>NC_133159.1:157098379-157405652 GCF_040802235.1 Manis javanica | reverse complement strand
CCAGCTAAGGATCCAGACGCCGCTGGAGGCTTCTCTGGGCGCCGTCGCCCCCTACCCAGCTGCCCTGAGTCCGGTTCCAGCCCGGCTTTTTGTGTTTCCTCGTGGCGGAATCCGGCCTGCTCGGCTCACTCTGCGCCGGCCGGCTCCAGGGAGCCTTGGATGGGGAGGGAGCCTAGTCTACACAAGCTCTAAAGCCAGATCCATTTTATATCCTGAAAGAAACCCTCCTTGAAGGATGCAGGTCGGGGCCCTGCCATACCCAAGAGCTTCGCTTTCTCCTGCCTTCTGCTATCTCAGATTAGTTCATCTTGTTCGCTGGAGAGGGGTAGGCCTGGCCTTTTCACTCCCTGGATCTTTTCATTAGGGCCTGCTTTGTCCCCACCGCTACTGCTACCCCAACCCTCAGGGTCTCTGGGCTGCAGTGTTGCCTGGGTGGGCTGGGTGGGAGGCCCCGGCGGGAGGCCGCTTCCGAAGCTCCAGCCCGGCAGAAGCGGAATCCCAGCGCCTCGAGGAGAAAGGCTTTGCTGCAGAGAGCAGCGGTCTTCACATGACAGAGGGACAGAGAGGTGCCTCTTGAAGCGGTAGTTAGTTCTGGGATCTGACTGAGAAGGGTTTTTTCTCCTGAGACATTTCTGTTGCACACTCCATCCCCTCTCCTACCCTGTGGGAGCTACTTCCCCAGGCATCCCCCAACCTTACACCAAGACTGCTACCCTGTGGTTCACGTTGGAGCCTCAGACTCCAACTGGGGACCAAGACCCCTAAGGGCTTCACTTCTTTTGAATGAAAGAAAGGACAGCCTGACCTCCCCAGGGCCTCTTGTCTATATTCAGTCACCCTGCTGCAGGGAATAGCAGAAGGAGATTACTGTCTTCCTCACTTGCATGATATTTTTTAAATGGTCAAACCAAGGTGACATTCTCAGCCCGCTGAGAAAGGAACTGTTTCCAGGAGCTGCAGGGCAGACCTCGCCTTCCCTCTCACTCTGGAGCTGATGGGGAGTCTCCAGTGCAAATTTGGAGGCAGATCCCACGGCTCCCTGCAGACCCAGACTCCTCTCCAAACCACTAATCTTTCCTTTCCTCTCCCTCCAGCTTCCCAGCTCTCCTGTTGGAAGGCTCTTGCTCAGTTCAAGGAGTGATCTGCGGACCTGGGGCAGGACCATCTCTTCGCACCACCAGGAAGCCTGCTCTGCAAGGTCTAAGGAGAAACCTCTTGAGCACAGGACTTGAAATTTCCTTTTTGCCAAGCCGCCCTCTTGGAGGTAGGATGTGTACCTCTGGCCAGGTGAGGAGAGCCAACACAGAATAAGACAGGAGATATTTATTTTCTAGAGTGATATATATTTTTGTTCTTTTTCTTTTTCTTTTTTTTCCAAAACAAACAATCAGAGTTCTAGGTCCCTCACCCTCCCCTCTCCCACCCACAACCCTCCCATATAAGCGACAACTGAACACAGGCGAGACAATCACCTCCAAAGAAATCACAAAACACAGCACAATTTCACGACACCCACTGAGAAAGCAAAAAAGTTCTACTGAAATGTCCCCTTGCAGGGTTGGGGGAAGCAGGAGCGAGTCTATAGAATTGGAGGGGATTGGAGAGGTGGGGGTGCAGGGGAGAAAGAGAAGCAGAGGGTAAGCTTCGGCCTGATGCTTAGGTTCAGTTTCACCTTTTTCCTCTGCACGCGGAACTGTTCCCCAGGAGCGGGTACGCAGCAGCCTCGCGGCTTGCCATCCAGGCCCGCATCCCGCCAGCTAAAGCCTCGCGCTGGGACGGGTCTCGTCTTGTGTTGGCTCGGGCAGCCACCAGGCCCGAGCTTCTCCACAAGAGTCTGGAGGTGCGCAGGATGGGGAGGAACGCCCCAAGCTCGCGCTGGAGCTTTTGCGCCTTCCTGTCCTCCACCACTTACCCCGGAAAGGAGCCTGGGAATCCATTCACAGTAAATTCTCGGACTCTCCTGACCTGGCTTTCCTGCCTATGGTGGTGTTGAGCTGGCAGGGGATGGAGGGTGAAGGGGCTTTCCCTTCGAAGGGCGGCTTCATTTGCTGGTGCAAGGTGGATTTGGCCGAAGAGAGTTGATTCCAGAGCTGGAGAGGATGCAGAAGAATGCAGGGCCCGTGTAGAGCAAGAGAAGTTACAGTTTCTGACAAGCGGGGCACAGATGAACAGACAGACGACATTGTCAAGGCTCACGACCTGGGATTTGACCTCCTTTTGTTGGAAGGAGAAGAGAACAACATGCAGAATTAAACATTTCCTGCAACAAAATGTGTGTGTGTGTGTGTGGAATGACTTCATAAAACCTCAGATACCTTCTAAGACCAGTTCTGCCTTTCCTTGGCCTTTCTAGCCCACCAACTAGGGGGCTGAGTTTATCCCACATGCCCTGTGTCCAGGCGGGGATTCCACAGGGATGGTATTGTGATGCTGATCCCTTCGGGCTGAAGAGCCTCATTCAGGAGTGTGTCTCTGGACATCTTGGTGTGTACTTGCATCAAGGGTGGAATCTGGGCTTGCCTGATGGTCTGCGGGCTATGCAGCCAGATCTGGGGTGCGATGGTCAGCATTTGGGGTGTCACTTCATTTGAGTGTTGACTATGAGCCTCCCCCATTACTACTACTGTAGGCTCCAGGCTTTATATATGCAAGCTTCTGTTGGACTGTGTGCACCTGGAGTGTCCCTGGGTGACTCTGGGATAAGTGTGGGGCGGGTGGGGGGAGGGAAAAGCAGGCTGGAAGTGAGGGGCTGGGGCTTCCCGGAAAAATTAAGGGAGTTGCTAGGGACTCAGCTAAGGTCTCTTTCCTTGTGGCCCATCACCTTCTTAGGAACCAACTACATCTACCCTCTAAATCAACAATACTTCCTCCTGAGGTCCAGGGAGAAGAGAAGAACAGGTAAGGGCAAAGGAAAGGAGATGCTCTAGATGCAGAAAAGGACTTCGAAGAGAAAGACTCCCTTCCCCATTCACTTGAATTCATCCTGGACAGCACTGGCTCTGCAGCCATCACTTATAAATAAGCGTGAGATGGGGAGGAGGTGGGGAGGACCAGGGACAGCTTCACTCTTTGCCCTGTTCCTTATTCATTTTCTTCATTTTCATCCGCCGGTTCTGAAACCAGATTTTGACTTGTCTCTCACTCAGATTGAGGAGTCTGGCCACTTCGTGCCTACGGTCCCTGGTGAGGTACATATTGAACAGAAACTCCTTCTCTAGCTCCAGCGTCTGGTATTTGGTGTAGGGACAGCGCTTTTTCCGGGAAGAGCGAGCGTGCAGCCAGTTGGCGGAAGGGTTGGCTGAAAGAAAAGCAGCGATAGAATCAAGAAAGGAAGGGGGGAATGAAAGGCCCTGTGCTCTCCTTCCAATAGAGTGGGCCCCTGGTCTCCACTCCCCTTCTTGCATTGCAGAGGGAGTACCTGGGCCTTCAAGTTCCCCAAAGGGTCTCAGAGATGAGCAGGAGTTGCTCTAGAAACCTCCAGGTGAGAGTTATTTGGATAGAATGGAACCAACGTGTACCAGGCATCTTGGCATTTTCAAAGCTTTGCCTGCCTCAGGTTCTCTCTGGCCCTTTCTCCACTTGGGTCAACTTGGTTAGGACTCAGGTCAGAGTCCAGCAAGGCTAATGCTCCCCCCTCCACCTCACCCAGCAGCACCACCAGACTAACTAGGGGTGGCTGACCTGAAGTGTCCTGGCTTTAGCTCTGGGAGGTGAGAGAAGGGTCGGGCGTGGGGAGAGTGGCTCCTGTTCAGCCACAGCCAAGAGACCTCCTGCCCCTCCAGTCCAGTCTGAGGACACCTTGCCTTGATCACAGGCTTTCGTCTCTTGGCCACATGGCAGCAGGCATGTGAGTGTGTAGATATCTCACCCACCGCACCCCACCCCCGCCACTACACAGCGCAAATATGGGCCAGCACTTAGAGACACAAACATCCCGCACACTCCAATTCACATGCAACCCAATTGCAACCATTTATCAACTCCAGCCTGTGGACAAGGGAGCTCTGGGGGCTCACAGATAACTTATGGTTGCAATAGTCTCCTTTTCCACTCCTGCTCAGCTCGCAGTTTGGTTAAAGCAAGTTCAGGGAGATTGGGAAACAAGATTGCTACAGCTCCAAAATGGGGAGCCATGGATGATGCGGGGGTAACAGAAAGCCCTTGATAGCTCACCTAACTCCAACTTGCTCCATGTGGTGAGGAGGAACAGAGAAAGGGGCACTGAGTGGAAGAGGGGAAAAAAGAGGAAATGAAAATATATGCAGGCTTCTCTTCTTCCCATCTTTCTCCCTGCCCTGGAACTCAGAAAAGTTGCCAAATAAAGCAGAACCAATTAAAAATAACAGCCACCCTCTGCTAGAGTCCTTCTCCCAAATGAAAAGCACTGAATACATTAAAAAAAAATAACCTGGCTCATCCTACACTACTGTGTCTTACCAATTTGCAATGGTATTTTCTTAATGTGATTGCTGCCTGGGATGGGACCCACAGCCGCATTAAATATGAGAAAAGGGGGGAAAACTGTTAGTAATTGATCCTAGCCAAACTGCTGCCTTGCAACAATAGGTTTTCCAGGCAGAGTTTGGGGTTTGGGGGTGTAAGCAGGGGAGGTTTGGGAAGAGCCTGTTGTCACCCAAAGGCCAGTTCTTGTGACTCAATCCGGTAGGTTGGAGGTGATGGGACCCCGCAGGGACCTCAGGAAGTGGGGCCACCCTCTACCCTCTAGCAGGTAAGGACTCCCCAAAGGGCCTGTGAGCCACGCTGTTGATGGAAAATTTGGCAAAGCAAGCAGAAACTAAAATATCTGACCCTCACTCCCCCAGAAAAGTAAGGGGTGAGGATTTGTCCCCGCCAGCTTGAGGGTCATTGCTTGGGCCTAAGAGCCTTCAACCAATCTGCCCTTCTCAGTCTTAAAAACGAAAAACGTGAGACTCCCGCCACCACCCTCAGAGAGCAGCACCTCCTGGATATTAGTCAAACTTGGGTTCCTGGCGGGGGTGCTTTTGGAAGAGTGGGAGGTGATGAGAAACTGTGGTCATCGGGTAAAGTTCTCCGCTTTTCCGCAAGCCTCTCTTCCCCGACCCTTCCTCTCCCCAAGGTCCCTTCAGGATTTCTCCTTCTCCACTCTGGCTGTCGGTCCCGAAATTCGGAGGCGATTCTCCGACTTCCAGCGAGGCGGACAGCTCCGGCTGGGGCTAGGGAGCTCCGCGGAGAGAAACCCGGGTGAGGATGCAGAGGAGGGGAGGGGGCGACCAGAGGGAAGGCTCCCGGGGAGGGGCTGGCGCAACCGGGGAGGGGGCTCGGTCACCGGGTCCCGGGCTTCCCCCGCCCCTCCCGGTTCCTGCTGCAGACCCTGAGCGGCTACCGCGCGAGATCTGCTAGGAACAATCCTCCGCCAAGCTGTTGCATCGCAAATAAAATCCTAATGAGCCCCCTCCCACTTCCCCTTGGCCGGCTTTTACGGTCTGCGCGTGGCGCGGGGAGCTGTGCCAGCCGCGCGGTCGGGGCAGCCCCGTGCGCTCCCGCCCTTGCCGGCGCAAGCTCTCGGCCTCGCTGGCCGCCGGCTCCGGCCCCGCCAACTCTCCCGGCCGGCCGCCGTCAGCCCTTTCCCGGGCCTTCAGCCCGGGCCTCCGGGAGAAGGCGGAGAAGGAGGCCGAAAGCCGCGAGGAGGTCCCTGCACCCCAGCCCCCTCCAGGACTTGGAGGAGAGGAGGCGGTCCCCTCCTGCGGCCTCAGTCTCCCCTTCTGGGGCACCCAGCTGGCTTCCTTCCTTCCTCTCTCTCTCCTCCTCCCCCACTCGCTCCCTGGCCGCCGCCGCGGTGTCCCTTCACATTGTCCGCAGTTTATTGCCTCTCCCCTCCCCTCCCCCGCGCCTGGCCTTCGGCCTGTGTATTTCCTCACTTTTTATAACTTACTTTGATCCGGCCTCTCTTTGTCCTCGCTTCCTTCGCAAATTTTATTGTCCCCGTAGCCGGGTCTTTGATTAGACAGGACGGCCTCCCTGCCCGCCGAAGTTTCCAAACTGTACTCGGGCGTTCCCTGTTTGAGCAGCTCCCCAGGCGCGCCCAGCAGCGGCTCCGCCTTCACCGCCGCCTGGCCCTGCCCCGGAGCAGCTTCGCCGCGCGGCGCCGGCTCCAGCCAGGTGCGGAGGTACCTGCTCTCGGCCGGCGGGACGCCCTGGGGCTGGATGTAGGGGTGGTAGACGGACGGCAGGCTCCCGGACGCGTGCGGGCTCAGCGGCGCCCAGGAGGCGCCGAACACCGGCGCTTTGGGCTGGAAGCTGCACGAGGGGAACTCCAGGTGCTCCGCGTGGCCCGGCTGCCGGGGGCTCGCGTACTGGCCGGAAGGAAACTTGGCTGGAGGCGCGTCCTCACTCTCGTGACTTATGATCGAGTCGACATAATAGCTGCTAAGCGTCCCAGAAATGGACATTCTCAGACATTATCCGGGCGCTCGCAGGGGGAAGGGAAGCGCTCGCTCGGCGGCGCCCAAGCAGGGAGAGGTGGCACCCAGACCGGTGTGAGGGCTTTCGGACGCGACCCCCCCAGCCCCCCACCCTTCCACCCCCACCCCCTGTTCAACTTCTCAGCCAACAAAGTACAGTGGAGCAGCCTGGCTCAGCGTTCCTTGCAAAATGATTGGTCAAAGTTTTTCCGACTGCCTGATAAAGCGTCAGCTCCGACATAAATCAATCGGGCGAGGGGGCTGCGCTCTCGCTGTCATCCGTCCGCACCGCATTCCATATCGAGGATGGATTGTTTTATGCTGATGCAATGTGCTGTGCACGTCAGGGCTCCGGCGGCCACGTAACCTCAGCCCGAGCTGCCGGCCGCCTGCCCCCCCTTTGCAGGAAGGGGGGTGGTTCTCGACATGGGGCGGCGGGGGCGGAGAAGAGGCGGAGGGAAAGCAGCGGGCTGCCTCGGGAGGGACGCGGGCTGTGGAGCCCTCTCCCCAGGCGGGTCCAGGAGGGAGAGAGGGAGAGAAGGCAGAGGGAGGGAGGGAGCCCCAGTTTGGGGAGCGGCCAGAGAGGCCCACGGCATAATTAAAGAAGAGGTGGTCCTGCCCCCTCCACAAACACAGCTCCACTTCACCCCCCAGGCCCCGTTTCCTGTCCCTGTCCCCCTAACACAGATGTTATAAAACAGCGCAGCCGCAATTCGCTGGAGATGAAGTGAAGGGGATCGGGAAGAAGTTGGGGATTTTCCAGGGCATTATCGGCTCTGGAGGGGGCTCCCTGTGGCCATTGGGAGGTTCACAGGCCTGGGAGCTTCTCAGCAATTGAGGGAGGAGGGAGGGGGTTGAAAGGGGTTAGTGTCCAAGGGTCCTGTCCTAAAAATGTGAACCTGCATGAGGTTAAAGGGATCCATCAGGCCTCAGAAAGTTGACTCCCTGGAAGAGTTTAACAGCCAGCCAAAGCTCCTTCAGATTTCTTGGGCCTTTCTCTGGCTCTGGTCAGAGGGAAGTTTCCGGGGCCGGGTGTCGGGGAGGGGGTGTGAGGGACGACAGAGTCATTTCTCCTTTCTCCACTGAGAAACAGCCCAGGCCCCTAAAATTGCTAGATGGGGGACCTGAAAATGAGACCGTGTTAAGGGAACTTCCCTGATGGGTCAGCAGAGCATAGGTGTGCGGAGGAGTCCTGTGTTATCCCCTCTCCCATCCTGTAAGGAAGGACCCCATCTGAGTTTTTGCCTCTCCTGCCTGTCCCGCTCCTCTCACCCAGCACTGCGGCTCTGAAAGATTTCCAAATGCCCGTCCTGGGCACCAGCGCTGACAGAGAGCCCGCGGGATCAGCCTCCCGCCCACCCACCGCCTTCCCTCCTGCGGCCTCTCTCACTGCAGCTCCAGATAGCCCTTTTTATTGGTATCTGCTATGCGGCCCTGCGCTGGGACTCCCCCAGGGCCACCGGCTGGCTTCCTGGCTGGTCTCCCAGCCCTACCTCCTCCACCTCCTGCCCCGGGCGCGGTCGCTCCTGGATGTTCAGGCGCTCAGGGAGGCACGGCCCTGGCCAGACCCGATTCTCCTCGGGTTTGGTTGAGAGAGAGGCTGGGGTGGATTTCTCCGCATTCTCCGACCCTGCACCCTTCCAAGACAGGCTGCCCCCAGCTCCGGTCCTTTTAACAAAAGCAGAGCCATTCTAATTTGAGGTTTTAGCCTTTTGGCCATGTACCCCTCTGCCGTGCAGAAGGCAGCGGATCACCTTCGCGTGCGCACACACACAGGCACACTCCCGCCCGCTTTTCTTTCCAAATGAAGCCATCTCATGTCATTTTATGTGAAATACGAGGGCAAAGCGCCATATTTCTTCACATTATGGCGATTTCAAAATGATTTTTTAAAGATCAATGCTGGAGCCCAACCTGCCCCTCCTTTTCCGCCCCAGCTCTCTGAGGGCGGCAGCCCAGCAGATCCGGAACCAAACAGCATGAAGATCTGCTTTTTCCATGGGACCCAAGTGGGGAAACAAAAATCCAATGCAAATTCTTCTAAGTAGCTGTTGGACGCCTGGGAAAGTGGAGGGCACTCCCTGGACTCCACAAGAAAGCTGGGCACAGAGTGAATGAATCACAGTTAAGGGAAAGCACCTGTTCTCGATTGGCCAGACGTATGGAGTTTGTGGTTGGCTTTACCTGTAATAAATATATTGTTCAGGATAAAAAAAACCCTCCTCTCCCGCCATAAATAACAGTGTTGTGAAGCATGGCGGGCTGAGTATATGACTTTCTGTAGTATATAAATTAGGGCCCAAAAGGACATGTGGCCTGTGGGAAGGGACATTTTATTTATGGAAAAGTCACAGCAGCTTGACTGTTCTTAAGACCCAGGCTGCAGGCACTGGGTTCTGATTCCCAACCCTGGCTTCGCCACTGTCTCTCTGCAACAAGAGGGAAGTCAAGAGGGCCACTAGTTTAGGGAAGAAGTTAAAGAAGAACATTTGGGCTCGTGGCCTGTGCCCTGCAAGGGTGGAGTGTACCGGCAGACAGGGCTCAGGTTTGTGGGTTGATATCTATCTAGAGAGTTGCCCATCACCCCTTGTGGCAACTGGGTGCTTTGGTAAGGAGGGGATAGGCCTCTTCTGAGACCAGAGTTTAGCCTTGGCTCACAATGCTGACGGGTGGGAACAATTTCAAAATGTGACAGGTTTCAGAGGCCTCAGTCTTCTTAGGAGAGATGACTGTAAGAAAGAGAATTAAACAGCACTCAAGCCCTGGGGTTTTCACCCCAGCTCATATCCGTGCAGGTGGGGATGTGGGTGCACCAAGCAATGAGTCCCTCCCAGCCAGGCTTTCTAGAAAGCATTGCCACCCCAAACTGGAGCTCAATTCCAGCTCAGACAAATTATTAAGGGGGTGGCTGAGAGGGAGACCCTTCTTCAGATGTCCCTCTGCAGGCCTGTGGACCCCCGAACCTTGTTTTCTCTTCCAGACAATGGTGCGCACCGTGACAGAGGGAGACAAACAGCATTCTGGCCCCTGGAACCCGCTTCTAAAGATGCTTAAAAGAGGGATTGCTTGAGTGGGAGTTACTTTGTCCTGAAAGAGCAAACTGCCCCCCATCCCACCCCACCCTGATCCTAAAGAGAAAGAAGGAAAACACTGCCTTCCCTCACAGCCTCTAGCCATTCCCTGCACTCGAGCAGCACATGAACACAGCTGGGGCCAGTGGCTGGTAGCTCGGGAAAGAACAGGCAGAAAAAAGCTGCAGCCCCTGGCCACACTGGGGCCCAGAGTGAGCCTAAGGTGGGCAGAGCAGAGGCCGACCCTGACCAGGACTCACCGGTGAGTGCCCGTGCTTCAGGGGCAGCCTTTGGAAGGGTCCTTGTCAATAAGAAGAGAAAGAAAATCTAGATGGAGGGAAGGAAATGAAAGAGAGAAGCAACAAGAAGAAAAACAGTACGTGGGTAAAGAGAAAAAGATTGTTTTTAATTGTAAGCTAAGCTGAAATTTATGCACGCTGTATTTCAAATCAATATTTATGGAAAACCAGTGTGCAAATGTGCTGTGCTCTATGCTGTGTATAGAACATGTAACGAGTAAATCTGACCAACTTTAATACTGGATGTGCTAGGGCATTTATATATAAGATCAAATGGTGTATATGTGGATACATGTATAACCCCTGCGAGTGATGTGGGTTTATGAGTTTGCTCATATAAGAAGATCTATGACCTAAAAGATTGTGTGTAAATTTTTATAGCCATCACACATCTATGAAAAGGCCAAAAACTTGAGTGTTCGTGTACTTGAATTGTGGCTATAAAACATTAGCTGATTCAGAAGCTTCACTTGAAAATCTTTGTGTTGACTTGATATTCCAGCAAAATATGAACCTTATCCTCAAACAAAAGCATGTGACTTAAATCTGAATTCTTTTACAACTTCCTTTAAAAATAGTTCTCTGGAAGGTGAAGGAAATGCCTTAATGTGACCCAGGGGAAGTCATGAAGTTTTGTGACTTTTTTCTCGGACCATGAAATCCTTTACTATGTATCTTACCCAAAACTGCACGGACAGCGTGCATCGTGTGAGGTTTATCTCATGGTATTCATGGGCACTGGAATGAAGGCATCATAGCTTATGCACAAGTGTGTCCTGCACAAGTGTGAATCTGACCAGTGGGCAGAGATGAGTTGAATGTGAAAGCCCTCAGGTAACTTTGGAGGTCATACAAAAGAAGCTGTTTACAACGAAATTAGAAATGTCCCCTAGTCTGTGTCCCTAAGCACCTGGAGATATTTCTTTTGACCCAGGATCAGGCTTCAGACCCACTCTGGGAAAAAATGAGATGTGGGGACACTTACTCCAGGGCTGGGGGGTAGGGAATTAAGGTCCTGAGAAGCTTCACTCCTTATACAAAACAGCCTCTAAAACACATCACATCGAATCTGCACACATTGGTTCAAACTTCAGTACCTCCACACCTTCCCAGTGGGGATTTTAATTGTAAAGTAACGAAATATTCTGCCAAACCTCCTTCTCAAGATGTAAGAGGTAAAAGGAAGGACGGAGAGGTCAGTGGCCGAAGTAGACCTCAGGAATCTTCTGACCAACTTTCAGCCATTAGGGATATGGAAGGTGGTAGGGGTGGCTGATGGGGAGGCGGCATCCAAGAGGCCAAACGGGGTGGGTGGCAGGCGGGGCGGAAAGGAGCTGAGCAGGTAAAAGGTTATTACGGAATTGCTTCCATAAAATCTGGGGCTGTTGTAAAACTCTCTGCTTTCCAAAGACTTTATTTCCTCCTTGCTAACATCCCCCTTTTTTCTTTTTACAGTGCTGTTCCTGGGAGGGGGTGGCCAAAGGACACCAGGGATGGAAGGCAGTCAGGCTCCAAGTGGCTGAGCAGGTTTGTGAGAGGCCCAGGGAGATGTAAGGTAAGGCAGCGGGACACTGCAGACCACCGTCACCCAGGCCAGAGGACAAGAGACTGCCGAAGGACACTGTTGTTGGCCTTTGCTCACCAGGATAGTGGGTTGAAAGCTGTGTCTCCCCTGGGCTGGGGGTGGGTCTCCCAAGAGCCCCTCCACCCTAGCAGAGGCCTCTTGTTCAGAGATGCCCCTAGCCCTCCAAGTCAGCCTGGCGCCAGAGCCCCATCCTGTCGGCCTTTTTCCCCAGCCCCTTTCTACATTTCCTCTGCTTCAAGCAGGGGCGTGGGGTGGGGGGGTAAAGTTTGGGAACAAAAGTTAGCTTATGCTTTGGGCATCCCCCTCCCTCTGCCACCACTTCTAGTTACTCCTTTCCTGGGCAGAGAGCCAGCAGCCTGGAGAGGGCTAGGTTCAAAGAGGGTATCACAGCTTTGCCTTGCCCACCCCCCTGCTCCATCTCCTGTCACTCCGTCAATCTGAAATGAACTAACTGCCCATCAGCCTGGATTCCCCAGCAGCCTCCACAGAAGGCCTCTCTCTCAGGAGGTGACCCTCAGGACCTATGTAAACCCGTAGGCCAGACCAAGGGTCCATGGGGAAGCCTTGGCCACTTGGTGAGGAAAGAGCCAGATGAGAGATTGGGATTTTTTGGACTGTGCTCTGCCCCACTGGGGGGCCTGTAGGCTAGAGTGCAAGGGGTCCTGATGTTCCCTTTCAGAACGGACATACTGAGTCCTCTTCAAGATTCTTGTTGAGGTTGAGACCCCTCCAAAGGTTTACAGAGAACGCAAAGACCCCCTGTGTCTGTTGAAAGCAAACATTTGCTGAGTTGGGAAGACTATTTTTTGGAAAGCCTGAAACTAGACAGGAGCCCAAGACCCCAAAGCAGGAAGCTTGAAGGTCCAGCTACCACCCTTAGCAGAATGTTCCCTGTTCCCCCTTTCCCTCCCAACACACACTAAAAAGTAAAATAAAATACAGAAGTGGGAAGACAGCTTAGAACTTCCCAGACCTGTTCTCTGGAGAACCTGTTTACCGTTGTGCAAGTGTGATCACTAGTCCTGGCTCTGCTTCACTCCTCCTCCCACGCACCCACAACACACTCCTCCAGCTAGGCAGGGAGCAGTAACTGCAGTGAGCCGGGTGGTTTAATGTCGTTGTGTTCAGAAATCCAGGCCCAACGACATGAAACTACCTGATTCACTCAGCAGTTCCAGGTCAAGGGCTTGCTGAGGGCAGGCCCTTGCAGCCATTTCTGGGGCCCAAACAACTGGCCAGTTAACTTCATTTTCCTTCACTTCTTCCCCAACAGAACCCTGCTGCCAGTAAATAATGCTTCCAAAGACCCTGAGGACGTCTCCAGGCAGAACCACCCTGGAGCTTGTCCTAGCAGCTCAGACTCCAGAACTTTTGCTCTTTCCCAGGAGCTCCGGCTGCAGGGGACTCAAGGCACAGCCCCAGGTCACCCCCTCTCAGCCTCTGGCTCTCCGGCTGGATGTCTTCACAGAGAAAAAGATTCTTCAGCTTCAAACTGTTATCAAGGTGCGTCTACACACACCACAGGTCTAGGGCCTAGATTCCTGGGTCACACAGGGTAGCTCTGAGAGGCCCAATCTTCAAGTTCTGCACCAAACCAGCTCTGCGACTGGGATAGAGACGGGAGGTGGAGAGGAGTACTGAGCAAGTGACTGTGGCAGAGGCAGAAGGAGCAGCTGAGCCAGGAGGAAGTATTTGGGAGCTGGAAGAGCAAACAGAAAATGACTGGAAGGGACAGCGGATTGAAATGAAATTTCCACCCTGCTTGAAATTGCCGGGACCCCAAAGACTGAGCTGTCCCAGGCAAGACAATCCATTCCGAATTCACAAATGAAGCCGGGAGGATGAGGACTCGGACTGGGGTGCAGAGAACAAGGCTGCCTCTTCCTTCGGGACCATCCGTCTGGGACCTCAGCTCCCAGCCGGCCACCAAGGTCCCCGACTGCCACCTCTACCCCGCCAGACACCCGCCACTCCCAGGTGCCGCGCGGCGGCCGACTTACCTGGGCGGCGGCGGCGGCGGCGGCGGGAGCAGCCGTCGGACGGCGCGGGCGGTGCGGGCGCTGCGGAGCAAGCGGTCCCGTCCCTGCCCTGCCCGGCTCCCTCCCGCCCTCGCCCCGTAGGCGAGCGCCGCGTGGCCACGTGTCCGACGGGGAAGTCCGAGGGAGCGAAGGAGCCTGCCCGGCCTCTGCTCCCCTCCCGGGTATAAATCTTGGGGACCGGGAATACAATAAAACTTCACCGTGTTGATGAACTTCAAATGGTTTACATCCCCTCCTGTCCTGAAAAGAAAGACGGCCGGGGCCGGGTTAAAAGGAAGGGGGAACAAATTTACGAGCCGCGCAAGCATCCGCCTCGGCCTTTCCTTTTGCGGGAGCAGACTGTGCCCGCGTGGAGAGAAGTAGCCTCGGCCCTCGGGACTTTGCGTCGGCGGAGCCCGCCGCCGGGGCCTCTTCTCCCGAAGGAGTCGCCCTCGCGCACCCGCGCGCGCGGCGGCCCGGCGGCCCACGGCCAGGACGGGAAGACACCGGCGAAGCTGAATTCCCGCGCCACGCGCACAGCCTGGGGCTCGGCTCCCAGCTCGTGGTCAAAGCGGAGCTGGGCGCCCTGGTCCTTCCCGGCTAAAGCTCGGCCCCGCCAACCACGCCCTATGGCCTCCAGTCTTGCATCTTTCCGCTGAAAGCGGGTTTTTTTTTTTTCATCCGTAGCGGCCAGACCTTTGCCCTGCCCCGCCCCTTTATTGCCAGGTACTTGAGGGAGGGAGAGGGGTCAGCAGACCCAAGTGGGGCTGAGCGGGGCAGGGGCTCCCAGAGGAGAAATTGAGGGGCCGGGCTTCGCCACAGTGGAAGTTCTGGCCAGCGCTGAGTAGTGTCTGAATTGGCGTCTCGAGCTCTGCCACCGTCTCCTCTCCTGCTCCTTAAAAGCCTCAAAATCACATAAAAACAACAATTACCCGGACCTCCACTACCCTCTCCATATATTTTTATTCCTGTTCTGGACCACTGGATTTCACAAAACTCTGTGGAATCCAGGTTTGGAATTGTTATTAGGCCATTGTGAACCAAAACTAAAAAAAATCTTTTGGTTTTGGGCTCCAGATAGCTGGGAGTGAAGTTATTAAATTCCTGCTTACTGTCTGCTGGAGGGGCCTGGTTGGGTGCACTTCTGGGTGGGAGAGCAAAGGAATTCAATCATGCTCAGTTACACACACACACACCACACACACACACAAGAATTCAGGTCACAGAGGCCCTGGAGGGCTAAGATGTGCTCAGGTTCAGGCAGGGCCTGGGACAGGACTGAGGCCCAGCTGCAGACCCAGCTGGGGGATTGGTGCACTGACAGCACCCTCCTTCCACAAACACACACAGGTGTGATGCTATGCCACGGCAACTCCATGCCTCCTCCCTCACCCCCAAGAAAGGGCACCTAAACACTGCTGGAGATTTTAAAAAATTGATAAAAAATGGAATGTGCAGGGAAAATACTTAGCTAGTCTACAGTTTCCAAATTTTCTGTAAGACTAACTCTGCGGCAAGCAGAACCACTCTGCCCCCAGCCAGTGGAGAGTGGGGGCAGTGCCCTCTGTCCCTTTTTTTTACCAAGAAGGAGGAGGGGGGAGCTGTTCACAGCTAGAGGACAGGAAGTAGCTTGTTTCCATCCCAACTTCATTCCAAGATATGCATGGTGGGGGGTGGAGGGAGCTCTGGCTCCCCTTCTCATTATGTGCCCTAACTCCTTCATTTTGCTCTTTGTTGTGATATATTTTTATTAAAAATACTGTGATGGCAGCCACTGGCAGTCACCCCTTCTATCAAGATTTGTTTCTGAGAGCTGTTAGCAATGGGCGGTGGGCAGGACTAGGGGGCCAGCAGTTTCCACACCATTCAAGACTGTTATTACTGCCCCCTTCCCCACTCTATGGGCCTGCCATGGGGACAGGTCAGTGTGCTGGCTCCCTGCTCATTGCTGATCTGGTTCTCCATTGCTTCCTGGGCTGAGGAAAGGGGACTGAATTCGTTTTAAAGTACTAGACCCTGGAGTACCTGGAAGCACAGGCTTAGAATGATGTACCGTGCACACACAAGTTTTTCTTCCACCTACCCTATCCCCAGAACCCAGGCCATGAAGCCCAGTTTTAAAAATTAAACTATCTTCATGGGGCTGAATGACACATCAAACACATTCCTAAAGATGCCAACCAGCCTTCTTATTCTGAGGTCATCTGGCCCCAGAGGAGTTAATTTCCAAATACTCAGCACAGACAACCACCGACAGGGGCGCTGGTGTCAACAAGCACCCTCCTGAATGTCACTCATACCCTGTTTGAGCTGACGGTCACTTAGTGAATAGAAGCCATTTAGGCAATGTTTCTTTTCACCATCAAGCATTTTCTGAATACATTCCCAAAGTATGTTGATCACCAAATTATTCAGAAAATTGAAAATGCAGATGACCATACTGTAAGATTTAGGAAAACTTTCCCCTATTCCCTTCCCTCCTTGAAGTTAAAGCAGAATTCTAGCATAGTTGGTCGGGGCTGGACAACTTGGGTGGTGAGAGGAGGCAGAATAGACACATGCGGAACACAGGATCCTCAAAGAGGGTAACAATGACACCCCCTTCGTTTAGTGAGTCTCGAGAATAAATGTTTCTGCCTTCCTGGCTCGTCTTACTTCCTAGGGTTCATTATTGAGGGGTGTGGAGGGAGTCTTCAGATAAGTTAGAGGTGCCACAAACCGCGCCTGAGACCCAGGCTGGATATCCCCCGCCCATTTTCTGGCCTCCGCTGGGGAAGCGGCTCTGGTTGCAGGCGGGTGAGGCTGAGGCTGCGGCCGACCTCTAGGCGGCGCCCTGGCGTTGAGTTCCCGCTGAACGAGATCCTCGCACAGCTCTGCGTCCCGCGCCCGGTGAAGCGACCGGTTCTTGCAGACTCACTGGGCTTGGCACTGGAGTTGCCGGCCGGCGCGTCGCCTTTGGCGCCCTCTGTCAAGCAAGAGACACACGGTAAAATGAGTGAGGTTTGAGAAACGAATGGAGGCTACTCAGGGCTCCAACCGCTCTTCACCCCACCCCACCCCAAACCCCACCCCAATCCCCAACTCTAGGGAGCCTCCCACAGCCCAGATCTCCTTTGAGCTCTTCAGAAGCCAGCTCAAGGGCAGCGCCGGAGTCTTGACCGCCACCCCGCCATACACACAGACACACACGCAGCTGGCAAAAGAAGACTGCGGCCTGAAGAAATTAAGTGGTTAACCCAAGATCAGAGAGGCTGTGATAAGTGGTGAAACAGAGCTGGAGGTGCCCAGAACTCCTTCATTTCGCTCTTTACCATGCTATATTTTTATTTAAAAAAACATTGTGATGGCAGCTACTGGCAGTCACCCCTCTTATCAGGATTTGCCTCAGGCAGCTTCCACACCATTCAAACTGTTATTAGCCACCCCACTGTCACCCCACCCCCACTCCACCCTAGGGGCCCACAGGTCCTCTGCTCTGAATGAATGTTTTTACCCCAAATTATGATGACCCCCACAAAAAGTGTCTTTCTTGTAAGCAAAATTCATTTCTAGAAAGTTAGACATTAGGGGTTGTCTATGCTGGAAGTTTAGGGTTTTCTGGATTTAGGAGTTGGAGGAGCATATAAGGGAATTGGAAGTGATATAGGAGCAAATCAGCTAAGATCAGGAGTCAGACAAATCCTGCTGCCTCTCTCCCAGGACACGACCAGGTAGGCACTTGCCACCTCCCTAGCTGTGTGTGACCTATCATGGGCAAGTGCCTCAGGTTCTCAAAGACCTGGATGAAAATGACCAATATTGGAGGGGGATGTTGTGAGGCTTGAACACCTTGTAAAAGAGGCCCTGATAACCAAGAGAAGGTGTCGGATACAGGCCTGTCCCACAAACCCAAAAGAAAAGGAAGTTCAGGGCAGGCAGTCAGGTCACTTTCCTTGGCCTGAATGGGGTCTATTCAGCTATAGGAGTGTGGAGGTAGGGAAAAAGAAGCCTGGTTCAGGACCCAGCCCCACTGAGCCTGAGCTCAGAGATGTCCAGAATCTGAGACACAAGGAATAGGAGAAACTGGGACTGCTTTTCCCCTTCCCCCAAAGTAGAGACCCCATTTATACTGCAGAGTCCACTGCCAGACATTTCTTAGGACAGAGGTCCTGGAGAATCCCCAGTAGGAAAAGAAGGGAAGGAGAAGGGCGAAGCCACCACCGGGCCGGGGCAGCAAAGGGCAGGGACCTACAGTGGTGCAGAGCATGGGGGTGACATCTGCCCAGGTCCGTGGCCCGGAGCCCCCCGTTCCCAGCCAGGCAGGGGCTGCGGACTCCTAATTACCTAGCGGACATCTGGAGCAGCTGCGCCCTAGCTGGCCTCAGGCACATTATTCCACTACAAGCCCTATTTTCATTTCAGAGGCTGAGTCATAAAAGACTCTGGAGGCAGGATATTTGGGTCTGTGTGTGTCAGCATTCTTGTGTGTGTGAGTGCGTGTGCGTCCAGGAGGCGTCTGTGCATCTCACTGTGATTGCCCAATCGATTCACAAAAGTTAGGGGGGAAAATGGAGCAACATCAGGCGAATTCAACTAGGAACATACTGTTGGCCTCATTATCCACTCATTTCAAGGGAAAGCATTTGGGGCTCGGAATTAGCCAGTTAATTGCATCACTTTTTTGTTCACTTTAGGGCAGGAAAAACTATCTGCATTCTATTCAAACATTACATATTTCAACAACTTTAAGATCTTTTCATTGTCAATTTTCTTTCCATCCCCATTATACCAGTAGAGCATTCAGATTCGCCAGTATCACATTATTACACACACAGGCTTCATGCTCAGAAAAGTAACTCAGTTTCTGCATCTGCAAAATCTGGATGTCTTAACTCTTAGGGTTGTTGTAAGGATTAATTAAGGTACAGTGCGTCCAGGATTTAGTACAGGGTCTGGTGAACAGGGAGCATTTAGTAAGTAGTAACTGTTAATAACAAGGAGGAGAAGAGGTGAAGGAGGAGGAGGGAAAGGGGAAGGAAGAAGCCTGCTTTGTTCTCAAAGAACCAGTCTAGGTTGGAGGGTGTACATCTCAGCCTGTGTGTGTATAATGTATTCTTTTGACTTAGAGCAATATCCATAAAAGTGAGGCCCCTTGAACCCCTTGGCCTATAACTACATCTTCAATAAGGAACAGAATTGTGGCAATTACCTGGCTCATTTCAGGTTCAAACTACTTTTAGCCTGAAATATCTGGATCTGGTCGGGAAAGGTCTGGGGAGTGGTGGCATATTCTTATTCAGCTTCTCAGTGAGCCTTTTCCTTTTGCTGGAGTGAGCAAGATCCTGCCTCAGAATGGGTAGAAAAGAAAGAGGGGAGGTCCAGAAAGCTGGAATTAAAACAGAACATGTGAGAGATGCTTGGTAAAAAACATGTCTTGCTCATTTCCTGGGTAGTCAGAGGCCTTGGAGCACTCCATGCTCCAGCCTCAGAAAGTCCCCAAACAAGCCACAGATTTTTATCTAGTGGGAACTTTCATTCCACATTCGACAAACATTTCCTGAGCACCTACTGTGTGCTCAGCACTGGGCCGAGCTCTGGAGCCCCAGTAGGAGCGGAGCCCTACCAGTTAGCAGTGCTGACTTGCAGCCAATGAGAGGTCTCTGCTCCAGAAACTAGTCTAGGGACTGAGGAAGGGGGACAGCCCTGCTGAGCACGAACTTCTGGCCAATGACAGCCTTGCCTTTTCAGGGCCAAAGTCCTGGTGCAGGGGCGGAGCTAAATGGTCTGATGACTCCCCCCTCCCATTGTCTGTCAGAAAGAGGCCAACTCCACGGTGGGGATGGCCTTGTGGGGGAAGGGTGGGGGAAGAGGAGCCAGAAGGGCTGAAAAGATGACTAGAGGCTCCTGACCCTCAGTCGGAAGTTCCCAAGAACACCAATTAGCTTTTTTTAATTAGTAAAGTACGGAACAAATGGGCATATATTTCTTCTGCTCTGATTAAAAGCATTTGGGTCAGGTGTTCACAGCCAGAATTATTCAGTTTAAGTTGTCCCAAGCAGAAAATTGTTTGTTTTTTCTTTTCAGGCAGGGGTCTGAATACTATTAGCCAACCATTGGCTTGTTACAGCCCAGAACTGCTGAACCTGATAGGTGGTGGTTATGTCAGCTCAGAGAGGGGCAACCAGGAATGGATTAGGGTCTTTTCTGCCCCATCACATTTGTTTGGAATGTGGAGGTAATTGAGGACCAGCCAGGAGGCATTAAGTTTAGAGTTTGTATGTGTGTAGGGGGAGGATGCAATAAACCAGATAATTTCCAGTCCCCTTAGTTTGTCTGAACATAGTCCTAGAAGGAAGTTTTTCACTTCCCAGACTCAAAAGAAACCTAATTTTTCCTCTGAGAGATCCAGCTTTAGGAGACTGGAGAGGCCAGCAAGCTATTACTAGGCTGTGGAAGAAGGGTTAAGTCCAAATAAGCCACAATACATGAGGCTGGGGAAGCTTGACTCCCAGGCCTGTCAAGGGCTACCTGCTGTTTGGTTCCTACTAACATGATTACAAAAACTTTTTTAAAGGATTTGGGAGCAAATCCTTTCCCATTTAGCCCAGAGTTCCAGCCTTTAACCTTGGCTAAGCGTTTAGCTTCACAAAAAGTTGGAGTCTCTGAGGAAACTAAATAGGTAGAACAGTAAGGGACACAAAAGAACATTCTATTACCAGATCCCTATTTGCTTGGTTCACAGACAGCATTATCTAAGGGGTTGTTGCCAGATAACCTTCCTTTCCCAGGAGTTCCAGTATTTTTTTTATTCCCCGGAAGGCTGCCCAAGCTTGACTTCCTCCAGCAGCTGGTCCCACCCCTGACCACTCCAAGATCAGCTTTCCCCAGCAAATCTCTTCCCACTTCCTGGAGCCCCCTATCCCGGGAAGGAAGGAAGGATCGACTCCCATTGGAAACCCAGACCCTACCAGTAGTGGAGAGAGGAATACTCCTGCATGGGTGTTTTTAAAGATGAAGGTTGTCCTAGCAAACACCAAGATATCAGCCACAGGATAAAAACTGAAGACCTATATTCACTGACCATATTTGGTCTCAGCATTTTCCACACATCAGCTTCTTTGATCAATACAAATAGAAGTTCTTAATCTGGTGTTCAAAGGGTCTGAAACCCTCTGAAATTGTGGGATTTGGTGAGTACTATAGAAGTGCATTTATCCCCCTGGGCAGGAGGGAATCAATAGCTTTCATCAGACTTTAAAGTACCAATGAATGACCCCCAAAAAATGTAAAGAAACTTTCATCCACCATTCACATACAAATGCCACAAACATGATGCTTAAGGAGCAGCAAAATAGATCTCTGACAAGATAAAGGAGAGGACAAACGACTGTGTATGCCACAAGGTGGTAGATACTGTCATCTGGCTTTCTCCAGAACAAGACCCCTGCTCGCAGGTGCTGAGGACTCCAGGACTGAAAGCTGGCCCACGATGACTAGTTTGGATCTTCTGCACCCTTGCCCACGAGCAGAAAGCACATGCAAGGTGTCTGTATCTCTAATCAAAATGAATATGGGCCTCTCCTCCACTGGGGCCTGGATCTTTCCCAGTCATTTGCCACCTTGTCCTGAGTTGGTCCACACCGAAAAAGAACGAAAGTTTCAGGATCAGTTTTCCCTTCACAAATTCCTTTCCGCTCTTGGGGAACGGGGGATGGGAAATAGTTCCTGATCTCTAGCTCCTTCAGCTTCAGCCAGGCCTGTGGTACTGCATTTAAAGCTGGGGAGCCGAGACGGCCAGCCAGAGCTGCTCGCCAAAACCTTAAAGTTCTCTTGGCTCCGGGCTGGGCGCGGAAAAGGGCGCGAGAAACGGCTGGACAGGTAGACAGAAGCAGACGCAAAGAAAGGGGCCCTCTAAGGCCGCCGCCGCCAGAGAGAAGAATGACAAAAGTGAAGTGAAACAGCCCGACAGGAGATGGGAGCTGGAGCGCGGCGAGCAGGTGGAACAGCCCAAACCCGCATGCCGAGAAGGACCCACAGGGGCCGCCGAGGCAGCCAGCCGCGTCTCCATTTCCCATCTTTACTGGGAGGTTAATGACCTCGTCAGCGCCCCCTCCTTCCAAACTGCCCATTTACAACTCTTGCGTCTCTTAAAGGCTCTCTGATTAATTAGCCGGTTCTGGAGGATGGAGGTGCCGTTCCGCCGGGACCAGGCGGGTTGCGCTAAATCGTTTGCTAATTGTAGGGAGGAAGGGCGCAAACGGGGAGGAGAAATCCAGGGCAAGCGGTGCTGGTGCCGGTGGCCCGCAGGGAGCCGAGGAACTGTTCGTGAGGGGTAGCCTGGCGCTGAGACCCAGAGACCAGGACCAGTTCCTCTCGTAGCAGGACAGCGGGGAGAAGATGCTCACTAGGAAAGGGCGCCCGGATGCCCCTTGGAGTGAGGAGCTGGGTCAGCGTTTACAGCTGTTCCCCGCGGCAGTGGCTGGACGAGGGGCCCCATCTCCTCCCATTAGACAGAAGAGGTTGTGAGTTCACAGGCCCTTGGCGTTGCGGCGTCCGAGGGAGCACCTGTGTAACCGCAGCCTCTCTTCGTCCCTTAATTGTCGCTTCCGGACGCCTGGGCCGGATTTGAAAGCCTCCTTTCTAATCCCTTTGCCAGGCTCCCGCCTCTGGAGGCCCGGGACTGGAGCTGGGCCCTCCCAGACTTCCAGATTCCACCCCTGCGTCGCCAACCTGCGGCTGGGCAGTCAGCGGATGGGGCTGGAGGCACGCGGAGTCTCAGGGTGCCCCTGACCCTCTTCCGGACGGCAACTCTACGGCTCTGCTCGGCCGCCTCGCTGCCAGGCGACCTTCCCTTCCTCCTGCCTGCAAGGAGGAGGCAGTCCTGGAGCCGACCAGCGGCTCTTGCTGAGATCACTCCGCGCCCAGCCTGGAGGTGCTTGCTGGTCCCCAGCGGCGCCCTGCCAGGAGCCCTCGGCGCAAGGAGACTCCAGATAGGATTTGGGTGGGTACGTTCTGCGCGGTCCCAAGCATGTCTGCAGTCGGCGACCAAGGGGCACAGCGGTCTCAACCCCTCGCCATGCTGGGACGACCATCCCAATCCCCACGGCGACCTGGTCCCCCTGCAATGACACGGTGTCTCTCAGGAGCCTCAAGGCAGGGGACATCTCAGCTCTCAGAAGGAGCTTCATTCCCCCCGGTTCACCTTAGAGCCCAGGAGCCCGGTCCCGGGGACCAAGGAGAAAACGGACTGAGGAAGAGGTAAGAGGTTTAACGAGTAGAAAGTAGACCCTGTCTCTTTATTGTTTGGAAGGATGAGGTCTCTGGATATTGGCTTCTCTCCCCATAAAACAATTTTGGGCATTCTGACCAGTCCTTGGGAATCAGGGCTGTGCCGAGGCCTTGGCCACAGTTGTAAGGAGAAATTTTGTTGATGGTGGAGGCTATAGAGTTCATAGTTATTTTTCTTATTATTAATATCCAGGTTATTTCGCACTAAGCCCTTCTTGCCTCTACTCCAGCCGAGATTCAGCCTTGAACAGCAGCCCTGGAGTACTTGAAAGGGGAGAGCAAGAAGGAGGTAACTAAGAGACACCCCAAGATGTGCAAAGGGCAGTACTGGAGCGGTGCTTTGTCCTTAATTATCCCTGCAAGGTAAAGTCTGGTGTTCCTATAGTTGAGGCTGAGGGGGTGGGGGTGGCCTGAAAAGGGTAGGGGATGGACAGAAAGTGGGCAAAGGGGTGGCCATTCCAGCATCTTCCACAGGAAGAAGGAATTGAGATTTGGATCCAACTTTCAGGCTCAAGTAGCTTTTGCCCTTTGCTTTACCGACAGAAATGGGGAGAGGAAGAGTGTGTGCCTGGGTGCTGTGACAGGTGGCAGTTGACTTGGGAAGCACTGAAGTATCAACTAGACGGAAAAAAATGAGGACCAACATTAACGACCATTATGTGGGTCTCAGCGTGTTCCAGACACAAACTCCTCAAATCAACCCAAACAGGACTTCTTAGAGTCTGACATTCAAGGAGTCTGAACTTCTCTGAAGTTGTTGGATTTTATGGTTCTATAAGAAAGCACTTATCACCTTCTAAGAAGCTCTGGGAGGAGAAGGTAGGGGTGGGGTACATGGGGAAAGGAAGTGAAAGGCTCCAAACCCTGCAGTCAAGCTCCCTAAATTCTGAGTTCTGGGTCCCAAGATCTGAAACCTCAAGCTGAGCCCATCCATACATTGCCAGACTGAAGACTGGAAGATTGCAAGTGAGCCAAGGAGGCAGATTTTCTCCACTGTTTTCTGGATGGTCTGGGTGTCTACAAATCTGGGTGTTTTCAGGGATTTTTTTCCTTTCACCTATTCCCAGAGGGGCTCTGGAGCCAATGGGGCAGCCAGGTAGGAGAGGGATCTGGACCTCCACCAGTCCCATGATCTAACCTCCCCTGGTGAACAGCCCACCTGCCAGCTGGGGCCAACAGCATTTGAAATCTGATTTTGCTTTAATTAAGCCAGGAAGAGAATTTGGTATGAGGATTGGTCAGAGACTAAGTTCCCAGCCTAAAAGAAGCTTCAGTCATCGGCCAGTGCCTTCCGAGTTGGTGGGAAGGCAGAACTGCCAACCATCTGCTGGGGGCGGAGGTCTGGATCTCAGTGTGGAAGAGTGTGGAGCTCTCCTTCATGGCCTCTGAGGTCTCCCTCCGTGCCTTGCCGGGAGGGTAGTAAAGACTTTCCTTGCATTTCTACTGGGGCCTGTGCACGTGTATGTACGTGTTGGGGTGGTAGTTCTAAACTACTGCAGAGGGCGGCAGCTCACCTCCTGAAGAGCCCAGGGCGATTTGGCTGGGAGTGGAAGGAGGCTTCACCTCCTCTGGGCTCAGGAGTGAGGAGGCCTCTCTAGACTTGGAGCCTAGTGCTCCAGACCCGGGGGGAAAAGGAGGAATTGCAGCTCCAAAGGGGGATGTAGAGGGAAGATCATATCAGAAAATGCCCCAGAACTCCCTCCAAGGCTCAGGGAAATACAGAGAAATGCAAATTTCCACTGAGGGAAAACATCCTCTCCATTATGGGTCTTTGTGCTTCCATTGATTCTGGAAATTACAGTTCTATGCCGTACGTTTCCATGTTTAGCATGTGCAGAATACATGAAATATACTGTGCCCCACTCTACTTGGGAAGAGGTGGGGCATGTAGGTGAAAATACGAACTTCCCACCTGCTACATTTGTTATTGAGCACAATTGGGAGCTCATCCCTTCATGTGCCTTTTGCACATTTGTATAAATACTATCTACATGGTGCTTTAATACTGGGAGCCATGTGGCTGCCCTGATACAGGATTCCTCACTGACTCCTGAGGGTTACTAATTTCTAAGAGACCCCACAATATCCACCATGCGTTCCCCTTTATGCCTTTTCAAAGGAGAATATTGACCTGGGTGTCAGTTCATACAGATTGAGATCCTTTGCCTGCTTTCCGTCCCCTCCCATTATCATCAGGCCCCGCTACAAAAATGCATAGGCATCATTTTTGTGGGTGTGAGTTTCAAGTAAGATGGCGGCGCCAGGCAGCCCTTAGCTTCAGAATTAGGCTCTTCCAGGCAGGAGGCCACCGGAACCCCAGAACAGTTTGGAGGGCAAAGAAACCCAGGCCCCTGTGTGGCCGGGAAAGGTGATCAGAAGCAAGAGACTCCTCAAGCATTCTCCCGCATCCCTGCCAGGTAGCTGAAAGAGCGGATTCTGTACCTTAAGAGGCCTGGGGCTCCCATCTGGACCTAGAGTTCCAGGCCACTTTCTAATTTCCATACAGAAAGAATAACCGTTGTCCCTTTCCAAGCAACCCCCACCCACGAGGCCGCTCAAGGCAGCCTGCCCCCTGTCTGTCTGGCTACATCTGCTTGGAATACGGGGTTGAGAGCGGGGAGACCCGGCGGAGAGGGCCTGAGGCTGCTGCGGACACTCAGCACCCGGCTCTGCGGAGCCAGAGTTGCGGGGTAAGGATGGGAGGCGACCCCCTGCCCTCTTACACATCTTCGCTTGGAAAGGGAGAGTTCGAAGGGAGCAAGCGGGGAGGCCAAGGCGTTACGGGGGCGCCCGGCGCCCACTGGGGAGGCTGGATCCGTCCACACCTCAAGGTTAACTGGAGGCCGGCGTCAGTCTCTACCGATCAGTCCCTAGAGTGCGGCCGGGTAATTGCCCAGCCCCAGAGGGGTCTTTCACGCCCCTCTGCCCTGTGTGGTCGCGGTCCCCAGCGGCGAGAGGAAGGGCGGGGAGTGTCTCACCTACCTTTCCGATCCGCGCTGTCCTCCGCGCGTCTGCATCGCCTGCAGGGACCTGGGGCTTTGGGCGCGACGGAGCCTGGAGACCGAGGGGTCGGCGCCGGGGGCCAGGAGCTAGGCGGCTCCGGGTCGCCGCCCCCCGCCCCGCCCCTGTGAGGCCTTCTGGCCCAGGGTCTCTGGGGCGGCGGCGGCGCCGACAGCTCTAGGGGCGCGAAGGGACTCATACGTCCTCTGTTCCCCTGGCGCCGGCGAGCCGGGGGTGGATGGGGAGGACAGGGCCCGGGCGGCCGATTCGCGCGGACGCCACCTTCCTCCGTGTCCGCCCCGGCAGGGCTCCGCCTATCTCACCTGCCCCCGCCCTGGGGCGCCATCGGATCACCGCGCCGCGGTTCCCAGAGAGGGCCTTGAGCGCTTTTGCAAGGCCAGAGCCGGAGAAAAGGCGCCGAGATGGCCAGCAGATAGAAGAGAGAGAGAGAGAGGGAGAAAGAGTGGGTGTTTGGGGGGGGGCGGAGGGGGGCGAGAGAGAGCAGAAGAGAGAGAAGCAGAAGCAGATGGAGGAACGCTTCCTCGAGAAACCGCCAAATGTAGAAGTAGACAAAAGAAGTAGGGGAGAAAGCAGAGTCTGGGAAACAGAGAAAAGCCCCGGTCTTCTGAAGCGAGCGACAAGTTGTCCTTGGGCGTTGGGAGTGTGAGAAGGGGGGTCGAGGCCAGAGAAGTCTGAGAAAAGGAGGGGGCGTGCAGACCCTTGGCTGCAGGCGACCGATTGTCGTAGCGGACGCAGAGCCCGGAGAAGCAAATCTAGGTCCTCGGTCCGCCGCCCTACCCCGCCCTGTTGCAACCCATCTTTAGCGTAACGCAGCCAGCCAAGCCACCTGGCAACTTTCTGCGCTCCCTTCCTAAGGCCCCGCCTGTCTAAGGCTCAGCTTCGCCTAGGGTCACCAGGTTGAGGGGTGCACTTCTACCTGTTCCTTTCTTTTGTTCCCTGGGCCTTAAGTGAGGTTCTCCCATTGAATGAACAGGACAAGTGAGGCTAGAGGGAACAACCTTGGCCAAGGTCAAAGGAAGAGCTTAAAAGTTCTACTTTTCATCCCAGCCCTTAAGACCCCTTTGCGATTTAGCCTTTTAGGTTACCAGAGTGTCATCCTGAAACCACAGGCTTTTGTCTTTAGTTCTCTTTGAGACCCAAATAGAGACTCCAATTTATCAGTAAAATGGCCACAAATAGGTTGTCTTCCAGCCTTACTGACTCCCAGCCTGATGATCTGCAGGAGTTGCCTGGCCTCAGACCTTTCTTCTCAGTTAACATGAGGCTGGGGCCGCCCTCATTATCCAGTCATTTCCGGCAAATGGTTGTCCAGGGGAGGGTGGGGTGTATATGAGATCTGCCTCCTAGCCCTGGCTCTTCCACTAACTTACTGTGAACTTCTGCCCCTGCCCCCTCAGTTTGTTTCCTCTGTAAAATGGAGAAGGAGACTGCGTGATTTAGGTTTTGCCTCTGCATCCTTCTCTGGTTTGCAAGTTCTGGTGAACTTGCTCTGCTGAGAGAAAAAGATATCCACACATGGTGATTTTATTCTATAGTCACTCAAATATGAATATAGAAATATGACAAATTAAATTTTGCTTCCATGAATGAGTCTATTTTTCTATTTTCCTTTTCTGTACTTTTTATTGGTGTATAGTATAAATGACTATATTAAGGACACTAGTATCAAGTATATGTCTCCATGTATTTTTGCTTATGTACACATATGTAATTATCACTTAGATCAAGATATTTCCAGCCTGCCAGAAAACTCTCATATAACTCCTCCCAATCAATAGCCTTCTAGTCTATAACATACCCTCTCCCAGAAGTAACCATTATTCTGTTTTCTATCACCATGGATTAGATTTGTCTGTCCTTGAACTTCATATAAATGAGGTCATGATATGTATTCTTTTGTGTTTGGCTTCAAGCTGCTCAGTATGTTGTGTGTGAGACTCATCCATATATTGCTGTATATAGCAGTAGTTCATTCTATTCATTGTCATATTCCATTTGGTATCATATTCCATTGTATGAATATATCCCTTTATATTTATCCATTCTTTTCTTGGTGGACATTGGGTTGTTTCCAGTTTAGGGTTTTTGTGGAAAAGCTGCTATTTGTGTCCATGTCTTTTGATGGACACCTGCACTTAGAAAAGACTCAGGAGTGGAAATGCCCGGGTCATAGGGTAGGAATATGTTTATCTTTGCTAACTACTAACAGTTTTCCAACGTGGTTGACCAATTTACACTCCCACCTTCAATGTATGAGATAGCCAGTTGCTCCATACCTGTTCATGCTAGCAATTCTGGTGGGTTTATAGCAATGTTGCAAGGTGTTTGTGTGTTTTTGCATTTTAAAAGTTGTGGTAAAACAATGAAATTTACCATCTTGACCATTTTAAGTGTACTGTTCAGTAGTTAATTATATTCACACTATTGTGCAACAAATCTCTAAAACGTTTTCATCTTGCAATACTGAAACTCTGTATACACATTGAGCAAAACTCCCCCTTTCCCCTGCTCCCCCAGCCCTTGGCAACCACCATACTACTTTCTGTTTCTAGGAGTTTGACTACTTTAGATATCTCATGCAAGTAGAATCATGCAGTTTTTGTCTTTTTGTGACTGCCTTATTTCACTTAACATAATGTCCTCTGGGTTCATCTCTATTGCAGCACATGACAGGATTTCCTTATTTTCATAGGCTGAAAATTTTCCATCGTGTGTATATACCATGTTTTCTTTATTCATTCATCTACTAATAGACATTGGATTGCTTCTACCTCTTGACTATTGTGAATAATGCTGCTATGAATATGGGTGTGTAAATGTTTCCTTGAGATTCCATTTTTAATTCTTTAGGATACATATATATATGTCTTGAAATGAGATTGCTGGATCATATGATAACTCTATTTTTGCTTTTTTTTTTTTTTAAGAAATCATACTGTTTTCCATAGTGGCTGCACCAATTTACATTTACACCAACAGTGCACAGGATTCCTATTTCTCCACATACTTGCCACCACTTCTTGTTTCCAGATTTTGTTTGTTTGTTTTTTAGTAACAGTCATCCTAATGGGTATGAGGTGGTTTTAATATGCATTTCTTCGATGATTAGTGAGTTAAACACTCTTTCATATGTTTCCTGGCATATGTATATCCTCCTCTGTGAGAATCTTTTTTCATTAAAGAATTCATTCATTCAGAAACCATAGACTGGTAGGTGTTGGGAGGTATGTGGTAACAAAGACTTAGGCAGGTCCTGCAGTCAGACAGCACACATTCGAGAGGAGTAGACAGAGAGGAAACCGGAAGCCGCTTTGCAAAGTGTCAGTAAACAGGTTCAGAGACCCTGCGAAGGTCCTTACCTAAACAGGGGACAAGAGAGGGGAGTCTTCCATTCATTTAAAACATATTTATTCTTAAACACAGAATTATGAGTCAAGCCTGGTGCTTTAATGTGTGTTTTAAAATATCCTTCACTTGTTCTTTTCCCATAAATTATATACATTTTTTGATTTTTATTAATACAAATATTGTAACAAGTAAAAATAAAACAAAACCCATAAATAATGAATAAAAATGAAGTTGATCATGTTCACTTCTCAGGGGTAACCAGTGTTAGCAGCCTGGTGTATTTTTCCTTATCTTTCTCTCTTGCTATTACAAAAAATAAACACACATACACAGAGAACTTTGCTTTGTTTGCTTGTTTATATGTTTTTTAAGAGATAAGAACAGGCTATATATAGGAAACTTTGCAGCCAGTTTATTTTGAGGATTTGGTCAAAGGGTATGTAAATTTCAATAGATGTTGCCAGACAACTTTCTTAAAAGGCTATAGTAACTGTTATTTCCACCAATAGTGCTTTTAATCCTTTAACATACGTGCCAGTATGATAGAAAAAAGTTCTCTCTGTGTATTTCATTTGTCTTTATCGAATGTTGGAGACTCTGTCCATCTTTTCATGTATCTGTTGACCATTTGGATGTGCTCTTTATATATACATATATGTATATAATTTCCCCCTTTTTACTGAGTATTTTAGAAATAAACAAAATATCCTGTATCTTACAGCTATCAACCTTTTATCAGTTGTCTGCATTGAAATATTCCCCACAACTTAATGATTTTGTTATGTTTTCTGTATGTTTTTAAAAAACGATCAAAGATGCATATTTTTCAGCACTAAACTATGTTTTCTACCTTTATCTTGCATCTACCTACCACTTCAGCATTTTATTAAAAATAATAATAATAATAATAAGGGAGAAATGTGGGATTCACATATAAATCAAGTATAAAAATCAAATGAATATTCATATTTGATCTGATTGTTTATAGTTCATAATGCGTGATCAAAACCGAAAGTTTCTGTGACGACTGCCCTTGTACTGTTCACCATGTAAGAACTTATTCACTATGTAAGAACTTGTTCGTTGTGCTTCAGAAGATCAGAGACTGATGAGAACTAGGCTTGGGGTGGATTAATGATTGTGCATTGAGTCCCCTGTACAGAATTTTACTGTTGTTAACTGTTAACAATCATTTGATCAATAAATATGAGAGATGCTGTCTCAAAAAAAAAAAAGATGCATATTTTTTATAGATATTTTTAGTGTCTGGCTTTATGTAGAAAATTCTCCCCAATCAATATGGTGTTCATATAGACACCTGTATTAGTTGTCTATTGCTACTATAGGAAAATTATTGCAAACTTGTTATCTTAAAATTTCTAGGTCATAAATCAACAAGGGTTTCCCTGGGCTGGAATCAAAGCAATGGAAGGGCTGTCTTCTTTTCTGGAGGATTTAGTGGAGGATCTGTTTCCTTGCTCATTCCAGTTGTTGGCAGAATTTAGTTTCTTGCACTGCCGGACCCAATTTTCCTTGCCAGCTGTCAATAGGACTCAGCTTCCAGAAGTCACCCTCATCCCTTGCCTTTTTCTTTCCTCCGTCGTCAAAGCTATCAACGGCCTGCCAAGTCCTTCTCATGCCTCAGATTTATTTTCCTTCTCTTTGGTCTCATCTCTGATTCAGCCAGGGAAAGTTCTCCAATTCTAAAGATGATGTGATTAGATTTATCACACCCGGATAATCCAGGATAAGCTTCCTATCTCAAGGTCCTTAAAAGTGTTTACAAAGTCCTTTTACTATGTAAGGTAACATTTATAGGTTCCAGGAATTAGGATTGGACTTTTTTTGGAGGGGGGGGGAAGCATTATTCTGTCTACCACAACACCCAAATGTTATTTTTTCTTATTTTTTAAAAGTGTAAGCTTTTAATATATCCGCAATTTACTTATATGTCTGGTGTGAGAGTTTAAGTTTGTTAACAGGCTTGATCATCTTTTCATATGATAATGGGCTCTTCTGTAGATTTCCTATTTAAAATCTTGGCTTATTTTAATAGTTGTTCTTTTCATTGTCATTTAGTGAGAGTACTTTTTTTTTTTTGGTAAATGTTAACCTTTAGCTCTTTGTCTGTCAACCATGATGAAAATGGCCTTTTGTTTTGTTGAATGAAAATAGACACAGTTCCTAACCTCATGAAACTTACTTCTGGGGGAACATGGATGCTAAATAAATTTATTAACATGAAGTCAACATTTTATTATAAATTTATATAAAGTGCTTAAAAAAAAAGAACTAGGCAGTATGAGAAGGAACGATGAAGGAACATAATTTGAAAGGGTAGTTGTCTACAACAACGTAATTTTGAAATGGAGACCTGAAGGACAAGATGAAGAGTTTTCTAGGAGACACATGGAAACCAAGAATGGTCCTGTCAGAGCACAGCTAGTGCAAAGGTCCTGACGTAATGTATTGGGCTAAATAAAGACTAATTTTCTCTATTTCTGAAGCTACTTTTACAGCAGGTGTTTTAGTCTGGATTGAGGAGGCCTAGGCTCACAGAGCATATTTTGTTTTTTCCCTGGAAAAAAATTTTTGGGGGGGTCAGCTTAATTGAGATATAATTTATATGTAAGAAAATTCACTATTTTAAAGTGCATAATCTAATGATTTTTAACAAATATATACAGCATATAACTACTACCACAACCATGATACAGAATATTTCTATTACCACAAAAAGTTTCCTGGTGCCCTTTTGCAATCAATTTGCTCCCCATCCATCCCCAAACAACCATGGATCTATGATCTTGTGGTCCCTATTATCTTGATTTTTCTAGAATTTCATGGAAATGGAATTATTCAGGATGCAGTGCTTTTGTCTGGCCTCTCTCACTTAGCCTGATAACTTTGGGATTCATCAGTATTGTATTTTTCAGTGATCAGTTTCATTTGATCACTGAGTGTATTTATTCCTTTTCATGGATACACCACAATTTATTTCTCAATTTACCAATTGTTGCACACCAGGATTGTTTCTTATTTGGAGATGTTATGTCCAAAACTGCCATAAACATTCATTACAAATCTTCATGTAAACAGATGTTTTCATCATCTTGGGAAAATATCTAGGAGTGGGATTACTGTGTCATATGGTTGGTGTGTCCTGTGACCTTGTTAATATGTCTTGTGAGCCCTCGTAGCTTTTTTTGTAGAATTCTTAGTATGTTCCACATAGATAATGATTTCATTTGTGAATAAAGATAACTGTATTTCTGTCCTGTCTCTACCCCTTTTATTCATTTCTCTTACCTGTTTCACTGGATGGAACCTCTAGTACAATGTTAGTGGTGGGAGCTGATAACCTTGTTTTGTCCTGATCTTATGGGGAAAGCATTCAGCCTTTCACTGTGAGGTAACATGCTAGATGTAAGTTTTTCTTAGTTACTCTCTATCAAATTGGATAAGTGCTTCTCTATTCTCCTTTGCTGAAAATTTTGTCATGAACTGATGGCAAATTTCATCCATTGTTTTTTATGCCTCCATCTTTTTTCATTTTTTGATATGGTAAATTGAATTACATGCATTGATTTTTTTTTTGCATTACCAACTTTGCATTACCAGATAAGCCCTACTTGACTTAGTTGTATTAGTCTTTTTATTTATTGCTGCATGCAATTCGCTTAAATTTTAAGGACTTTTCTATCTATGTCCAGGAGGATTATTGATTTATAGTTCTTGTTTTGGGTTGGTTTTGTAATGTCTTTTTTTCTCATTTTGATATCAGGGTAGTGATATCAGGATAATGCCAGCCTCCCAAAATAAGTTGGGAAGTGCCTCTTCTTCTATTTTCTGGAAAAGTTTGTGTAAGAACTGGTATTCTGTCTTAACTACTTGGTAGAATCCATTGCTGAGACCATCTAAGTCTGCAGTTTTCTTTGTGGGAAGATTTTTGACCACAAGTTCAATTTTTTTACAGACATAGGAGTATCCAGTTTATATATTTCTTCTTGAGTGAGCTTTGGTCGTTTGTGTCTTCCAAAGAATTTGTTCGTGGAGACTATGTTCTTAAACTGATTGACATAAAGTTGTCCCTAATATTCCCTTAATATCCTTTTAATTCCCATAGGATCGGTGGCAGTGTTCCCTTATTCATGCCTGATGTGCTATTTTGTGTCTTCTCAGTTTTTTTCCTGATCAGTCAGCCTAGAGGTGGGTTGGTTTTATTGATCTTTTAAAAAAGTGTTTTTTTCATTGATTTTTCTCTGTTGTCCCCACATTTTCCCTTTCATTGATTTCTACTCTTTCTTATTTCCTTCCTTCAGCTTACTTTGGGTTTAATTTGCTCTTTTATTATTTCTAATTTCTTAGGGTGCCAGCTTACTGCCTTGGTATTGGACCTTTCTTCATTTCTAATGTGACTATTTAATGTTATAATTTCACTTTAAGCATTGCCTTAGTTCACATCTACACATTGTTATATATTGCATCATTCTATTTCATTCAGCTTAAAATGTTTTCCTGTTTCCTTTGTGATTTCCTGTATGAACTTGCAAATGGGTTATTTGCAAGTGTGTTTTTAATTTCCAGATATTTTGATGATTTTTCAGATCTGTTGTTAATGATTTGGGGATTAATTCTATGTTGGTCAGAGACTACACTTTGTATAAAATTTCAGCCCTTCATTTTATTGCCCAGATCAGGAGCCAATAATCATATGAAAAGATGATCAAGTCTGTTAACAAATCTGGACTCTATTACAATTCATGCCTGCTGCTTGATAATCAAACTGTGTCATTTCATTTAGCTAAATTTGAATTTGTTTGAGGAAGCCATTATAGTACTCTTTGAGACCTACAGCCTGAATACAGTAATGGAGGTGAAAGTTCGGCAGAACGCCTCGTTCAAGAGCCCAGTGTTATGTTTTAAAAAGTGAATTTATGTCGTCTGTTATTATACTCTTAATGTCTGGAACCCTGAAGGGGTTAAAGAGTGTCTTGGAGAGGCCTTGTATTGTGGATTTAGTATGTGCAGAGACATGTCTGACCTTGAGTTACATTTTTGGGTATCTGTGAAACAAGAACACTCCCAAAGTTCTCTACTACAAAGGGGGTTACCCTGGGTAAGGTGCTATTGCCTTTGGTTAGACCTGACAGCCAGATCAATGGCGATGGCCTAAGAGTGCAGACCGGGCCAGTCGCTGATCAAGGCATTCTGTATTACTAAGACAACTTGCTAACATTTGGAAGTTGTGTAGACCCTTGGGTTCTGTCCTTTATCAGAGACATCTGTTAAGGGGTGGAAGGCACAGATAGAAAGCAGCCCTCATCACTTAGGAATGCAGTGCTGTCATCCTTAAAGATATGAACTCCCTTGGTTGTTCCCCCAGCTGATTCCAAGGGGCTCCCCAAGCAGCCAAGGTGTCTGGAAGATGAATTTCCTCCAGCATGGTGGCATTTGCCCAGGACCTGAAGACAGAGGAGACCATCCCCTCCCTCAGGTGGGATGTGCTAGGGGACCACGTTTGGCTCTGTCCTGTAGGTGCTATTTTCATTTTAGCAAGGGGCCATCAGTGGCCATGCTAAGTTTGTGGGTGATTTGTTTTGTAGCAGTAAATAACTGGAACAGCTAATTACCAACATTTATTGAGTACTAACCACTATGCCATCCTGAGTCTTTGATGGTTATGAATCATTTTTTCTGTCTTTAAATTTAGGTTGCTCTGTGACCCAGGAAAAAGTCAGACATTCTCTGGGTAGGTCTTAGAGTGGTGAAGAGCAAGGTCTGTGGAGACAGGCAGACCAAAGTTTGAGTCATGGTTCTGTCCTCACTGTGTAAACTTAGTCACTTTAATCAATTGCTCTGAGCCCCAATTTCCTTAACTTTAAAACTTGGCTAATAATTCCTTGAAACAATTACATAAGATAATGTATGGAAATAGGTTAATGTAGTGCCTGTCACATTGTAAGCCTTCAATAACTCTTAATATAAAATAATAATTTTTATTAGCTGATTTGCATCTCAGTTATTTACTTTCTGTGGACCAACCTGAGCCTCAGTTTCTTCATCTGTTATGTGAGGACAATGATAACAATCATCTCCGAGTTGTTTTGAGACCTAGCCCAGTGTGTCACAATGCAACGCATACACCCTCAGTGTAACAGATTAGGGCACAGACGTCAAGGGCCTACCCTGCCCTCAGCTCATTGTCTTGGGGCCTCCAACACTCTGAAACTCAAACATCCCTATTACAGTTCATTATCAGGCCAGTCACTGTGTCTGTGTACTCTCGGCCCTGAGAGGGTATTTCTCAGGGGGTACGTCTCCTGCATAACATAGTGGTTAAAAGCTTGCTGTCCTGGAGGCAGACTGTCCTGTGCACAAATTCCAGGTCTTCCTCCTATTAGTTGTATGAAATAGGCCAAATTACTTAACCTCTCTGAAACTCAGATACAAACTGGGACTAATTAATGTCTGTCAGTTTCCAATGGACCATCATAGAGAGGGCTAACTCCAACCACCAAAGTTAAGAGAAAAAAGATATGGGACATGCAAATAAGATTTTAAAAATAAACTTATTGTTTTAACCACAGGTCCTGCCACAAAAAGAAGTCTCAAATCTTCATCTCCAAAAAAGGAGAGGGGTGGCTGTAACATGAAGAATTTAATTTAGATTCAAGATGACATTTTCGACATGGGTCACTCAAAGAAAACTAGTGACCAAGAGAAGTGGGGAAAGACTGCAGGGGCCACCTTATTGGGATCTCAGAACACAGACAGCAGCTTCACCAGGGCCGAATGGCTTGATCACAGTGCTAGCAGGCAGGAAGTTAAGTAGATCAGTGTTTTTCAAATGTTTTTGGTCAGTCCCACATAGATAGATAGATATATTCATATATATACGTGTGTGTGTGTGTGTGTGTGTATTATATGTCACATATATGTATATATGGTGTGTATATATGGAGGAGAGAGGGACGGAATATGTAGTAGATCATTATTCAGTCCAATGCTTTCCTGATCTATTGTATTTCAATTTTTAAAGTGCTGGTTACAGTCCACTAAATTGCTTACACAACTCAACAGTGAGTTACAACTCATAGTTTACAAACCGTAGTCTAGATTCTTTCTTTCTGTCCCTCTCAGTGTGAACCCAAAAAGGCTCATTCTCATTCTATACTTAGTATTTCAACAGAAATATGCTGGATTCAGATAAATTACAATTCTCTCAAGTAACCAGGAGAATTATCTGGGGATTTTTGGTGGGTATTGCTTTTCTTTCACAGTAAACTAAAAAAATTAAACTAAAATTAGGTTGAATTCTGAGTCTGCCTCTAGCTGGCTGTCTCACCTGCCTTGATTACTTCATCTGTATACTGGGAATAATAATAATAATAGTAGTAGTAATAATAATAATAATAATAATAATAATAGTACTGGACTTGTGGGTAACCATGTGAGACAATTAACACAGGTCCTGGGACATAGGAGTGCTCAAAAAATATTGACAACAATGTTAGTTATGATTTTTTAAACTATCAGTGCTTTTTGTCTTGCAGCAGAGGTCTGAAAGCAGCTTAACTATACAGCTCTAAACTGAGGGAAGAAGCTCATGGCAGTAAACAGGGATCTTTGGAAAATTTGGCATTGAACCTGCCTTACTGTGAATTGACACTAGAGGGTGCTCATTGCTCAGAAAGCCAAATGTTTCAGGCCCAGACGTACAGTAACTGTTGGCCCTGAAACTTTCCCTTTCGGTGATTTATGATAAAGTAGGGGCTGGTTTGTCCTGAAACGAAGGGCTTTGCGGGAATTAGGGGACAGCAAGAAGCTGTATGAAGCAGAAATCAGACACCCTCAAACTTTCACCAACTGGCTTTCAGCTGGACTGTGACCTTCTGAAGGACTGATCCATAAGCCTCTGGGGCTGGGGTCTAGCATGTACTGTTGTATCTGCCTTACTGTAATCACTTTGTGAATATTTATGAAATGGACCATCCAATGGGAGTGTTTGAGACCCAAATAATTACAATTACAAATTGACAAGTGCTGGTATGTATGATGACTGCACATTATGGGATCCCATAATGTGAAATTATGATTTCACTTATATGAAATGGCCAGAGAGGCAAACCCATTGAAATTTGTGGTTTCCAGAGGCTAGGGAGAAGGGGCAATGGGGAGTGATCGCTAACATTATGGGGGTGGGGGCTGGGCCAGATGACTTCCATAAATTCAGGGGTCTTGGCCCTCTCCAGAACACAAAGAAAAGATCTTTTCTTCCACATCTGATTTTTGGATATTTGAAAACAGCTTCATGCTCCATTTCCCTTCATGTACTTCATGTGGAATGTTTTTTCAGATTTTTTTTACCAACTTGGTCACTCCCTGCAGAACTGTAAGAAGGCAAATAATAGTTTAGTGACTACTGCTCAAAGCATCTCCTATTACCTCTATTATATCATTTAATTATGTCTTTATCTCATTTCTTTCTAACATCCTATGAAGCTAAGATTTTTATCCACATCCTACAGATTAGGATATGGTAAGATTTCATAACTGGTCCAAGGTCATCCATTAGCATATGAAAAGATACTCAACATTATTAGTCATTAGGTAAATACAAATCAAAACCACAGTGAGACACCACTTTACACCCAGTAACATGGCTGTAATAAAAAAGATAGTAACAAGTATTAGCAAGGATGTAGAGAAATTTGGACTCTTATATATTGCTGGTGGGAATATAAAATGAGACAAGCACTGTGGTAAACAGGTTGGCAGGTCCTCAAAAACTTAGTTACTGTAATACCCAGGATTCCACTCCTAGCTATTTGCCTAAAAGAATTGAAAAAATAAATTTATATAAAAACTTGTCCATGAATATTCATAGCAGCATTATTCATAATAGCCAGAAAGTGGAACAACCCAAATGTCTATCAACTGATGGATATCTGGCTACGCAGTGTGCTATACCCCTGCAATGGAATATTATTCTACCCTAAAAAGGAATGGCATACAGATACATTTTGGCACATGCATGAATCTTGAAAGAATGCTAAGTGAAGGAAGCCAAAACAAATGGCCATATATTATGATTTCACTTATATGAAATGGCCAGAGAGGCAAACCCACTGAAATTTGTGGTTTCCAGAGGCTAGGGAGAAGGGGCAATGGGGAGTGATCGCTAACAGGTACAGGATTTCTTTTGGTGATGATGAAAATGTTTTGGAATTAAATAGTGGTGATGGTTGAAAAGCCTGTGAATATACTAAATCCACTGAATTGCACACTTTAAAACAGTGAATCTTATGATATGTAAATTATATCTTGAAAAGAATGAAAGAGGAAAGGTTGATATTCTCCTCTTCTCTAGCTCTGACATTTCAGTCTCAAAACCCCTTACTAGTTATTGACGGACCCAAAAGATACCACACCAAAGCTGGACAAGTGGTAGTTTCTTAAAGCTTAGTTACAATTTGGAATCTGAAACCACATCAATGAACTTTTCATTCTGTTACATTAAAATCCATTGGTTTGCAATGTACCCTGAATGGATCTTTTATCCATGCATGATTTTGGAATTTGATCATTGGTCACTGGAAAATTTTTTCACTGAGTTATGGTGCTCTTCAAATGTTGGCACATTTCATGATTCAATACCAAAATATTCATTCATTAAGATCAACACCAAGCTCATCAAAGCAGTCTTAAAGTTTTGGGAAGCTGTCAAGCTCTTGATAGTAGACATAAGTTTTCCAAATTTCCAATATTTGTTTTAAAACTTGAATTTAATAATTGGCAATTGATATTGCTTATTGTTTTCCTTGAAAAAGAAAGTTCACTTTGCTTACCAAAAAATGTCTGCTAATACCAAGTCTAAAGTAGCATAGATTTTTTTTCTGTTAGTCACTCTTTCAGGGGAAAATTGTCCTCCATTTAAAAAAGGCTAGTTTATATTTACAATAGCCAAAATATGGAAGCAACCTAAGTGTCCATCAATAGATGAATGGATAAAGAATATGTGGTACATATACACAATGGAATATTATTCAGCCATAAAAAGAAAACAAATCCTGTCATTTGCAATAATGTGGATGGAGCTAGAGGGTATTATGCTCAGTGAAATAAGCTGGGTGGAGAAAGACAAGTACCAAATGATTTCACTCATTTGTGGAGTATAAGAACAAGGCAAAACTGAAGGAACAAAACAGCAGCAGATTCACAGACTCCAAGAAACTAGCGGTTACCCAAGGGAAGGGGGTAGAAGGGAGGTGGGGAGGGAGGGAGAAGGGTATTAAGGGGCACTATAATTACCCTCACAATATAGGTAGGTCACAGGGAAGGCAGTATAGCATGGAGAAGTCAAGTAATGACTCTCTAGCATCTTATTATGATGATGGACAGTGATTGCAATGAGGTGGGGGAGAGACTTAACAGTATGGGTGAATGTTGAAACCACAATGTTGCTCATGTGAAACCTTCATAAGATGGTATATCAATGATACCTTAATTTTAAAAAGTGCTAGTTTAGCTCACAACTCAAACAAACGTTTTTTCTCAAGACAGCCACCATCCTTTAGTGTGCAAAAGTACCTTATGACTGGTTCTTATTTCGTGTACTCAAGGGTCAAGTTTTAATAAAACAAATAATTTTTATGGCTCCATCAAGGACCTTCTGAAGTGAAACTGGCCTTTGTTTTGTCTTATTTTCCTGTCAGTGCATGGTGGTGAAGAAGGCAATCACTAGTACAATTTAGGGACACACATCTTTACCCACCATTACTTTCACACCCATCATGGTAAATTACGTTGATGTCAAGTGAAAAGGAGCAATTCTGACTTAGTATTTGACTTCATAGGCCCCCTAGAAGAGTCTAGCCCCACCCACCCCAGGAATCTGTGACCAGACTTTGAGAGCCCCTTCTCTAGTTTACTTGTTCAAACATTTTAGTGGAGCATGTGCTATGTGCTAGACCTCATTCTAGGCTCTAGGGACACAGAGAAAAACAAGACAAGGCCTTGCATTCTCATGGAGACAGATGATAAACACATACACACAGAAACAAGAAATTTTTAGATGGTGGTGTCATAAAAGTGAAAGGGTATCATGGGAAAGAGGACAATAGTAGATAGGTCAGGGAAGACCTCTCTGAGGTGATGTTTGAGTGAAAACCTCATTGATAATGAGAAGGAGAGAGTTCTATGGTGTCCTTGTTAAAAATGCAGTATTCAAGAGGACAGAGGATGTAGAGCATCTCCCCTCTGGTCTGCAAGTCATGCTTTAATTAAGAAGGCATCAAGACGTTGAGTTGGAAAAGATTTTTGTCAAACCTGTCTTTTGATCCCATCTTTTCCTCAAACTGACCTTTACCTCCCTGAGCTTCAAATTCCGTCCTTATCTGAAAATAATGGCAATGGCTGCCCAGACCATCTTGTAGTCAGAGTGGAGTTTTGATGACCTAAGGATGCACTGGAAAGTTCTTTATACATTATAAATGGGAGTGTTCCCTACACTCAGGCTCACCAACCTTCATCTGCAGACCCCTGGGCTGCAGGCTTTCTCACCCTGAGCACGAGGTCACTTGCAACTCAGCCCTCAACCCCTCTTCTTTTTCATAAAATTTTAGTTGAATCAGATCTCCTCCTTTCCAAATGTGGATTCTTGATTTGGAGAGAATAAGATAAACAACCTGACGTCATCCTTGTTTTTGAAAATATCTTGTTAGTTTCTAAAAGTAATCCTGACTTACTGAAATCTTTTAAAATCTTGCCTCCTAAATCAATATATTTGAACTGCTACGAAGCTTGTCTTCTTTGTTTTTATCCAAGTCATGGAATAAAATGCCAAGCACAGCAGAGGACTTTAGAGGCATCCCCCATACCACATCCCCCAGATTGCTATAGAACTTGCTCTCTGTTCTCCTACTGATTTCACATTATTATGTGGGCTGTACATCATATCTCCAGCTTGTTCCCTGGCTGTATTCATGTTTGGCTGCATTGCAAACAAGGTCTCCTGCAGACTGCTCCCCCAAGGGTTTTTTTTATTACAAGAAATGTAAATAGTTATATTAAGATCCGCTGTTTACTTCGGTTCTCAGAGTGTTTAATTCACTTCATTTTGCAGAGAGCAAATGAGGTGCAAAGGAGCCATGTAGGGACTAAATGCTGAGAACACTGGCTTTTAACTAAGTTTTTAGCAAGTCCAGCCAAGGAAAGTGGGGAGGAGGTTCCAATGAAGTGGGGAGAAGTCCGACTCCGCCCCAACCCCCCACTTTGGACTCCTAGCCCTAAAGAAGAGTTAGCGGCCTGCTCTGCAGGATTGGCCCCTCTAGGCCAGATCCAGGGTGGCACTGGGGATACCAGGAGCGGGAACAAGAAGCAGCTGCATTTGGTGGCAGTTGCCAGGGTATCTCCTCAGCCGGAGAGCAAGTGGCATTTGGTCCACAGTTGGTTAAAACGCCCCACAAGGCCCGGGTTCTGCCGAGGCGCGCCCACCCGCCTCAGGTGGCCTGCCCCTTAGGCAAAGAGAGGAGGCCCATCGCCGCACCCCCAAACAGGATGGAGTACTCCGCGGCAACGGGAGACCCGGGAGATTCTCGGGGTGGGGAATCACAGCAAGGAGAATCCTCAGCTCTGGCCCCTTCTGGTCAAAAGCTAAATAAGGGGGGCCGATACGACGTCACCCTAGGTGGCCCAGGGGGACTGAGGTCACGAGATGCCGCCGCTCCTCCAGCCCTCTCTGACTCATTGTGGGAGACCAGGGCACAGCGTCAGGGCTGCTGCGGGTGCGGTGAGCTTCCCCCCGGGGGGCTCCATCCATGCGCAGCCTGCAAGCTCCGGAGCTGGAACCGGCTCATCCGCCCCTCGAGCGACCAGCAGGGGTCAGTGTTTCGCCGCAGGTGAGCAGGCCTCAGCCAGATGGACGCCGAACCTGATTCCTCTGTCTGGGTCTGGCCCCTCACTGCCAATCTGTCTGCACTTATTCCCTGGCCATTCTCTGGGTTCTTGCCTATCTAGACCCCACACCTTTCCTGATTCCCTCAGGCTGTCCCTCCTAAGTCAGGATACCTGCACCGCTCCATAAGCATCCATCATCCAGGGACGATTACTTCTTGGCCTCTTGCTGCGCAGTGGTGCCTAATTAGAAAGAGGACAGTGGCTTAGAGTCAAATTTGGGTTCAAGTTCCAACCCTGATAATTACCAGCTTTGTGACCTTCAGCAAACCACTTTACCTCCCCGTGTCTTCAAAAGTGAGCTAATGACGATAAGAACAGTTGTTACACAATGTGCCGAGGATTTATATTCCATATGCTATGTATGTTATCATCTCAGGGCTTAAGATGAGGAAACTGGCCCTAAGAAATGAATAGCTGCAGAAGTAGCAAAGCTGGCATCTGAACCCTTCCCACTGTGTTACCCTGCCTGGCAGGGCTACAGTGAGAATTACAATGTGAACTTTGTCTTATTATTCTCTTCTGACAGCTTGTCCTGGATCCTAGTGGGTGTTTTGTGCTACTAAGAGTGGAAGATGGGAAAGGCATTTTTCAATTGTTAGGAATGTCCCCAATTAATGGGCATGTGAAACAAGCTCCAGAAGGGTAGGGACCTCATCTGTCTTGCTCACCACTGTGGTTCTTTGTAAATGCACAATAAATATGAAGGAATATGTAAATTCATACACCTACATTCATCCCAAGACAGATCCTAATATGAAGCCATTTTTCATACCAACCATTCAATTACCAGGCGAGTGACACTAATTACTAACTCTAATGGCCATTGTCTAATTTAATTAAGAGGATTATTATTGGATCTCCTGAAACTCCTGCCACCTTCCCATTATCTAAGTCATGGGAGTCAATAACTGTCATTTTATTAGTATGTTCACAATATAGATTAAGTAAACCAGTTTAATGACTCATCTTCGTGACTCATGACTTTGAGAATAAGATGTGGAGAAATGACAAATGTGATAAAACTGAAGTCTGAGAAAATACTGTGGGCCCGTGGCTCCAAAAGTCCCAGAAACGCTTCCTTATGTGGCCCTGGGGCTTCTGCCACCTTCAGCCTCATCTGTATCCTCATTCTGCTTCGACAGTCTATTTACCCATATCCGCAGCGTTTCTGAGCACTTTGATGCTCTTGGAGCTGATGAGGTCCAGAGGCCTAAAACAGCAAATTCTAGACAGATGTGTGAATATCAGCCATTAGGATGGCAATGACAGGAAAGCAGAGGAAACATGGCCTCCAGTTCAAAACCAGGCATAGGCTCTGGGAAATTGGAAAATAAAACAGTTTTGCTACACTGTCTCTCCCTAGAAGTCCACTAAAATTCCACCACCATCACACAACAATCAAAATCCATGGGAGTTTTTTTTTACAGTTGTGCAATGGAAAGAACAAAGACCTGGATCTGCATCTTGAATCAGGCAATATCTTAGCCTCTTAGGTCCAATTTCCAAAACTCTAGATAGGGGCATATGATACTGTGATTTATAATAAGAAATATGTATTTGGTCTTGGTCCCCTTTTCTGGCACAGAGCTCCTAAAAACCCTTGGAATTTCCTGTGATGAGAGTGATAAAGATGTCTTTTGTTATGTTAATGAGGTGAAATTTGGGCCCACATCTAAGGGGGGGGTGATGCCAGGGGAGCCAACCACAGGATTAGAAGGTTAAGACTTTCCATCCCAACCAACAACCTCCAAAAAAAAAACGGGGGCTGGAGACTGAGTTCAATCACCAATGGTCAGTGATTTAATCAAATATGCCTTTGTAATGAACCTCCAAAAAAACCCAAAAGGACAGAGTTCAGAGAGCTTCCGGGTTGGTGAACATGTGGAGATTCGTGGAGCGGTGTGCTCCCAGATGGTCTGGGAGCTGTGCCCTTTCCCCACACCCTGCCCTATGCATCTCTTCCATCTGGCTATTCCTGAGTTAAATCCTTTTATAATAAACCAATGATCTAGTAGTTTATAAAATGTAGCTGTGAGCCACTCTAGCAAATTAATCAAACCCCGACGGAGGTTGTGGGAGCCTCTGATCTATAGCTGGTTGGTAAGAAGGACAGGTGACAACCTGGGCTTCTGAATGGCTCCTGGAGTGGGGGAGGGCAGTCTCGTAGGACTGAACCCTTGGCCTGTGGGCGCTGATGCCATCTCTGAGGAGGTAGTATCAGAACTGAGCTGAATTTTAGGACACCCAGATAGTATCTGGAGAATTGCTTGGTAGTGTGGGGAAAATTCTCCTCCCACACACATTGGAATTGGCTTAGGAACCCCAAAGAGGGTGGTTCTCTCTCCTGGCTTTCTTCCTACTTCTTTGAACATTCCTTTTATTTCCATTGTGAAGTCTTCTGTTCCCCTTGCCTTAACGTTTGGTGGATTCCATCCTTAGACTTGTATTTTTCTCTCCCCTACACCCTCTCTGGAAAGTTAGAAAGTCTCACTCATTCATGGATCTAACTGCTGCCTGATGGGGTGATTCCCAGATTTATCACCAGTTCTGTCTTCAGTATTAAAAAAGCTTAAAGAACAACAAAAGAACTTTGGGTCAGGTGTCAACTGTACCTAGTGGGGTGTAGTCTGTATGAACACAGCAACCCAATTAGAATCACAAAGATGGGGTAGAGGGAGGAGAATTTACCAGAAGTCTAGGATGGAGTGCTGGACAGACCACCACTTACTTACCAGTTGAGGACCTTCCTACTTGAATACCCCGACAGGTATTTTACCATCTTCCCCCCAAAATCCGAATCTCATCCTGTTTTCCTAATGGGGCCACCATTCACCAAGTCACCCCAGCTAGAGTTCTGGAAGTCATTCTAGAATTCTCCTTCTCAATCACCAATCCCAATACATCTAACCACTCACCAAGCCCTCCTAATTCTACCTTCTAAATATTTCTCTTTCCACTCCTACTACCACTTTCTGAGTTCAGCTCTCCTTGTAAATCATTTGGAATAATGCAATAGTTTCTTGGCTGGTCCAGTCGTGCTCCCCTTAATCCACTCTCCTCACTGATGCAAGACACTTAGCTGGAAGGGAATCTGGAAATGTCTTCAGCTGAGCAGCCATGAAAACAAAACTTTCGTTTTCCTGAATGAAATAGGTTATTTTTGGATTATATTGAGAATGCATGACCATTTAAAATATCAATCAATACAGAACAAGAACAAGGAAGAATGTAAACATTGTCTTGGATTTTACTACCCCAAGATAACTGTGCTATCATTTTGGGGACCATTCTTTCTTGTATTTCCTTGATCCTATTTAGATATATGTATATACGTTTGGTTTAGGAGAGGTAAATCCAAGGTCATGTCCCACCTTGCACATTTTATTTATAAACAGTGAGTTGCTTATAGTTTCCCTCAGGTTCCATGTCATGTGTTTCTCATCTTTCTGCTTTTGCCTATGCCCCAAACACCCTGTTTGTTTCCTAGGGCTGAAGTAACAAAGTACCACAAACTGGGTGGCATGAAACAATACAGATTTATTCTCTCACAGTCCTGGAAGCTCAGAGTCTGGAATCCAGGTGTTGGCAGGACCGTGATCCTTCCAGAACATCTAGGAGAGGATCCTTCCTTGCCCCTCTCAGCTTCTGACGGCCCCGGGCACCCCTTGACTTGTGCAGCATAACAGTCATTATCTCTGCCTTCACAGAGCCGTCTTCCCTGGGTCTTCGTCTCTGTGTCTTCGCATGGTGTTCACTCTCTGTGTCTGCAGCTGTGCCCAAATTCCCCTTTTCTTAAAAGGCTACCAGTATATTGGATTACGGGCCCACCTTACTCTGGAGGCTGATCATGCAGACTGAGATGTCTGGATATTCAAAACTACAGTGACTTGAAGACTTTTCCTGTGCCGCATGGCAGCCCTGAGTTGAGCAGTCCAGGTTAGTACGGATTCTGCCCCCACATGGCCACCTGAGAACTCTGGCTCCTTCCACATTGTTGCTTTGCCAACATGACGACTTCTTCCTCGTCTCAATGGCAGCTGGATAGCAGGCCCACTGGCATTCCAGCTTGCAGGAAGGCAGGAGCAACTGTGGAAAAGCACAAGCCCTATTCTCAGAGTTCAGACCCAAGGTGGCCCTCCTCACTTCTGCTCAAATTCTATTGGTGAGGACTTGTCATACATGGCCACACTTAGCTGGAAGGGAATCTGGAAATGTCTTCAGCTGAGCAGCCATGAATTACTCTTTATTGTAACTCTTTATTGGAATTACAACTTTATTGTAATTCCACCACCCCTTATCTGCAAGTTCTGAAATATCAAGAAGTTCCAAAAAATCAAAAGCTTTTCTGAAGTTTGGCACCAACTCATATGGTGGCAAAATCTGACTTGAAATGACATGAGGAATTTATAGAGGCATCTGTAGAGACTACTTACAGGTTTTATTTAGCCCACCTAGCATGAATATTAATGTGTTTTCTTACAGCAATGTCAATATATTTGATTAAGCTGTTTCCCCAGATGCCGCTGGGGAATTACTCTGCAGTGCGTTAATTCTGAAATGCGCTGCTGTGGAACAATTCTGAATTTCAAAACTCATCTCAGTATTGACCTTAGACCCAGGCAAGAGGACCCCGCCCTTTGGAGGGCCCAGCTTTGCCCCTTTTTTAGGTGGCCCTTCCCCCAATATGTAAGGAGTCTGAAAAGATAGTCCCACTCAGAGTGTGGCCACCCACCCCTTCCTCCAGGAACACTGGAATTTGCTGTCCAAACAGCCCAAAGCCTTCACAGGCCTCTTTTCTGAGAGTAAAGCCTGGGCAGACCTCTTTAATAGACCTAACTTTTGGATAGAAGAGGAGCCACTGCCATATTCCATCTTAAGTCCAAGCTTGGACCAAAGGGCATCTAGTTGCAGCAGGCATGGATGAGGCTGGTTTGCAGACTGAGATGTCCACACATGCTCACAAGGCCCCTCAAGGTGGTGGCTTGTTCTGAAACTTATGGAGAAAGCATTTGATCTTTAACCGTTAAATAGAATGTGTTGGTATGTATAGGTGTTCTTTATCAAGTTGAGGCTATGCCTTTTATTCCTACTTTCTGAGAGATTTTTTCCTTAATTATTAAGTGGGTGTTGAATTACGTCAAATGTTTTCTCTACATCAGTTGATAAAATCATGTGGTTTTTCTTCTTCATACTGATAATATGGTAGATTACACTGACTGATTTTTGAATAGTGTATCAGTCTTGCATTCCTGTACATTTCTTTTTGTATTTTGCCGAGTTCTATTTGCTAATATTTTGCTAAGCATTCATGCATCTATATTCATTAGGGATTTTGGTCTGCAGCTCTGTGTGTGTGTGTGTGTGTGTGTGTGTGTGTGTGTGTGTGTGTGTGTGTGTGTGTGTGTGAATGTGCATGTTTTGGTGCTGTCTTTACTTGGTTTTGGTATTAGGGTAATATTAAGCTCCATAAAGTGCATGCTAAGTATTCCTCCCCTCCTGTTTTCTGCAAGAGATTACGTAGAATTTAATTCTTCTTTCAATATTTGGTCAAATTTTCCAGTGAAACCATCTAATCCTGGATATAGGGAGGCTGGAGGAATGGTTTTCATTAAAAATCCAATTTCCTTAATAGTTATAAGACTATTCAAATGACCTCTTTCATACTGGATGAGTTGTGGCAGTTTTTTTTTTTTTCAGGAATTAGTCCGTTTCACTTAAGTTGTCAAATTTGTGTGTATAGAGTTGTTCATATTGTATTCGTTCCTGTGATGGCTGTGACAAATCAATATAACTTAGTGGTGTAAAATGACAGCAATTTATTGTCTCATAGTTCTGGAGGCCAAAAATTCCAAATCAGCATCAGTGGCCCAGAATTAGGTGTTGGCGAGACCACAACCCCTCCAGAGGCTCTAGATGTGAATCTATGCCTTGCCTCTGCCACCGTGTAGTGTCAGCTCGTGTCCCTCAGCTTGTGGCCACATCCTGTCAGCCTCTCCTTCCATGTCACATTGCTTTCGTGTGTATGTCAAGTCTGCCTCTGCCTCTGTCCTGTAAGGACACATGTGATCGTATTTAGGACCTACCAGGATAATGTCCTCACCTGAAAATCCTTCCTTAATCTCATCTGCAAAGACCCTTTTCCCAAATAAAGTCATATGCACAGGGATTAGGACCTAATATCTAATATTTGAATGATATAGGCCATTGCTCAGCCTACTACGTAGTATTGCCCTATTACCCTGTTGATGTCTGCAGGCTCTTCAGTGATATCTCCTGTGCCATTCCCAGCTTTGGTGATAGGTTTCTTCTCTCTTTTTAAAGTTGTCTATCTTGCTAAAAGTTGATTGATCTTTTCAGATAATCAGCTTCTTGTTTCATTGATTTTCTCTTTTTCTTTACTGGTTTCTGTTCCTGTTTCCTTTTTGTTCTCAGTTTCATGGACTTTTGCTCTTATCACTGTTATTTCTACTTGCTTTGGACCTATTTTGCTCTTCTTTCTTTTTTTTCCCTAGGTTCTTGAGGTGGGAGCTTAGATCATTGATTTGAGACGTTTCCTCTTTTCTAATATATGCACTTAGTGTAAGTTTCTTTCTTAGCACTGCTTCAGCTGTGTCCTACCAGTTTTTTTTTGTATCATTAATGTACAATTACATGAGCAACATTATGGTTACTAGACTCCCCCTATCATAAAGTCCCCACCACAAACCCCATTACAGTCACTGTCCATCAATGTAGTAAGATGCTATAGAATCACTACTTGTCTTCTCTGTGTTGTACTGCCTTCCCCGTGCCTCACCCACTACATTATGTATGCTAACCATAATGCCCCTTTTCCCCCCTTATCCCTCCCTTCCCACCCATCCTCCCCAGGCCCTTTCCCTTTGGTAACTGTTAGTCCATTCTTGGGTTCTGTGAGTCTGCTGCTGTTTTGTTCCTTCAGTTTATGCTTTGCTCTTATACTCCACAGATGAGTGAAATCATTTGATACTTGTCTTTCTCTGCCTGGCTTATTTCACTGAGCATAATACCCTCTAGCTCCATCCATGTTGTTGCAAATGGTAGGATTTGTTTTCTTCTTATGGCTGAATAGTATTCCATTGTGTATATGTGCTACATCTTCTTTATCCATTCATCTACTGATGGACACTTAGGTTGCTTCCATTTCTTGGCTATTGTAAATAGTGCTGCGATAAACATAGCGGTGCATATGTCTTTTTGAAACTGGGGTCCTGCTTTCTTAGGGTAAATTCCTAGAAGTGGAATTCCTGGGTCAGATGGTATTTCTATTTTTAGTTTTGTGAGGAACCTCCGTATTGCTTTCCACAATGGTTGAACTAATTTACATTCCCACCAGCAGTGTAGGAGGGTTCCCCTTTCTCAACATCCTTGCCAACATTTGTTGTTGTTTGTCTTTTGGATGATGGCCATTGTAACTGGTATGAGGTGATATCTCATTGTGGTTTTAATTTGCATTTCCCTGATGATTAGTGATGTGGAGCATCTTTCCATGTGCCTGTTGGCCATCTGGATTTCTTCTTTGGAGAAGTGTCTGTTTAGTTCCTCTGCCCATTTTTTAATTGGATTATTTGCTTTTTGTTTGTTGAGGTGCATGAGCTCTTTATATATTTTGGATGTCAACCTTTTATCAGATACGTCACTTATGAATATATTCTCCCATACTTTAGAATGCCTTTTTGTTCTATTGACGGTGTCCTTTGCTGTACAGAAGGTTTCCAGCTTGACATAGTTCCACTTGTTCATTTTTGCTTTTGTTTCCCTTGCCCGGGGAGATATGTTCATGAAGAAGTTGCTCATGTTTATGTCCAAGAGATTTTTGCCTGTTTTTTTCTAATAGTTTCATGGTTTCATGACTTACATTCAGGTCTTTGATCCATTTTGAGTTTACTTTTGTGTATGGGGTTAGACAATGATCCAGTTTCATTCTTTTACATGTCGCTGTCCTTTTTTTGCCAACATGAGCTGTTGAAGAGGCTGTCATTTCCCCATTGTATGTCCATGGCTCCTTTATCATATATTAATTGACCATATATGTTTGGGTTATTATCTGGACTCTTTATTCTGTTCCACTGGTCTATGGGTCTGTCTGTTCTTGTGCCAGTACCAAATTGTCTTGATTATTGTGGCTTTGTAGTAGAGCTTGAAGTTGGGGAGTGAGATCCCCCTGCCTTATTCTTCCTTCTCAGGATTGCTTTGGCTATTGGGAGTGTGTCCCACCAGTTTTGATGTTATATTTACATTTTCACTCTGTTCATTGTATTTTTTAATTTCCCTTGAGACTTCCTTCTTTGGCCTAGGGATTATTTTGAAGTATATTGTTCAATTTCCAGGTATTTGGAGAATTTTTTTGTTATACTTTTGTTGTTATTGATTTCTATTTTGATTCCATTATCAAAGATAATTCAGCATGATTTCAATTATTTTATGGCCCAGGATAGGGTTTATCTTGTTGTATTCATGGCCACTTGACAACAATGAGTATTCTGCTCATTGTTTCTATTAATGAGTGTTCTGTTAATATCCATTAGATCCTGTTTGTTGATGGTGGTATTGAATTCTTCTGTATCTTTGTTGATTTTCTATCTACTTGAAGCAAAAGGACATGACCTTAAATGAGAAGAAATCAGGCACAGGAGGAGGAAGTGACTCACCCAGGTAGTGACAGAACTGCATCCTCCTCACCCAGTGGGTTTTGACTGCGGAAGGAAGACACCCTGGAAAAACGTCAGGATGCAGTTCCTCCCACCACACACATATTTTTAACAAAATGCTATGGAATTCTTTTCTTTTGTAGATGTTCTACCAGTGTGATGAAAGCAATCCAGAATGGGGAGGAAAGCGCCTCTTCCTGGGTGGAATTGGACATCCATCCCCTCATCTCTGGGTATGTTCACGGCAACACAGCTCAGCTCAAGGCCAAAGTTCTTCCACCACCAACCTTAACTCCTGCCCTAGTTTTCTTCATCCCTTTTCAGAAACTGCCCCACCAGGAAGGAGGAACATGGAGCCAAGCCTTCACCAGCCACCACTCCCCAGCTGTTAGGGAGGGAATCTGAAGCTGGAGGTTGGACTTTCCCCTGGCAACTGCACCCGCTACCCAGAATAGGACAAATGTGTTCCCCCTGGACTACACTCTCCCCAGAGGCTGCACAACTCAGGCATCAGGAGTACCTGCCCTTGAGAATTCAGCTCCTGAGGGTAAATGGACATTGGGTCCTGGAAAGGTCCAGGGGAACCTAGGTAGCCGCTCCCCTCTCTGTTGCTTTGTGCAGCAGAGGTGGTTCTGGGGACAGCCTGTGCACACCAGCAGGAAAAGCCGAGACCAAAGCTTTGATGAGAACCTCTGCTCCAGGAACATGGAGCCTCTTCATTTCAGCATCCAGTGGCCCTGGTGGCAGGGGCTGGCCTTGCCTGGCGGGTGAGCCCTTTGGTAACCTACCCTCCAAACCTTTCCGAGGCCCATACTCTATCTGCTTCTCTCTGTCTCTGCCTTTCTCTTTCTCTCTCTTGTTTGCATTCTCTCTGTCTCTTCTTTTTCTAAGTCTGATTTTCTTCTTTTTCCTTTCTTGTCTACCTCCATCTTTCTTCCTGTCTCCTTTTTTTATCTCTCCCATCTTTCACTCTTTTCTTTCTCTCCCCCTCCCTTTTTTTTAAATTGCGGTATTGTTGATACACAATTCCCCTCCTTTTTTATATGATCTCCAAAACCTAGTATCTTCTCAGAGCTGATTCTCTGAGAGATGAGGCATCGGTCTGGAGGAGTAATTCTTTGGGTGAACACAAATTCTTCAATTTGCGTTGCTAGTGGTCAGTTAAGTTCTTTCTGCAAATCATTTATGTATTTTTTCTAGTTTTTCATTTTAAAATTATACACATACACACACACACTGCAAATATACCTTAGATAAAAAAGCTGCCATTTATCTGATTAAAAAGATAAGATAATTCCACTTCTATCTGTCTTTCCTTACCCCCACCCCTGGCCTTCCATGTATCAAGTGGAGTTTTATCACCTACAGGGGCAGCTCTGCCACTTGCCATGGAGTTGATGGGCTGATGACAGTCTGTGGATGTTGTCACCTCATAAGTTCAGGGACAGCACCAGGAATAGTCGTTGGTGGCCAAACCACTTCAGCAACCTTTCTTATTTTTAAAGAAATACATTCACATGGTTTAAAAAAGCTATAAAAATGTAGGAAGTGAAGCATCTCCTTCCCACACTCTCCGTCTCTCCTGTTCTCACCATCGCCCCAGCCCCTCAGAGGAAACCACTGGGATTAGTCACAGACACAGACTTCCAGATTGTTTTTATGCAAATGAAAATTACTGGGATAATATATTTGTATTTCCTTCTTTTTAGACAAAAGGTAGACTACTATAATCCTATAATCTTATTCTACACCCTCCTTTTTTTTACTGACAATAAAACTATGATTTTATTAACAAGGTTTCATTGAGTGATAACCATGTGCCAGACACTGTGCTGGGCACTGTGGGACACACATAGGGGAGTAAGACCCAGTCCCCCTAGTCAAGGATCTTACAGTTTAGTGATGGACCTTGACAGGCTCATCCACAGAGAACCACACTGTTTCAAAGCTGAATGCTTTAAAATCAGCGAAGTCAGGGGCAATGAAAGCACAGAAGAGGGAGACTAAATGCTACTTGGTGACTCAGGGGAGGGCGGCGTCTGAGCTGGACTTTGAAGAATGGCTAGGATTCTGAACACACCGAGTTCCATGTGGTCAAAGATCTCAAGGTGGAAAAGTTCTGTCCCACAGAAGGAAGTGAAAAGTAGAACTTAGGAGCTAGGAGAGGAAGTGGCTGGAGAGGTAGCTTGTGCATGGAAGCCCTGAGAAAGTGGGGTCAGCAACCTCAATTCAAGTCCCTGCTCTAGCCCCACTAGCTAGTAGCTTCTTCATCTGTAAAATGGGGAGAAATTATCTTCCAGCATTGTGAGAAGGATTAAGTCAAGGAAAATTAGTGAAAACTTTGTAACAACTAAGGACTACACAGTCTGAGTTGTGAAGGCTGCAAATTTAACAGGAATTTGATCTTATTTGTTTTGTTAGTAAGGGGGGAGCACATGATGCAGATCTTAGGATTTATTCTGAAGGCCTTAGAGAAGTGAACACACAGGAGTTTGGGATAAAGAAGTGATTTACTGGACTGAGAAGAGAAGGACAGGCGGTGGCATGACAGGCATTTCATTCAGTGCTGTGAGATAGTATTAAAATCTTACCTTTAAGTCACCAATGAAAGGCAACCACATCTCGAGTCAACTCTTTATTATGAAAATGGCTTAGAGTTTTACCTTCGAATGCAGCTTCAGTTGTATGATGCGTAAGGATGGTATCATTGAACTATCCTGATTTACTCACTTCTTATTTATTTATTTATTTATTTAACTTACGTGTATCCAACACCTACACCAGGTTAGGACTGGTCACGCTGAAGTCATCAAGTTGTCAAGCTGAGGGCTGAATGAAGAGGGTGAGTGCACGAGCTCTCAGCTGTGTCCTGGTGTCATCTGGCACATCATGCAGAGAAAGCAGACACAGGGCCCCAGAGAAGCTCTCCTCTTCCTTGGATCTCATGGTCAACAGTGGTCACACCTTGCTGACACTTCCAGCTCCTTGCAGTTGGACATAATGAACCATGGCAGTGCTGAGGACCGTACCAGGGTCAGGTTGAGAGGGTAAAATCATGACGTCAACAGAGTGGGTCCTAAGATTAGCCAAGAGAAATCCAGGGCCAAAAATTCACTTGCAGGTAATTGGGACTGGTTCAGGTCTCACTTTGGAGGTTCAAGACTAAGGGAGGAAACACTTCATACCCATTTGCCTGTGTCCCCAGATTCTCCTGCAGCCTTGCAGTTTCCTGCCTTTAGAGAGTAGAGGATGCGGATTGAGACATGGTATAAGCTTCAGGGCGAACCTCATAAGCCTCTTTATTGAACCAAGGTGGCAGAGATGGCCCACTTCAGCCCAGTCACTAGAAAACCATTTAGCAACTTGGAGGCAGACTGCTCAGCCCAGAGTCACACTTTTGCCCTAGAGCTGCACCAAAAATGATACTGGACTATGAAAACATTCAGGGTACAAATAGTATGTGGGGAATGTCAAGATGCTTCCAAGGAAACCTTCTCAGGGACAAATAAAATATTTTTATTGGGAAAAGGCTTGCATCAATCATCCAGATCATCTCTGAAATGAAACAACAATCAGTCTTAGTTACTTACACCTGGGTTGAAGGAGATACACGCCTGGGAAACCCTGTTTCTTTGCACATGAACCAGGAATTGTTTGTTTTAGAGCCATGGTTTGCTGTCTGGGAAAGCGGCAGTAGGAAGGGAGACAGCTGATTCTCGGGTCCAAGGCCCAGGAAATAGTTCTGCCTGTAAGGCCTAGGAAGCTCCACCTTGGACCGTGCTGGGAAAGAGGCAACACTGGTTTTAACTGTCACCTACACACACACTCCACAAGGGTCCCTGACACCAAGTTTTCAGGTCTCCCACAACCTCAGACCGCATGGCACCAAACATCCAGAAGAAAAATTCGGCTAGGCACAATGGCATCCTTTTCCCACAGGCCACTGAGATGTTAAAACAACAGGAAATTTAGATGAGTTAATTTTGTTTTCCCAAGTATTTTCATAAAGGAGAGAGGAGACAGAAGAAAACCATCTTGAGTCTTCAGGTGGAGTGTCAGAGACATAGTATGTGCCCACCAGATTCCTGGAGGGACAAAACTTAAATGACATAAACCATGAAAGTACATGAAATTAGAAACATATATTGTGAGATTTGCTATTCTGGGGCAACTGTCTAAAATTCATGTCGTTTGTTAAGATAGAAACCAAAACTCAAAAGACTATGAATATTTTGCTATGATGCAGCTGAAATGATCCGTCCACCTCACTTCTCAGGGAGATCCCTGACATCATCGTGTCTAAGTGATCAGATTCTCCAATCCGCACATCCCCACTCCAGGCCTTTTAGAGCAAAGCTACTGACAGGCTGGACTGCAAAAGGTACGCGCTTTGTTCAGTCACATGGCTAATTCTTGGCCTGACCCTTTGGACCACTTCCTTAGATCTCCCTTTCACTTAGACTGGACACACCCAGGCCTGCATGACACCAAAAGTTAATTGATAATGTGGGTAATTCGGCCAGGAAGATCACCTACGAGACTGGGTGGGGGGAGAGAAACTCTGAGGGGGTGGGGGGTTGGTGTATAACAGCAACCCCGAGAGATCTCCATGACATATTTCTCCCTGCCCCCATCCAAAATCCTCAGACCTACTCTCAAAGCTGCACAGGAGAGACAAAAGCCAATAAGTGGAGGCTCCTCTCACCCCAAAAACTAACAAGATGCTGCCTCCAGGGTATTCATTTATCCTCTCTGTAAAATGGGCAGATTCTCTCTCTCCCTGTACCTCATGAGATAAAAGATGTGAATGTACACAGATACTTGGAAAGTTAAAAAGCATCATACAAACTCAAGAGGGCTTTCTCCCATGCCAAAGTTGGGACTTGAATCCAACCGCTGACTCATAGCCCAGTGTTCATTCTACTCGGCCACAGCTGCTGAGCAAGGAGGTAAGCGGTGTCAGGCCAGGGCAGGGCCAGCCCAAGGCAGCAGGCAAGAGCTTGTGAGTAACCCCCTGGGATGGAGAGTGTGACCTGGGAAATGAAGGCAAATCCTAATGCTCCCTGGGCTCTGGGTGAAGCTGCAGAAACAGCACTGAATTTCCCTCCTCTTGATATTAAAATGCCTCATAATGCTCTCTCCATGCCCCAGCTATGTTGTGGAGCTGGAAATTAGCATTCTGTTCCAATACACTGTGGCACCTTCGCTTTGGGGATTGAAATGATGGTTTTTAATAAGCTGGCCCCAGGCACCTGTCACCAGTAATGGAAGTTCTGCCCAGGGAAGACAGATCGCTTCTTTTTAAAAGACCACAGGGCAATAAATATCCCAAGTCATAACTCAGCTTCCAAATCAGGCCTCAGGAGAAGCACTTCCATCTTCTAGCACTAACCCTGGGGCTGCTGGGCTTACTGATCCTGAGCACTGACCTCACTCACAGCTCTTCCTTGCCTCCACTCATTGCGCTTGGTGAGATCTACATAGACATGCATCAGTGCCTTATGATTGCATCAGTGGAGGTAGGCTACAGGGGGAGCCAGAGCCATAAGTTTTAATGCTCAGCTATCAGCAAACTCAAATTTCTGCTGCCCCAAGGACCCAAGTCAGACTTTAGAATAAGCTCACTGCAGAAGCTCAAGCAAACGGAACCATACTCATTAATGTTATATTTTTCTTCTTAAATCTGACCACTTGCACCAGTTGTGGGGAATGGATACTGGTGCATGGGTAATTTGAATTTTAAAGACATCACAGAGCTAGTGAAGTGAAACATATACCTACCCTATAGTCCAGAACTTCTATAGGAAACGAGTCAATCTCTCCACCAAAAGACCTGTTCAAGAATATTCAGAATAACCAAAAACAGAAACAACTCAAATGTTCATGAAGAAGTGAGTGGATGAATTATTGTGGTATGTCCATATAATGGAATAACATAAAGCAATTTAAAGGAATAATCTACTAATACATGTAACAACGTAGATGAATCACACAGACATTTTGTTGAATGGCATAAACCAGACACAAGGAGTAAACACAATATGACTCTATTTATAGGAAGTTCAAGAACAGGCAAAACGAATCCATAGCAAGAGAATCAGCATGGCAATTCTCTCTGGAATATTATACTAGAAAGGGCCAGAGGGAACCAGCGGGGCATGGGAAACATTCTACTTCTTGTTCTGAGAGATGGTTATGTGGGTAAATATTCCTTGAGCTGTAGACTTAAGATTAATGCACTTTACTGAATTATGTTATACCTCAAAAAGGGGGAAAGCTTTTAGTGTAAAATACCCACAGTATATTTTTCTAACAAGACGTCTTTAATGCCTTTCTTCATCACATGTTAAAAATTCCACTTTAATCTCATCCTAAATGAAAAAGGAGTGAAATGATAATTTTAAAAAATCTTTAAATTACAACTGAATACAGAAGCACAGCAGTAACTGAGGTGACAAGTAATTTGAAAGATTTTTTTTCCCTCTACTCCAGCGTCCCAGGATTAAGCATATGTTCTGGCCAGCATCCACCACCACAAGATAGTGCCAATAAAAGGAGACTCAGACACCAGACACCATTCCACTTCCCCACAGGTCCTCTTCTTCACCAGAAGGGCAGTTGTCCGAGCAGCCTCCAAGTCCTACCTGCTATCCTTTTAGGTGAAAAAGTAGATACAAACTAGCTTCAAAGTGAATTTGTTTCCGAAAATTTTTAATTTTTGCAGTATATAGAAAGCAACCCGCTTCTATTTTGCATGACAATATTAGTCAGGTCAGCTATTCATATGTTAAGTTTAACTCTCTTTGTAAAACTCTTCAATGCTATTTTTATTCCTCTTCTACTCACAGGGAAATTCAAAGTCACATGCATGAAACTGTAAGAGAAACACCTTCTTTACTTAACAAGGGTTTGCACTGGGGTGAGGGAGAAGGACTAGGTTCTTTTTGCTCCCCCTCATCATGAGCTCTCAAATATTTACTTTTGGCCTCTATGAACCAAAGATAACAACCTAGCAAGGGGTGAATCCATTCAGTTTGGGTTGGTCTCTACCCGTTCCTCACTTCCTCCACTTATTTCCTGAATTGTTCTTTGTTTATGTAAACAGATAAAGACTTGTGGGACTGTACACAGAGAAAAGACAAATATCAAATGATTTCCCTCATTTGTGGAGTATAACAATGAAGCAAAACTTAAGGAACAAAACAGCAGCAGACTCACAAACTCCAAGAAGGGACCAGCGGTTACCAAAGGGGAGGGGTGGGGAGGTGGGGTGGGGAGGGCAGGAGAAGGGCATTGAGGGGTATTATGATTAGTACACATGGTGTGGAGGGGATCTTGGAGAAGATGGTGTAGCAGAGAGAAGACAAGTAATGACTCTGTGGCATCTTACTACACTGATGGACAGTGACTGCAATGGGGTATGGGGGGGACTCGAGAATATGGGTGAATGTAGCAATCACATTGTTTTTCATGTGAAACCTTCATAAGAGTGCATATCAATGATACCTTAAATAAGAAAAAAAGAGTAAAGTGCACAAATCTTAAATTTTCAACTAAATGAACTTTTCACATATGTACACACCGATGTAACCACCTCATGTAACCAGTGGTTACATGATTCCATGATCAAATAATGGAATATTTCAAGCACTTTAAAAAGTCTCTTTTTGTTCCCCTCCCAATCAATACCAGGAAGGGAGAACATTAACCTAAAAAATTTGAAGTATTTTATTCCAGGGAGATTCTATTCTCATCTCACTATCAAACACACTTAAGGATATAACAATGTTCTCTTTGTCTTTTATGGCTTATTTTTTGAAGTAAACATGGAAACTCTCTAAATGAAACGACTAATAATTACAGAAATTTTCCAACTGACGACAGTCCTAGAGGACTGGATACTATTCAATCATTAAAATCATGCTTTTAAAGAATATTTAATGACACTGAGAAGTGTTCATAATCTAATATTAAAATAAAAAGGCAAGATACTAGATTGCTCATGCAGAAGCTCAATTTTGAAATTATACACATATACAAGGGAAAACAACTGAAGAAAGTACAAGATTTGTTTGGGTAAACTTTTGGGCAGTAGGATAAGGTACAGTTTTTATTCACTTTTTAATTTTTAAAAATATTTTTTAAATTGACAATGAGAAGGTGTTACTTTTCTAATCAGGAAAAAAACTTTTCTTTTTAAATGTGGGGACAACTGAAATGACCAACATTAGGGAAATGGTTTTCTGAATTATGACAACTGATTTCATTGCATATTTTTTAGAAACGGCATTTAGAAGACTGCAATAACTCGGCAAATTTCTTACGACATAGGAAACATTGTGTTTTAAAACCAAGATAGTATGCGTATAACTAAACTGGGGAGGGGAGACACGGAAGTGGCTAATGACAGTGGTTACAAATTGTAAAACATGCACATTGAAATAAAGAAGGGAAAAATTTTTTTAAAGACAGTTGTGTATGAAGTTTTTAAAGTATGTGTGTGTTTAAAGCCCCCATATTCTATTTTCTGCAATCTGGATAGGTTTTTTTCAGTTTGAGGGGTTGTTTAAGGCAGGAATGTTGGGGTAATTATTTCAATGTGTTTAGTCTGAAGCTCTTGGGGAATGGTGTAGATGTGGCCTCTTTTACTCTGAATCAGATTCCTCAGAAATGGCTGTATGGAATAAACACTGTAAATCCCTAACTTTCATAAATTCTAGAACCGAACTAACGCTAAACTACCCAAGTGCCAAAGACTTAAAGACCGTTTCTGGGAAACTCAAGCTCTGAGACCTTCCCGTTTTTTGTTTGTTTGTTTTCCCCAAATAAACGGCTTTGTTTCCAATCGAATTTTCTCTTCTGCAAAGCTGAGCGGAGCGGAGGGCGGGGACGTGAAAATGAAACAACAGACTAAAATTGAAAAGCTTTTCCCGCAGCTTCTGCGCACCCCGCACCCCCACCCCCAACCCCGCCCAAAACACACAAGTACAGACACACAAAGACCGGATTGCTTAGGGCTCTCCTGGTCTGCATGAAAACAGTGGCCGCACTTGCCCTAAAAATGGGGGCCAAGTCTGCGAACTTGACCCAGGAGCCCCTGCCTCTTATCCCCAACCGTCCAACAAAGGGAAAGGGTTGGCTGGGTTCTTTCCAGGACTTTGTTCTACCCTGGGTTCCTTCCAGGTTGTTTCTTCTATCCAGAGGGGACAGAAGGATGGGGAGGAGGAGAAGACCACAAACCCCTTTGGTCCAGGTAAAACCCAAATTAGCGGGGATGGGGGTAGCGGAGGACACGGAGACGACCCTCCTGACAACTCTCTCAGGCCTCTTTTCCGGTTTGCCCCTGAGGACCTGCCTCCGGCATTTTATCTGGCCCCCAAATAAGGAGGCCAGGAGCTTTTCTTCGTTTCTCCGGGATTTAGTGCCCTCTCGGCCGCCCGGGGCCGCCGGGGCTCCCGGCTGGAAGGCCAGGGCCTGGGAGAGTCCGCGCGCCCCCGCGTCCACCCCGCGCGCCCCGTCGCCCCTGGACCGGACCTATTCAGCCAGGAAAAAACGCCGGGATCGAGTCTTTGATCCTCCCTTGCTCCAGGATCCTGGATTCTTTGAAAAAGAAAACAGCGAGCACACCGATACCGTCTCCGCGGGCCTCTGTGAGCAGCCCCTGCCGTCTCCCTGCGGCTGGGAAGGGCGCGCCGGGGCTGGAGGCTGCCCGCGCCAGTGTTTCCTCGGCCCCGGATGCGGCGGGACGAGGCATTTACAAGCTCAAGTTTCCAGATCCTGAGACGACCGAGGGCTCCGCGAGGCTCACCCGCCGAGGGAGGGCGCGTTTAGAATACGCAGGAGATGGCCTCGGGTGGCCCTCTAGAATGTTCTCTCATAATTCATCTGCTTTCGCTCCTACTCTTTTGCTATTTATGTATTTGTTTTTCCTGGTCATTAAGAAATCTTTAGGGGATTTTATTGCCTAACAACAAGGTAAGGAAACATGAATTATGATGAAAATGAAATGGTTCCATTACGTTGATCCTGATTAAAATATTGGAGTAATTTTCCCTGTGGCCTCAATAATAGGGTTTTCCAGCGCAGATCTGATGAGTTTTTCTACAGGAGGCAAGGATCAGAAAAGCTCGTTGATAAAGCAACGCAGGCTCCAGCCTCTCGCGTTCCAGATCCTTCCACAACCCTCCTCCGCCCCTTTCCCTCCACAGTCTCCGCGTCCCAGTCTAGCTCCCCAAGGGGTAAAGGAATGTTTATGGTCTGACTCAAGTTCAATGACAACACCCTGCTTGGAGGGGGAGGGGCAGCGAACTTCAACCATCAACCAGACAAAGAAGAGCTCAGGTCCCTGGCCACGCAACTGGCTGGGCCCACCTAGGATCGGGGGGTTTAGGGTCCCCGGGAGGGACACCAATCCCACTCCCCGAGATCTGTCTCCTTGACTCCCGCCTGGAGCCTGTGATGTGCAGCCGGTAGCGCCGGCACCAACTTTTGGTGCGTGCCTGCCTGTTCCGAGTGAGGTGGTCACAAACTGAATGGGAAAGAGGCTGATTCCAGCGCAGGCTTCGCCCTGAGTTCAGGACCCGGTGAGACACCCCTGCTTTCTACCCTGCCAGCTCTGACCCAACCAGAGCCTGGAACCAGACCATTCTTCTCTGCTACCTGACTTTTTCTGTCGCCTAATCCGATCCCTAAATGCCACGGGGAGAGGGTGAATCGTTCTCACTCCCTACTCTCATTGTCCTGGTTGTACTCATTTGCCCCACCCCACAATGTCAGAGGTCACAGAATATAGTGCCCCTGCCTCAGGTCACACCTGAGGAAGCTGCAGACCCAAGATCTGGCAGAGTGAGGGGTAGGGCTCCGTGGAAGTGGGAAGGCAAATGGCATCTCCATTGTCTTTCCTCCAACCTTTCACCCACAATGGAAGGGTTTGCATGCAGTAGACGTCAATAAATAGGTAGTGAACTGAATTAAATTTCCACTTGTGTTTAATCCTGTGTTTGCATTTATGCAAATCTGCGCAGTGCATCCAGGAGGGGCTGGATTTAGGGAGTCTGAGTGCACCTGTATGACATCAGGGGATGGCTCCACGTGGAAACAGATGTTTGTCAGTGTCCAGAGGGACTTTGTGAAAAGAGATATGTTGGGGCTCGGGGAGAGGCTGGACTTCCTATTCTCTTCTGGTTAGATGCTAAGAGCTCCTGCCTTGGGGGCCTGCCCTGCCACTGCCTTCTGAGTGACACCAGTCAAGTAACTTACTCTCTTTTAGTCTCAATTTCCGCATTTTGTAAAGTGTGTTCTCAAATGTGGTTTTTGACGGCGTGGGGGCGGTAGCTCTGAGGGGCCATGGGCAGGAGCTGGCTTGGAGGAGAGGGTCAGACAAGTCCCGAGTCTCTGCAGATTACCTTGCCTACACTGAGACCAATGAGTTAGCAGTGCCAGTGGCTCAGAACGGGGGCATGTGGCCCCCCGCTGTTTCTGTGCCGGGCTCTGAGCCCAGGTGCACCGCGTGCCAGTGGTGGGTGGCCCTTCCAGTTGCTTCTCAGATCCTGGCACTCACCATGCTTCTGAAAAGGGTACAGGAACGGGAGAAAGAAAGCAGAGGTTCAGAAACTAAGGTGCACTGCTTTATTTTTTTAAAACAGCCCCAGACTTCCCCTTAAGGGCGGGTTAGTGATAATTGTTTTCATCACAGCTCATTTTCATAGAACTTTCAAAGTAGGTATTTTGTAAAGTATCAGTATAGTTTTAAATAAGAATAATAACAATACCATTAACAATATTATTAATTTTGTCTGTGCCAGGACTGCATCCAGCCGGAGACAGAAGTAGGTCATATGGGGGCCCTGCGGCTGGGCTCCCACCCGCCAACCTTTCTCCCACCAAGGCAGTGCCCGTCCCGCATGCTGCGAAACACTTCCTTTGTCCCTTTCTGCCCAAGCAGCTGCCGCTGTGCAGGAACCCAGGAGGACGTGCCCCTCCTAGGTGGTCTCTTTGAGAGCCTGCCGCCCACCCTACGCTGTCCTCTGAGTTGGCAGAGGTCCCCAAATTCCTAGGAGGACATCTGCAGAGGGAGGACCCTCTGAGGCGGGTCCCAGACTGAGAGCGGTATCATCCTTGACCCACAGATCAGCAGTTTACCTTATTAGGGAGAAACACACTCTTGGAGGTAGTGAAATGGGCCAGTCTCTGGTCTGAGAAATGGGCTCATAACACTCTTGCTCCCTTTGCAAAGGTCAGGACCAGAATTCAGCTTGCCTCGAGGCTCTGAGTTTGGCAGGCACGGGGCCAGAAGCCTTCAGCCTCCGAACGGCGCAGGGCTCTGCTCACGCATCTTAGGCTGGCGGAGGAACCACAGGAGCGCAGCACTGGGTGCCCCCCTCCCAGCACAGTCTGGGGCGGGGCTCAGCGAGAGGGCGCACAGCCGGAGGCTCCCACCTCCCGGCTGCGCTGCAAGTCCCCGAAGACTGTAAAGTCGCCTCCCCACTGCAGACTGAGGCCTCCTCCTCTCCGCGCCAACCTGGACGGCCCCCTCTCTCCTTCCCAAGGCCGGAGGTGTCTCCTCCTTCCTTCACCTTTCTCCAACTTCCCATAAAGTGGTTAGGAGGGTAGGGGTGGGGGCTGTGGAGACCACCAGCCTGAAACTTAAAGGTCAGTGGCAAAGTCCCTGACCCTCTCCTCCCCTCCGGGCTCCGTCAGACGCTGCCTCTCCCTCCCCATCATTCTGGGGGCAATTGAACGCTTGCTGCCTCATGTCTCCCTCTCATTTGGGGGCAACCTAGGCGAGGCGGCAATTTAGTGGAACTCTCCTTCACCGTCTTCTCCAACCACTCCCCCCCCTTTCTACTCAAAAATAGCCGGTAGCTGAGCGGAAGAAAAGCTGGTATCAGCTGCCCATTGGACGTTTTAAAACCTCCAGGCCCAGGCCAGCGCCTGGGGAGAGGGGCGGGGGTCCCCCTCCGGTGGGAGGCCCAGGGCGGCTCCAGTGCTTTCTCCCTCTTTTCCCGAGGAGGGACTATACAGGTGGGTGAGAATATGGTACAAATTTCTTACAACAAGGGAACCTCCACCTTTCAACCCCTCCCCAGCAGTCGTCTCCGCGCTTTATTTCAAGTTTACGGTAACGGGTTCATTTATTTAATTCACTGTTGTAGCCCTGGGGTTTCTATTAGACGGAACAGGGGCGGAGCACGAAGAGGTTCCCCCCGAAGGAAGCTTAATTAAAGTGTAGCACTTAGGATTAAATAAAACTTTAATAAAGGGGGAAGGGGAGAGCAGCCTGCTCCGCGTTGGAGGAGGGGAGCGGGCGCCGCTCGGGCAGCTGCCGCAGACAAAGCTTCCGGCCCCGGAAGGACTCAGAGCTGGGTGAGGCGGCAGGCACCGCGGGGCAGAAGCTCGGCTGGCTGAGGCCTCGGCAGTTCCAGGACGGCTGGAAGCGTAAGCCCGCGTGAGCGAAGGACCCCGGAGCTGGAGCCCCGGGTGCCTCTCTGCTGGGCTGCTGCCGGAATCTGGATTCGAAGACAGCTTCCGCAGGCCTTCTACACAGCCGTCCCCTAATTTGGCCTCTGGAGGCCTAAAACCTGCTTTCAACTGAGAAAGGTTTTCGGTCCTGGAACCAGCTTAGACGCGACCCTTCGATCCTGTTTCGAAGCTGCTGAGACTCTCAGCCTGAGGATAACCGGCTCCGACTAAGGGAGAGGCCATGGAGGGCAGCTCCCAAGAAATTTATGCTTCACGGTGAAAAGAAGCCCGGTATATTTGTGCCCCTCTGCTTTTATTTGTCCGCGAGAATGTTGTCTGAATTTGCCTGTTTGTGAATTTCGTGTTCACACGTTGCAGTCTGAATAATTTTAGCAAAACACCCTCCTGGAGCTTAAAAAGTGGCCCTATTTAAAAGCAAATCGCTGCAGGCAATTAAATGTAGATATATGGGTTTTGTTGTAATTTAGACACTAATTAGTGAAAGATTTTTAAATAGTCAGTCTCGGTGGGAGTGGGTATAATTCTTCTCCGGAGTAATATTGGTATTTGGAAAGGGATTCCATAAAGGGGTTTAATACAAAACTAAACATTTTTTGCACAGGCTCTATACAAGTAAATCAATCAGAAAAAACTGGGGGGCCAAGGGGGTGTGTCGCTAATTGTTCCGGCAAGGAAGATAAATATAATACTCCAGTGGAACGAAGACCTGAACGGAGGGCAGATGGCGCCGCGGCCTTGCTTGAGGAGCCCTGACCGCCCTGTTCTTCTATTCGATGGAGCTGGTGCTGCGCGCCTTGCCGTCTTCCTGGGTCTCTCGGCGGCTGGCCCGATTCATCTGCCGATACCTTGGCCCAATTCCAGGCGACTCCGGATCCTGGCGCGCTCGCACGCAGCCCCGAACTCCCCAACCCCGGAGGCCCAAGGCTCCGGGCGACGGGAAGCAGACGCTCGGTTTGGGGGAGAAAGCCGAGCCGCCCAGCAGGCTTTCCTGAAATGGCGAGCTTCTACCGGAAGGGGGCGCCCTCGTCTTTTTAATAGTCGAAACACATTGGTAGAGAAACAAATCTCTAAAATCCCGAATCTTTTTTCTGACGTTATTACGAGCGCATAATCAAAGAGTCCCGAAACTTTAAGTCCCTGATCGCCGCGTAGAGGAGTTAGAGCCCTGGGAGTCCAGAGTCTCGAGGTCCGTGACTCCTTCAGGCCTTTAGGCCACCTCGGTTAGTTCAAGCGGCAGCCCTTCTTGTGGCCTTTCCTCTCCTCAGATGGGGTCCCCCCACCGTGGTGCTCCCCCTCATTTGCTCCACTACCTACCCACATGCCGATCCGCGCTGAAGTCCCGTCATTTCTGAAGCGGCGAGGGAGGAGGTTGCTCTCACTACCACGGAAAAGCTGGGGGATCAAAAGCTAGTCGCGTGGGACTTCGCTTGAGGGAGAGCGTGGAAGGCAGAAAGTAACCTCTTAGCGGGGCGCACCACCGAGGAGCTTAAACTGGACCACGGGGCTTGGTAGGTTTTCTTAAATCACGACCTTGCCCCCACCACTACCACCAAGCACACAACTCCAAGGAGACCCAAGGTGGGAGGGTGGCCACCCCCAGCCCTGGGCTCCTCTTTGGTACATAGATTTAGAAGCATCTGAGTCACTTCCCAACTCACTCCCAGGACAGGAGCCAGGACCAGGATTCCACCTGACCGCCAGCTGTACACAGGGTTTCCTGGAGAACAACGAGCCCGAGTCAGCTCCAAGCTGCCGTCGAGACTGTGGTCCTCCACCGGCTGCTCGACGCCCTCCGGGTGGCATCTCAGAACACGGGTCGGCGGGTCCTCTCCACTCGTAGCCTGTGCGCTGGATAGCAGGGAACGTGTTTGGAGAGATCCCCGAGCCCAGGCTGCAGGAAGACCCAGCCCAAATCCGCTGGCTCTTTGGCGCCACCGAGGTGGCGAATCCCACCGCGCACTGGGCCCAGGTACAGGACCTCAGGGAACCAGCACGGAGGTGAAGACTCTGTGTGAGGGTCTCTGGCTCTGCGGCACTGCCTGCAGTCAGTCTGTCCAGGTTTCTGCAGTTCCGCGCTATGGATCTCGGTCTACGTGGACGGGGAGATCAGAGTTGGTGCTAACCTGTCCTCCGGCCCAAGAATTCAGGATAGGTGGAATGAACCAGCGCAAAATGAAAAGGAAACGAAATCTGTAGCTATGATCGTCTAGGACGTCTGGGGTTTCCCACCCTGAGTCTGGGTCTTTGGGCTTCCGCCACACGCTGTTCTTTCATCCGGAAAAGGGCCTGCCACCATCTCCCAGGCCTGAGACCCAACTGTTCTTCTGGGTGTCAAGAGGAGGCAAGTAGAGGATACACGGGTGGTGAGGGGGCCATTTTCTCTCCTGCCCCACAATACCAGCATGTCTGAGACAGCGCCTGCTCGTAGGATAGGAAACTACACTCGTTCTGTAACCATTTGTGTCTGGGAGGGGCCGCGTCTACAACGCCTAAACTACCTATTTTATGCAGCTCCCAAATGCCCAATGATCCATGTCCTGCTTAGAACAGAACCACCAAGAAAACTTAAGAGAACTCCTGGAAAGTTTTGAGGAGGAAGTGAGAAATGGTGACTTATCCATGCACTTTCTCAAACTCCATTTCTTTGGAAGGAAGGACAGACCTGGGAGGGCAGCGCTGGACTTCATTTTCACACAAGAACAAAATCTAAGAGTTGGGGAGTGGAGACTTCCAGGGCCAGCGGGTACAAGCTAGGAGGTGGGCAGGAAGAGAGGAAGGGTCACCATCCAGCATTCTCCTCATGCCCCCTGCCATCTTAGAAAAATGCTAAGTAGGCAAAGTGGGCCCAGTACTGCCTTGCTCCTCTCCGGCAGTCCCTGGAATGGGGGATGGAAAGCGGTGCATGAAAGTGGTGCAGAGGAAGCTGCCCTGCTACCGGTCTCCTTCCAGGTTTATTCATGATCAGCTCAATGCATGGAAATGGTTTCTAAAGTGCTCTACAGAATCTAGATAGAAAATACGAGACTAATCATCATGGCTACTAGTACTGGTTATGGTGATTGTGGCCATGGCCAGGATGAAGAATTATGACTGGGACAGGTCCTTTGGATGGTGTTACTCTGGTGAACTGGGCTGTAACTCAGGGCCTCACTAGCTCTCTGGGACATAGTGGGTACCCAGGCCTCCCTGAGGAACAGCCCAGGAGCTATGGCCTGGAGAGAATGTCACCTGGGGCGGGGGCCCCTCAGCAGAGTTCTGGCTCCCAGCCTGGCCTTGTCAGGCTCTTGGTTTCCCCAGTACACCCCCTCTTCTCCCCACCCTCCCCAGCCAGGGAGCTCCCTCACGGAGTAACGCTGGTCTTGACCTTGGCAAGCACCTTCTTCTCCTTGACTCGGCGGTTCTGAAACCAGATGGTGATCTGGCGCTCTGAGAGACTGGTGGCTGCAGAGATCTTGCGCCTCTTGTCCTTGGTGATGAACTTGTTAGCCGAATATTCACGCTCCAGCTCGCGCAACTGTCCCTTGCTGTAGGGAATGCGCTTCTTGCGGCCTCGGCGGAAGGCGCAGCTGTCTGGAGGGTGCTGCGTGCTTGAATCTGTGCGGTGGGAGAGGGAAGTAGAGAAAAAAACCTTCAGAGCCCTGCCTTTGAGCCCAGGTACAGACCCAGGCCCCACAAGCAGTTATCCTACAGGGACACTCAGGACACCCTGCTGGTGCACGTGTGCTCCCACTCCCCCACTGCACACAGGGACCCTCAACTTTTAGATGGTTCTCTGATTTCTCCTCAACCTTGAAAAGCCCAGGCTCCTACAGGCCACCCTCAACCCATCAGTGCCCTCACACCTGCAAGTCTGCAAACTCACCCTCCACACATGGCCATACCTTTGCTCACGGTCACATAGGTCTACACTCACATGCATTTTCAGACTCTTGGCCACTCATATATTCTATAGACAAATTCTGTACAGAAGGGGACAAGTTTCTGCCCCACTCCCTGGCCCCCTGCCCTCACCACACACACACACTCACCCCTACATGGTTGCAGGAAATCTAAATTTTCCTTTGGAAAGTGAAATTTTCATCCAAGACAAAGTGAGGGGTTGTATTCTTTACAGAACATCCAATCTCTGTTTCGGCCCACCTCACACCTATACTGATGGAATTGAGTTACTTAGCCTTTTTGTAAAATTAAACTGGGATCTGCTGGGGAGAAACACCCTGCTCCCCATCCAAAAACAAAGAGCCAAACACTCAAACATATTGAAAAGCAGGTCTTAAGGCCTCCTAAGCAGATAGCATATAACTCAGGCCCCTCTGGCCTTCTGGGGCCTCCACCCAGGCTCTCCAACTGCTTGGATCCTCCTTCAGAATCCTAATAGCCAACGGAGGAGCACCAAGCTCTTCCTCACCAGCCCAAGTCTCTTTCCATTTCCTCCCAGTCAAATGCCAGCAGGGCCTACAACCCCACGCTCTCGGCGCCAAGGGGACTCAGAGAAGTGGGGGCAGGTTACCTGCAAATGCAGCCTTCCAGAAGGGACCTGGTGGGTTCTGTTCTCCCTGGCAACACATCTGGCTGTTCCAGCCACCGGTGAGGGCCCAGGGCTGGTAACTGTCCACAGGCAGCAGAGTGTCATGGCGAGGCTCACCGGTGGCTCCCAGAGTCTGCACCACTGACACATCCAGGTAACTGGCCATAGGCTGATAGGGTCCCGGGTACCCGGGATAGAAGGCAAATTCGGTGGGGCGGCTGGGGTACTCCTCCCCGGCAGAGGGAGCCTCGGCGGGGTAGGCGGCTAGGGTGGCCGCCTGGGCACAGGGTTTCAGCGAGCTCCGGGACACTCGGCAGGAGTAGTACCCGCCTCCAAAGTAGCCGTAAGGCACCGGAGCTGCGGACGCTCCCTGGGGCACCCCGGAGCATGGGTGGCACTGCTTTGGCGGTTCTGCAGAGCCTGGCAGATCCAGGGGGGCGTAGTTGACAGCGGGCATCAGCGTAGGCGCGGCCGCTGGGTGGCTGGCCAGTGGGGAGTGGGCGACTAGATTCCGACTCCCTCCAGCTCCCAGCAAGCCTTCGATATCCTTGGCCCCGTCCAAGGTGGCATAATTGCCGGGCTCCATGGGGACGAGGGTCGGCTCATGGGGTGCTGGTGGTGGAGGATTCAGGGGGCACCCTGCTCGCTCTCCCCACCCAGGCCCCGGGAATCCAAAGCGTTTTAAATCGCTTCCAGCTCGCACGGCGCCTGCACCCGCTCGGCCTGGCCGTCCTGACGCAAGAGACGCAGGTGCCCGGGCACGCGCGCTGATTGGCTGCGGCCTGGGGAGAGAAGCTCATAAAATCTTCATGGCAGAAATTGCGAAAATACTTTACCCGCGCCCCAGTCTCTCTCTCTCTCTCCCTCTCTTCCTCCCTTCCTCCCTCTGTGTCTGTATCTCCTCTCTCTCACTCACTCACCCTCCGTCTTCCTCTCACTCACCCTCCGTCTCTCTCTCTCTCTTTTATTGCATTTGAAAACAAGAGAGAAAAGAGAGGAAGTGTTCTTTCGCTGCTTTCCAATTTGGAGCTTACCCAGCTCCGAGTCCAGGGGAGGGGAGAAGTGGGAGGCGGAGGGAGAAGGGACAAGGAGCCTGCCCCACCTCCTTCGCCTCCTCTCCCTCCCTGGCTCTCTGTCTCCTCTGCTTTGGCAGGTTTAACGAGAGAATAAAAAAGCTCTCCCTATAAAGTGTCCATCTCGTGGGGGAAGGGGAGTCGGGGGGTGGGGCCAGGAGGCCGCTCGGGGCCTGAAAAGGGAACCTGGGAATGCGTCTGAGTCAGAGGAGGCTGGGAAATGGAGATTTAAAAGTATTTCTGGGAGCCCCTTGCTTTGGATCCTGGATACTAGCATCCCAGTTCACTCCAGGTGTCTCTCACATCCTGGATGCACCCTAATAAGCTGCTCTGGGGCCCAGGGGAGTGCCTGGAACGCTTCTTCCCACGGGACCCCAGCTACAGTCTAGAAGTTGCTCCCGGTTTGGGGTGGAGCAGAGAGAGAGGGAGGGGACCACAAGCTCCAAAGGAAGAGCCTGGAACTCACAAAGTTCCTGAAGGGGAAGTGGAGTTTCTAGAAGTGGCCTATGAAAGGGGGTCTGGATTTCTGGTTAGGGGTGGGGAAAGAGACAGGGAAACACACACACACAGAACCTGTATATTCAGAGACAGAGAAAGGGAGAGGAGACCCAGGGAGGGCAGCACAAAGAGGGAAAGAGGGAATTTAAAGGAGGGGTTGGAAGAGGATCTTTTAAAATCTTATAAAATCCTGAAATTCCAGTCAGAACAGAGAGGCTTTCTCCCCCCTTTCTGGGATCTAAGGAATTTGGGGGAAGGCAGGCCTGGCTAACTGAACGTGAACTAGTTGCAGGGGTTCTAGATCCCAGGAATGCCCAACCCTGGCCTGTGTGAAGATGCCCAGACTCTGCCCTGCCATCGTCCTCTCTTCCAAGAGGCCCAGGAAACACCCTGGCACTGGTCCACTCCCACCCAAGCTAAGTGTCCACAAAGCCCAGGAACCCTATCTGCTTCTTCCAGGCTTTAAATATCCTTAGAAGGAAAAGGGAATGGGAGAGGAAGCCCAGAGCTCCGGAGGAGTTGCTTGCAGCCCCTCTGTTGGGGCCTATAGTGCAGTGCAAATTGGGAGGCTCAGATGATTGTTTCACAAATCTGTCTTCAGAGGTTTCCTTTTCCCTTCGCTACTCCCTAATCAAATCCTTCTAAGTCCACTTTTTCTAAAACCACCCCCCACCCTGCAAGGACAGGAATTTTTCCATTCTATGCCAGGGTCATGGCAGTTTTATAGAACAGACCACCCTGAGCTCTAGGTGGACCCAGCCACGCTCACTCACCTGAATCTGAACTTGAGCCATCTTTCGGGAAAGGCCCCGTGCAAACTGGAGTTGCCCCAAGCAGTAGGGCTGTAGTGGAGATTATAGATCACTGTCCATGAACATTGCTAATAATGGAAGACATCAAGCATGAAATCCTCACTAGGTTTTATTGTATTTGAAAACAACCTGAGAGAAAAGGAAGATGTCATTTCGATGCTTTCCAGTTTCTTATTATAACCATTTGTTTGTCTAATTATGAAAGACAGAAAGACCAGTATTTTTTAACTGAAGATTAAGAATTTTTCTCTGGTTTTTACTTGATAATTGACAGTACAGGCATGAATGGATTCCTACACTTAAAAATAATTTAAATCATATCCTATGACCCAGTAATTCCATTCCTAGGCATATACCCAACAGAAATGAATGTTTATGTCCATCAAAAGGCATGTACTAGAATATGCAAAGCATTTTATTCGTTAGAGCTCAAAAATAGAATAGAAACAATCCAAATGTCCATAAATAGGAGACTAGGTAAATAAATCATGATACAGTTAAAGAATGGAGTATTCCATGGCAATAAAAAAACTGCTACACATGGATGAATCACACAGATATGCCAGTGAAAGAAGCCAGACACAAAAGAATAAATTTGTAGGATTCTATTTCTATGCAGTTTAAGAAAAGGAAAAATTAATCTATGGTAATAGCCATCAGAAGGAAGTACCTTGGAAAGACGGACTCCTGATTGGGAGGCAACATAAGGAAGCCTTCTTGGGTGCTGGAAGTGTTCTCAAGGGCGATCTGTATTCTAGTTTCCTGGGTGTGATCACTTTGTGAAAATTCAAGCTGTACACCCACTGTTTCTGCACCTTACTGTACATCAGTTTTATTTCTAATTTTTAAATATGTAAAGATTCATAGCAATATTGCCTGCCACTGTGTTTTTGGATATGTAGTGTTATCCATGCCCATGAAAATAAGCAGCTAAAGTGCACGTAACTGCATCGTGCAGCACAGAGATGACCAACTCAAACTTTGTACTGGTGAAGTTCTCCAGCTATGCGGGAGACCCCTATGTAGGTACATTTCAATACAAATAAACATTATGGGTTTTTTGTTTCTACAATTTATTCAGCATCTTCTAGATCCCAGGGAATAGTTCTGGATATCATAATAATTAATATATGAGCTTGTGTTCCCATTTCCTGTACATGCATATTTATGTATGTGCATCTGTCTGTGACCTATCACAGACCTCAACTGGAGTCAGGGAAGATAGGATTAAGTCTCCTTATCTGTAAAAATTAGCTGTCTCCTTATGGGGACAGTAATTCCTACCCCACAGGAACGCTGTGAAGATGAAATGAGATTTTTGGCACATGAAAGTTTTTATAAACTGAATAAATATGACTTCTATTTTTCTTTTCATATGTGTAACTGTGTCTAATGAACTACAAGCCATCTGTTTTTATTTGAAAAGAAAAGGACAGTGGTCCTAAAGAGAACTGGTCAATTCTCATTTGCTTCTCTCAATCCCAGAGTGAGCTGGAGGTTCCCAGATAGGGAAACTGAGGCCTCAGATCCTCTAAATCCTCCGTGGCGCTCCACGTGAGTTCAGGGCTGAAGTCTCCGGGACAACCCAGGCATCGTACCTCCCAGCCCAAGGGGCTGAGACAGCCCTTCCCCCCAGCCCCACAGATTCCTTTGTGTCCGCCTCCAGGACTCCTGAGCTCCCTTTACTGACCTAGCCAAAAGTGCTGAAAGCCTCAGCTGCTCCTTTACATACCGGCCAGACACCTCCAGGAAGGTCAAGGCCAAGTTGAAAGTTAAGAGTCTGTTTACCTCCGGGAGCCCATTCAGCACGGCCCCACAGACCGCCTGTGACCTTTACAGCCTGGCCTTTGAGCGCGGCCGCCGCGCCCCCGGGAGTTCCGGCCCCGGGAACTTGGAACCTCCTTGTCAGCTCCCGCCCCCGCCCGGGCTCGGACCCGTGACGCGGGGGAGGGGGCGAGAGGCACCCACCCGCCCCACTTGGGCCATTTATGAAATTATATATCATTTTTGTAAAGCAAGGTGAGTGCCCACTGCCTTCGTTCTCCCAGCTGGAACAATGTAGGTGGTGGCGACGACTGCGGGCCCCCAGGTCGTCGGTGATGAATAATGAGAATTTATTTGCAGGGGCGACGCTTCCCTTTCTGGAAACGTCTGGGCTCCGCCGCCCAGCCAGACTGCGCCGGCCTGGCTAAACGGCTTGGAGTCGCTTCCTTTATGAAAATGGCCTAATTGGGGGGTGCGCTCTTTTCTTCCTTTCTTTCATCTCTTCTTTCTTGCCGTCTGCATTGTCTCTTATCTGTCTTTAGTCTCTTGGTATCTTTCTTTTTAAATATATATTTATATTTCTCTTTCTGCCTTTCTTTCCTTCAATTTTAGTTATCTTGCTTTTTGTGCGTTTGTTCTCATTTCTTGTTTTTGTCTTTATTGCATACTTTCTGCCCCCTGCCCCAACCACTATTTTTCCTTCAGTTACTTTCTCCCTGTCACTTACACAATTTTTTTCTTGTTTGCTTCATCCTCTCATTTTCTTCCTTTCGTTTTCTCTTTTTTCCTTCCTCCTTTTCTGTCTTTCCCTCTCATCTGTTTTGCTGTTTCTCTCTTACCTCATTTTTGCTTTTCTCTACTCTTGTTCTCCCAACCCTCATCCACGTTTTGCCTTTCCGGCCCTCTCATTTTTCCATTGTTCTTCTCCGAAGTCTGGAAAGGGCCTGCGGGGCTGTAGCTCTCCCTTCGCCGGAGAAGCCTGTAGGGCAGCCTGGAGCAGTGTCGCTGGCCCGGAGCCCTGCCAGCAACTAGGATGGCCCGGCCTGGCTGGGGATGAGGCAACCCAGCCCTTCTCCGTGAGATGAAGTCAGGAGGGCCTCTCCTGGCCTTTGAGAAAAATCTTTGGGACAAACTGATGGCGGGGTCCAGGAGCTACAGGAACCAGAGATTGGGAGGCACAGCTTGTCAGGAGGCTGCCCTCTCTGTCCCTCTCACCCGGGCAATCCTGGGACATCCTCTGGATTAAGACATTCTCAGGACAAACCCAGCTGCTTCAGAGATGGGGGCCAAGGGACACAGCTATGAAATTAGACAGTTGTGGCTTCCACTATGGGACAAGTGGATCTGAGGTGCAATCGAAAGATGATCTGCTAGTGGGAGAGGATAGCTCCGACCACACAGCCGCTGCTGCCTGCTCTGATGGCTTCTGGAAATGGGAGAGCACTTAGCCAAGCCCAGGTACTGTGAGTGGGTTCCGGAGTGGAGAGAGGGAGGGAGTGATGAAGGGGGGCCAAAGGGGGCCAAAACAGGGTTGCTGAACAGAGACTAAAGGCCTCCAGTCCTCTGGCTCTGCAGCTCTGGGTCAGAGCAAACTGCCTGCTCCTTGCTTACCATTTGTGCAGTGTGCTGAGTTGAAAGGCCCGCTGTCGCCAGAGTCGCCAACCCTCTCTTCCCACCCTGGGCTTTGCTGGGGAGGCTGATCTCAGTTATCCACCCCCTGCACCCAACCCAGAGAAGCCCTTCCTGGATCTGGCCTAAATCATTAGGAATTTGGGGCTGAGACTACAGAACACAAGTCTTATGCTAGGTTTTGTTAAGGCTACAGTGTTTCATGGTTATTTTCCCTCTCTGCACCTCTGTATTCCTATCTGCCCTGTGTAAGGCGGGAAGGGCCAGACCAACCAGTTGCTCCTTAAGTATATATGTGAGTTCACTCTGGGCACAGAATGGCCTGCAAACAGGCAGGAGCAGAGAAGGGAGCATTACTGGAGATCAAGGGTGTTAGTGTGGAGGAAACAGTGGAGGGAGCCAGAAGGAGGCCACTAGGCTTGCCCACTAATCATTCCACGTGGAGCCAGGGTGGGGCACAGTTATTAGGTCCTTGAGGGAGCCCAGCCCTGTGACCTGGTCTCTGTGGGGCAACTGTCACGGGCTGACTCAGTTGGGACAAGCAGCCCCAGGGTGTAAACTCCATAGCAGCTCATTAAATTGAACCAAATCAGTGCAGGAGATCCTCCACCTCCACACTATAATTCCCTGAGGAGCCCTCCTAGCCTTCCCTACCATACACACACTTGGAGGTAGAGAAACAGGGGTGGGATGCCAAATGGGGACATGCAACCAATGTCTTTGGTGTCTGCTGGTGTCTGCAGCAGCTAGCTTCCTTTGGTCCAACCTCTGGGATCCTGGGTGGGACTTGGGAATAGGGAATATTTCAAAAAACCTACCTCCAAGTTCAAGAAAGCAATCTGAGTCACAAACTCTCCCTCCCCCATCTCCACCTTGTTTTTTCCCTCTAGGAATGTGGATGTAGGTGATAATTATCAGGATAAATGCTGGTTACTCTCAGGGCTGCTGCTCTATAGACCCTGCTAGAGACAAAGACTGAGTTTTCACTCTTGAAATCAAGAGGAATATCTGTACCAAGGCTCTGGCCCCTAGAGTCCTAAACCCAACTATTTGGTTTGAAATGGAGCTGTAGGTTTGAGGCTTAGAGGAGAGTACAGTTTGAGATATTTGATTTCTTGCTCTGACTCCATTTCTCTTGCTGAGAGGCCTGAGACCCTTCCAGTGGCCTAGAACTTCACCATCCTGTGGCCCACATCTCTCTCTCTCTGTCTCTTCCTCAACCCCATAGCAAATGCTTTTTCCTTCTCTGTCCACTAAGTTATCTGTTCGAAGAAACAAAGTTGGGAGAGAGAAAGGCAAGCATTTCATACACACACACGATGAAGCAAAGAAAAATGTCCCATATTCCATGACTTCCAAACTTGTCCTGTTCATGCTGCTCGTAGTTCCTGTCTTTGAAGGTGCATACTAAGATGGGAGGGAAAGTTGCCACAAACAACTACCTCCTTAAGATTCAATAGAGGCTTGAAAATAACTCTAAGAGTTGTTTTGGCTGTTCACACACACACACACAGACACACACAATCTGCCTTCCTGAAGCCCCTGCCTCAGATGTACTTCGGAGGACAGTCTATCTTAGCCAGGCCCCTCATTTCTCACTTAGGCAGGCCCTGGCCAGCTATTTACCACAGACCCCAACAGCCTGTGAGGCTGGAGACTCTGACTGACTGTCTATAGCCTGTCTACAATGACTCTGAATGTGCAGAGCTGATATTGGACCATGGAACCCCTTTGTCAAAGTGAGATTTGGGATTGGAACAGAGCTGAGGCTTATAATAGGTCTTGGCTCTGGACTGCTTGGGCTTAAACTAGTACTTCTCCAGGCTCCTCAGAGGTTTTCTAAGAGTTATGATAGAGTAATGAAGTGTCTTTCAATTTAAATTGGAAAATTGCCTGCCAAACTTTTTTTTAACAATATGAATCTCCATAGACTTTACAGCTTTGTCCATGATTGGAGGGGATTATAGCTGCTATTGGCCCCGGATGCCAGAAATCTTCCTCAGAGAAATGAAGATCTTTGCTCTCCTTGCCCCACCCCCATCCCAAGTTGCTTTTATGGCTGGGGTAGGGCTTGGGAGGAGATTCTGATCTTGGAGGCTACTGCATAGAAACTAACACCAGGGACTAAGGATCTAGAAGTTTAAAAGGACAGAAAAACTTCCTTCTATGAAATCCTTAATTAGGGCTATCTCTGATTGGAGGATATGCGGGGCTCCCCTTTCTCTTTTCTGCTTTTGAAGAATAGGAAGATCCGATTCCTTGTTACCCAAACTGGTCAGTTGGTATGTGGGTTGGAAAGATCATTAGCGATCATCAGTTCTAGCCAGCTATGTGCTCAAGTGGCTGGATGGCAGATGCTGAAGGAAAGATGCTGTCTTCCCAAGTCGGAATGAATTGACCTCAGGAAAACAATAGCCAGTTCTGTGGCTCTGAGCTGCTGGAGTGGGAGCAGAAGAAGGGATGAATAACACAGAAGGTAGACAGTGTTGGAACTTCCAGGGATGTCCTGAGTGTCCCTCTCCTTGTCTCCCCAGGAGAGTCCCAAAAGTCAGGCAGACTGGAGCATGAGTATGTAGATCATCCACAAGTTCGTTCCACGTTTAACCAGATCCTCTGGGGCCAAAGCTTGGTCACAGGGGCACCCCCTTCCAGGCTAAAGGATTGCTAGTCTGTTTGTTCCAGCTCCGTTAGGCAAGGCCAGGACTCCCAGTTTCTTATTCCTAAAGTCAGCCTGGAAACCTTCCCTAAGAATAAAATGCATTTCCAGGAGCCCACATAGAGGCCTACGGAAGTCATGGGAAGCAGACCCCATCTCTTCATGCCCTAAAATCTCTCAATAACCCAGGATTATGGGCACAGGTCCAGCCCAGATCTCCAGCTGTCTGCATGTGTGTTTGGGAACTGATGTGGGTAAGGACTGGGCACATCTGGCCTCGAGTTGGAATCCCCCACACCAGTCAACCTTGGGCTCTGCTTCATTTGTCCCCTGCCTGCCCCATCTGCACAGTTTTACTAGCCTTAGGAATCACAGTCCCAGGGGTGCAGGCCAAACCTTGGCCCACAGGAAGCACAGATGGACCGTGGACAGTCCCGCAGCCCAGGGCCCTTCCTGGCCTGAGATCCATACATTTTAGGTGAGGTAGGCTACTCCCACCAGATAGAATTCATTGGAACGAAGGGGACCCAAGGACTTTCTATCAAGATGAGGGGCGGCCTAGGACTTCTCCCTTTTATCCAAGAGCCTTAATTCCCTTCCTTCCGCGTGTGTGAACACCTGGACGGGCAGATTTTTCAGTGTTGCGACGGAAGACACCGCACGCAGCGAAGTTTACCCACCGGCTCTTGGACGGCAGAGCGGACCCGCAGGCGTATGAGGTCTCTAACCTCAGACGGTGCAGCTGGGGAGCGTGAAAGCCGCCTCCCAGACCTCCCTTTCACCCACCCACACACCGCCTCAGTGCCAGAAGGCGCACCCTGCCCTCCAGGGGTCCTTCTGAGGCGGAGGTTCCACCTCAAGGCGGAACTCCCCGCTGGTTCAAAACCTGCTTTTCAGCGACGCACTGCCGGCTGCCCAATCCGGGTTTTCCAAGCAGCGGTCCCTGGACGCTGCTTTGGCCAGCACCTCGCGCCCACAGATCCCTCCACCCCTGTCCCGTTGCTCCTCGGGCTAACTGGGGCGGATACTTCAAAATCCTCACACACACCAAAACCGAAGGGCCGAGGACCGTAAGTGCCCTGTATGTACCTTTCATTCAGTCCTTACGACAGGACCCTGTTAGGGGGGCGATTGTTACTCCTGTTTTGTAGATGAGAAAACTGAGGATTGGGGGATTAATTTGCCCAACTTCTAGAGGCTGCTGAATAAGTGCCTGCTCCAACACCGGGCTTTGCCGCACCCAAAGCCGGGCTCTTCCTATTTCACTTTCTTTTCTCTATTCAAATACCAAGTCGTTTCCAATTTTTTTAATGGAAATAAATCTCATTAAAAAATACAAAGTGACACTAAAAATATACCTAAGATATTTGGACGTTAATTAAACCGAAAGGGGAAAAAACAAATTGCTTTGGGGATAATAAAATGTCTCCAAAATAATGGAACCTTCTGACACACATTTTTGACCAGTGACCCCTAAAACTACCAAGATGCAGACTAAGTAAGTTAACACACCCACACCCACCCCACTCCTGCCACTCTGTTTCACTTTGGAGCTGAGTCCATATGAGTGACTGGGAGCTCTATGTGGAAATTTTCATCTATAGGTGAATCAGCTGAAACCCCAACTCCTTAACCTCCAATGGCCTTGTTGCCCACACCCACAGAACTGCAGAGAAGAAAACATTGTGGGAGCCATCTGGTGCTAAAACACTCTGTCCTCTCCCTGGGGAAAAATGGTTTAGTGAGCCTGAAGATTCTGAACTTGATTCCATGGAGGTCCTCAAAGGCTCACCCCTTGAAACGGATAGTGAAAGTGTGTGTGTGTGTGTGTGTGTGTGTGGTGTGTGGTTTGTGGTTTCCTGGGATGTGAATCCATGGCTTTATTGACTTGTTTTCTAGTGGCAAATTTCATATATACAGAAGAATATAAGACCCATCATTCAGCCTCAACAGTTATCAATTCACGACCAATTTTATTTCAATTTCTTTCTGGAATATTTTAAAGCAAATCCCAGACATCATTTCAAAATACTTCAGTTTGAATCTTTAACACATTAGGATGTTTTTTTTTCTTTTTTTCTTTCTTTTTAAATAGAACCTCCAGGTGATTATCACACATAACAAAATTAACTACAATCCCTTAATACTATCCACATTTCGTTTCCTCGGTTGTCTCAAAATTGACTTCTTACAATTACATTTGACCCTTAAACAACATGGCTTAACTGTGCAGGTCCACTTATACACATATTTTTTTTAAATTAAGAGATTGGAAAGTTTTTGGAGATTTGTGACAACTTGTAAAAACACTTTCTTTTTTCTAGCTTAGCTTAGTATAAGAGGACGGTATATAATGCATATGACATACAAAATGTGTTAATCAATGGTATGTTTTTGGCAAGGCTTCTGGTCAACAGTAGGCTGTTAGTAGTTAAGTTTTGGGGAAACCAAATGTTATACCCAGATTTTTGACTGCATAGGGGTCAGCGCTGCTAAGCCTCTCATTGTTCAAGGGTCAGCTGTAATTTGTTCAAAATCATGATCTAAACAAAGTCCACAAATTACATTTAGTCAATATGTCTCTTAACTTTCTCATAAACTGCAACAGTTTCCTCCTTTCTTTTTTTTCATGCCATTTGTTTTTTAAAAACCTGGGTCCCATGAATGGACTAATAGTTACCAAAGGGAAAGGGACTGGAGAGGATGGGTGGGAAGGGAGGGACAAGGGCGGGGGAAAAAGAAAGAGGGAAAAAAAAAAAACCTGGGTCAGCCCAGTTCCCAAAGGTATTGATCATCCCTACCCCCCCAACCAAACTCTATGTTGCTCTATGTTGGACCAAACAACTTATTTTTACAGGCTCCCACCCCACTGTCCACTGCAGCCAGTGTGCACAGGATGGCTGCATGGTTCCCTCTGCTCCCTCACAAAGAAGATGCAGCCCCTGCCCCACATCATGACTCCCCTTGGTTCCCTTGTTGCTCTTGAAATGGGGGATCTCCCATCCTCTCCTACTCCCAGGCAGCCAAAAATGGAATCCTCTGATGAATCTTTGGGTTTTCCAGGTTTCAGCGAATGTCAAAGCCTGAATACACAGCTCCAAAACTAGAGGCAAGATTGCTGCCACTGGGGCAGGACTGTCCAATTTCCTTCCTTGAGGATGTCCCCAAAGGCTTCCATGCTTCCCAAGAGAACCAGAGAACATAGTCTGTTTCCCAAGTGGAGCAGCCAGACTAGCTGTACTATCTCATATTCTCTCCTGCGCCTAGGGCAGCATTGACATGGGGAGCTTGAAATGCTGCCCTGCTCTGGCACATGGTACCTGCTATGTGTCCTTGGGCTGGTCATCTCCTCTCTCTGACTCTCAATCTCCTCATCTGTAAAGCAGTTGTCTCTGCCCAACCTTCCACACAGGGCTGCTTGGAGACAAAGATGAGGGAAGTGGAGATTGTAAAGGGTTTGACGTGTATGTAGCTAATGAGTTGTTTCTCTCAGAGTTGGTGGTGTCAGATGATACAGTGAAGATTTCTGCTGGGGGAAGAGCAACTAGCCTACAACCGTGTTACATCCTCATGTCTGTGGAGAAGACACCCCTGTACAACATGTCCCACAAACTAGAAGACCTGAGCTTGGTTGTGCCGTCAGAGAAGCTATGACCTCTCAGCACAGAGAAGAGTACCAGGGTGCCCACTCCTCTTTCCCAGGAACTGCCAAGGAGCCAGGAGCCAGGACTGTCTCATCTCTGAATCCCCCCTCCACTGCCACACCCCTTCCCTCTTTCCAGAGCTCCCAGTCACCTCGAAGCCCCAATTTATCTCCAGGAGGAACCCAAAAAAACACTGGCTGGGCCCCAGGTACAGAGCTGAAGGGGGTCCAGCCCAGCTGCTATGAATCAGCTCTACCCTTCTGTGAGCCAGTGCAGAATGAAGTGCACACATCAGTGAAGAGTCCTCACATTTCTCATTTCCAAACTACACCTAGCTCATAAAAAGCATGCGAATGTAATAAATTCTCCCCTGCAGGACATGGTTTTAATTAATTATTGGATGATTCAAGGTGACTCATGTGTGAAACACAATTTGCCCTCGTAAACTGAATCTCACATAATCTATCCTGAGTAACAGGCTGCGTATTCCCATCTGAGACTTACACAAAACTTACGTTTATCCTTCGAAAGTCTAGTGGTGAAATAGATGTGTGACTTTAGCCTAAAGAGAGCTCACTCAACCAGCTAGGGGTACTAAGAGACTGAGTGTAAGCACACTCACACATATGCATTTATCTTTTTTAGTCACTTGTTTTACAATATCTGCAAAGGACATATGAAGCCATCTTATCACAGAATAGACATTGATGCTGAATTTTGCTTCAGCCCCCAGCTGCAGCTCCTCCTGTTGCTGGGGCCTCTGAAATCCGGTCTTTATCATCCAAGGCTCATATTTGCCTTACATCACAAGGTTTCCACTGTGCAGCATGGAATAGCTCTTGTCTGGGATTTATACTCCTTTCTAACTTAAAAGCCCTTTCCTCCAGGCCTCACATCTACAAAAACAGGCTCCTTCCCAGAATGACTGCAGGATCCTTATAGAGCCATCAGTACTGCAGGGCTGGTCCACAGAGCCAGGGAATCCATATTTTTTAAACCTTTCTGAGATGGTGGGGTTGGGAAGCCATTCATTTAAAGAGAAGCTGGAGATACAGTTGTAGGGGGCAGTCTGGGTACTCTGGGCAATGACACCTGTTTGTTAGTCTCCTTCCCCAGACCAAGGCGGGACAGAGTGAGGGGATGGGGAGGGTGGAGGGGGTGCTCCAAGACCCTCTTTGAGTCTCCCCCACCCAGAGTTCAACCAGAGAAGGGGTGGGAGGCTCTGGCATTGTGTCTGGGTTTATGCCCCAGAGAAAAGTGGGGGTCTTGGGGGAGAAGAAAGGAAAGGGCGATTCAAGGAAACCCAGCAGCCTGGCTTATTTTCTGTTTAGTCTTTGGCCCCTGAGTTGGGTGTGGAAGGCCTTGCCAGGAACCCTGCTGTAGCCAGTTCTGAGCTAAGAAAGGCCTCCTTCAGCTTTTTCTTTCTTCCCCCTACCCCCTGGTTTTCTTTTCCCTTTTGCCTCCTTTAATTTCCTTCCTTGATTTGGATGCCAGAATGTATTTTTTTTGTAAAAGGGGGGCTGGATTCCAAACACCACTCAGTTCCCTCTGGACCCCAGAACTTTGTCCTGGCTGGTCCCTGCAGTCCCTCAGGTGCTTCCAAATGGTGGGTGAAGCCTGTGTCTTGGCTGGAGTCTGAGCCTGGAAATTTTGTTTTCCGCTCATTGGCCTGGCCAAAGGGACTCCAAACTGAAACAAAATATAATCCTCTTCCCTCCCTGGCCCACTCAAATTTTCAGTTTCAAGAGGAAAGAAATTTGTTTCAAAGTCTGTGGGAATCTCAGTTAACACAGGCAGTGGCAGGGTCACCCTCCCCACAAAGACAAACCTGTCTGCTCCATAAGGCATTCTGAACTGCCCCCAAACACCTGCCTGGAAAAAGATTCACAGACAGCATCTGTGTCCTCACACACACATGCTCTGATTGAGCCTTTGAACGAGCCAATTAACCAGTGACAGGCCATCTCTCATCAGAGCTGAGGGACTGAATCCAGAGGAAACTCCTAGAGAAAGGGATGCAGTCTGTGACAGACAGGCAGACAAGTGGGAGCACATAGAAGAAGAGGGACGGAAACTGGAGTTAAATTCGGGCATTTCAATGCACACAGAACAGAGGGGAAGTCCTAGCAAGCTGGACAGGAGGGCCACAGGGCTGGGATCGTCCAGAACCCGTGTTGAAGGACACAGATCACCCAGCCCAGCACCCACTAAGCTGGCTTTCTAATATGCCAAAACGATCAGCCAGCTTGGCCAATTCCGTGAGAAATCAGCCAGAGCCACTATTTGGCTTTACTTCCACCAAACAAAAGTCGATTGGTTAGACTCCTCACTTTCTCTGAGTTAACTCCATGGGGAGTTGCTTAGGACCCCTTTGCCCTTATCTAGGAGTAGACCACACACACACCCTCTACACCCATGGGGGGACTCTTTCCTCTACTGACTGTTGGAGAGAAAGAGTTCTGGTTGGCTACTTATAAACAAAGCAACCTAGAGTGATCCTGAAGTTGTAATCAACTCTAATCTCTTTGATCAGGTTATAGGCCAAAAGCAGGACCAGAGACCCATCCAGTTTTAAAGTCTCCCAAAGCCAGTGCATTTTTGTTTTTATTTTTATTATTAGTCTTATTCTTGGTCATCTTCTCTTGCTTGGTGCAATAGAACCACAGCCCCACCTACACCAATAAGGCTGGAGCATTTAGGCAGATTCCAACTGCCCCCTCCCCCACTCCCATTTTAACAATACAGTCAAATGGGGAAGGGGACAGGATGCGGTGGGGACAGGAATAAGATTCCAAGGGCCCTGCTGGGATGACTGATTTTTGCTTCACCTGGCAGTTTCTCTGGAGGAGACCAAGCACAGGCAGGAATCCCCAGGAGGGAGAGAAAGGAGTAAAGGGAGAAAATTGCTTGTTTGGGGTAAATCCGGTCAGTTTATAATTCCTGTCATGTTTGGACCAGTTTAGTCTCTGAGGGGCCTCTCTTTGAGGAGACAGCAGAAGCTTGGGAGGTCGGCCTGCTGGGTGGGAGCTTCCTGTCCTCCAGCAGCTCCTCCCCTAGTCCAGATGCTCCTCACTTGCTACGTGGGCCACACTTACCTGACCGCTTCCCCTCACACAATTCATCTTCCAGCCTTGCCAAGGACCTTGCTGACCAAGAAACCAACCCCAAGAACTTGACCTAATGCCAGCAAATCTTTTTAATCGTTCTGTACCTCAGTTTCCCTATATATTTTTTTAACACAAGAGATTCTGAACACAGCTGAGCTGCCGGTCTAGTAGGGAAAGGGAGGATTTGGGCAAATCTGTGGGAAGAGGGTTTGATCCCCAGACCCATGTCTGTCTTGCACGGGTTGGAGATGGTCGCTGGTCACCCGAGACACAGAGGACCGGCTCCCAGAGTTGCCCCAACCGAAGCGTGTGGGAGAAATGGACCCACAGGCGCCCGAGAGGTCGCCTGGCTCTCGCCCCACGTTCTCCCGGGCCCTGGCTCAGTTCAGGGGAGGGGGGTAAGAACCCCAGGCCCACCAGCTTCCTCACCAAATATTCGGATAACCCGCACAAGGGGCCAGACGGTCTTGAATAATGCACAGTTGCCAATCTAACTCGGTGAGATTGCCCGGAAGCGAGCCCAGCGGTCGGGTGGGTGGAAGGGTCGGGGAAGACGGGGTCCTTGCTGCAGCCCTCCAACGCTGGCCTGGGCGTCGGGAGAAGCCACAGAGGGGTGCAGTGGGAGGCCTTTCCTTCAAGGAGCATTTCGTCCCGTCGGGTGCATTGCAAGCTCTGCCCGGGCTCCGTGCCCAGATGCCCCGGGGTCCTTCCGGAGTCGCCCACCTCGGCAGCTTGCATCCGCGGGCTCCTGCTGCTGGGTGGCGGAAGCCGCATCTCCCAGGGCAGGCTCCGCGGATCCGCGGGAAGAAGTCCAAAGATCCACACAGCCAGCCGCCCCGCAGGCGCCGGGAGCCCCCGAAACAGTACCTGTATTTCAACTTGAAAATGAACTGTTCAGAGTTGCGCCTTTTTGGTCTGAACGGTGAAAATAAGTTCACATTTTCACTTGTCAGTTGGGGATCTTGGCCGTGTAGACCAGGTCTGGGAGCTAAAAAAAAAGTTAGTACCCACCCCGATGCCAATGAAAGCTTTTTATCCGGACTACCAGCTAAATACCTGCTTTAAGCATTGTTTTCGTTGAATTAAACTCTGATAACTTGCTTCAGAAAAAAAATACTTTATTTTTAAAAATTTAGTCAGCAGTCTGATTTTTATTCGTTCTAATTATCTGAGAAGTCCACTTTTAAATTGTTATGAAGACTGTAGATCAGATCTTAGAAGCAGAAATGTAATTCGTTTTTAATTTTTCTGTGTTTGCAAAGTTTCCATAATAAACTTACGTTACCTATATAAGTAAAAATAAATGCTATTAAAATACATTTTTAGATTGAATTAAATTTAAAAATTTAATCTCTTTTTAAAAAATAGGTAATGAATGCTAAAAGAAGAATTCAGAGGTTACAAAAGGGTATATATTGAAAACAAAAGTAGTTCTTTCAGCTTCTTACCTCAATTCTCTTTTTCAGAAACAACCACTGTGCTCAGAGTCGTATGTAACCCCACAAATACAGTCCTTAAGACAAATGGCAGCAAATCATACGTAGATTTGTATTTTATTTTTTTGATGCATTAACGGTGGCATTATATCTTCACTAATACTTCCTTTTTTTTAGTAGATTCACTTGGTGCAATAATCTATTTAACCAGGCGACTATTGATCGATATTTAGATTGTTTTCAATTTTCTCTTCCTTTTTCTCTGCTCGTGTACATAATATACACTGCTCTGTGTATACATGCAAGTGTGTTTGTATGATAAATTCTTAGAAAAGGGCTGTATTAAAGGCTTTGTGCATCTTTAATGTTCACCAATGTTGAACCGATTTTCATAATGTTTAAAGCAATTTGTATGTCTTTTTTTCAGAGAACTGTTCATGCCCTCCCGTTTTTCTATTTTTTTTTTTGTTGCTCTAGTTTCTTACTAATTTGTTTTATGATATTTTACTAAAATGTGAAATTGCAGTTTTCGTTTTGTCAGTGGAGTTACACTGTGACAGAGGATTTAAAGTTTATTCACCTCTACTACTGGAATTTTCCCAGCAATTTTTTCCTGGAGGTGGAAAACAGAATGGAAGGAATGGGGTGTAGGTTTCAGACTATTGCCCACTTGGATTTTCTCTTGTGGAATTCCATCATTATTGGAAAATGGGGAAAGATTTTTTTCTTAAGTCATTTCCCCATCTTCCTCGACTCTCCATAAGATTAGAAGACAGAAACGTCCCACGTTGGACTGTGCTGGCGGAGCCCGCGTGAGCGCTGAGAGCTGAGACCTCGGGTGGGGCGCCTGCGCAGCCTCCCTCCATCTAAGCCTCAGCCCTGGGCAAACCCCTCCTCAGCCCCCAGACTCTTACCCAAGAGCTTACAAAACACCAGGAAAGTAGAGTGGAGTCTAAGATAGTCTCCAGGAACCTGGAAGATGGGCTTTTGGAGATTCTACCTTCCTGCCCTGGAGGAGATGAGGGTTTCTCCTCTCAGATTCCAGTTCTCCGGGAGCTAAGAGAAAGCAGCCAGTGCCCTTGGCCTCTCGCTCCCGGGACCTAGAGATCACTGCGCGCTTATTTCTGTCCCCAGAGGATGAGTGGGACCAGAGACTGGCAGGAGGGTTGGCGGGGCTGGAGTTGGGGGTTGAGCGAGGGAAGCGGGGAGTCGGAGGGATCTGAGAGGCCAGCCAGCTCACAGGCCGAGTCTCGCTCTCCCAGAGGCGCCCGTCAGCCGCGGGTTCACCGCAATGCGCCTCTTGCCCCCCATCCCGCCGCGCAAACTCCAGGCGGGGGCCTCCGCCGTCCCAGGCTTCGCCGCAAATGCAGCCCTTTTCAACCGCCCCGAATTTTTCGCTGATGTACCAGCCAGCCAGCCGTCGCCAGCGTTTTTCTGGAGTGTTATTCCACAGCCACGCTTTGTCACCACTTTCAGGAATTCTTCGGAAGACGGAATAGTTTGCGTCTATTTATCGTACTTGTCATCAGCTAAGAAACTGGGCAAAAAACTGTAGACAGACATTTAGAGAAAAGTTCAGAAGAGAATTTTAACCCTGCAGAGTTCCATGGCTGAAGCCAGGTCTCCCCAAGAGAGGGGAGGCCATTGCTATTTACTGAGCACTTACTGCGTGCCAGACACTGGCTAACAAGTTCCAAGGTGGGGAGACGTCGTAGTTCAGGTCAAAAGATTTAGGACCGTGTTTGAAGTTGAAAACTTTCCCCAAAGTTTTATTAAGTTTTATCCCCTCAGAAATTTTGGAAGTCAGGTATGGACTTGGTAAAACGAAATTTAAAAGGTTTTTATAAATATTCAGTTAATGACTTAATATCTATTTCTTTTTTTGTCAAAAGCTCTTTCTCCCAGGCTAGGCTGAAGGGGCTTTCTTACCTAATTTTTGGCCATATGGCATTTAATTTTTTGGTCCCATTTTGCATTATTTTAGGTGAGAAAATGTTCCAAATTTATCCAAATTGCTTGAATTTGTGTGAACTGCACATTTAAACTTAAGACCTCAGCTCCTATTTAGAAAGGGAGGTGGTGCCTCCAGAAAGGAAGAGCTCCCCATTCCCACCTTAGGTCCCTTTTGTACTCCCCTGTGAATGTCACTTCTCCGTGTCCCTATCCTGCCTGGACCAGAGCCTCTCTTTCAGGTCTTTTTTGGGAGCCCTCTCTTTCTTGGGAGAACGGGTGGGGGGAAGAGAGTTAGGGAGGGATTTGAGGGCAGAAGCCAGGTCGCTGGTGGCAGAGGGGCTGCCCCAAGCCAGCAGCTGCAATAAGAATGACTATCGTTCTAACAGTAGTTGTCTCCACCCCGGACAGATGGTCTGCTAACCTGGGGCCATGACCCACACAGGCTTTGTCCATGCTCCATGATACCAGGGGAAAACCACAGTCATCCTGATGTTCCCCAGCAACTGGTTGTTTTGGTGTAGACATTGTTTCCTATCAGTCTGATCCACCCACCCCCTTGCTTTGTGTAAGCAAAATTTAAGAGGCAAAAAGAAATAATAAATTGAGACCATTATTTGGTTATGCAGTCCCAGTGGGCAATCTGATACTTCTCCCTCCCTCCATCTTCAGGGTTGAGCAAAAAGGGATTTTAAGCTTCAATTTCTGAAATCATTGTTGACATTCTCTGCCATTAACCTCCCTTTCTCTTCCTTACTTTTTACTGTTTCCTGGAGCTCTTCTAAAGCACAGTCCATATGGGAAAGGCAAGTAATGGCAAGGTAGAGGGTGAGGGAACACTATTTTAGGCTAACCGGGTATCACAGAGAGTTGGCTCCTGGTCCAGAAGCATGAGGCCAAATGTGTAGTGTGTAGGAGTCCAGTGCCTGGGGGAAGTACAGACACACACCCAGGCGACCCCTCAGCTGGGGTCAGGGAAAGGACAGGCAGAGAAGTCTAGAAAGGCAAAGAAGTTAACAATGTTTGGCCGTCTGGGGTCTTATCAGTGCGCTGGGGTCATGCGGGGGCCGAGGCAACGTGCTCAGCTGGCCTTTGGGCTGTGCAAGTGAGGAGGGGCTGCCTGGAGGCCAGTGCGCCCACCGATGCAACCTGGGACCACGTGGCATGGGGTTCTGGGGACCCTCCCTTTTTCCTCCGGAGGGGAGGAAAGGGGGAGCTGGTGAAATATTAACCCCATCTGTGTTCTGAAAGAGGGAATCCGCCCTCACAGGACGTGGAGAAGAGGGAGAAGCTGCTGCCCCATCTTCCCCACATCCTGGGCATCCCTTGCAAAGGGTTTGAACCCCAACCCCTGGTGGGGGGCATGGTCTAAATTCTCAGGATTCTTCTGCCTCCTGACTCCTTCCCAGGAGCTAAGAAGAGTCATTCAGCCTGGTGGGGAGGTGGAGGGAATGTGAGCAGAAATCTCCAGCCTTTGGGAAGGGGACACCTTGGGAAGGTCAAGAAAGTCTTAAAGTGAATTAGGGGTGAAGGTAGAGCGGATTATGGAAACCACCTTTCTGTAGCTCCCTAACTCCACCTCAAACCTGATGGTAACTGGGGTGGAGGGTGCCCAGGGACCACTTGGAATTCTCCTATTTAGCATGCATCCAGTGCAGTCAGAAGAAAGGGAGAGGTGCCCGGGTAGGCTGGGGAGTCTGAGATGCGTTTACTGGCTGAGCAGGGTGGGGTTTCCAAGCCTTTGTCACCATCCACACCCTCAGCCACACTTGAGCCCACTGGGTGGGGGCTGGACTCAGGTGTCTCCCTGCAGGCTTCTAACCTCAGCACCATCCTGGCCTTGCGCGAGGGTAAACATCCTCTGCTGTTTGGAAAACTGGTGGGACAAGAAAGGTGAGGAGGTGGCAGGGAGAGGAAGGGGTAAAGAAGGCAGGCTGAGAGGACGGGTGGTTCTGAAATCCTCTCTCCCCACCCAGGAGTCCAGTCATGTCCTTCCTTGGCGGCAGCCACACGGCCTACTGGAAGACAGGGAAGGAACATCCCATGGCGCATTGTTTCTCTCCAACTAGATAAAAATCAGTTCATTCAGGCCTTGGAAAAGTGACTTTGGAAATGGTCCAGGCTTGGGGGATGGGGAGCAGGAAAGGGATGGGGGAGGTACCAGCACCACCCCATTCCCTCAGAATCACCTGAAGGACATCCCTCTGAAGGGAAACTGTGCATCTGGGAAGGGTTAGGAGCAAAAGCAGGACAAGTGGAAATCCTTACTCCTTAGGGAGGGACTTGCTCGCCTAACTTTAAAAACATGGTTACAGTGGCTATCATTTTTAATGTCAAAGATGGTCTGGAGGAGCCTGTTTTGACTCCCAGTTCAAAACCATTCTGGGGCCATGGGCTGAGTAAGGAGAGGCTGAGGTCCAGCACTGACCCAGATCCCACTCCCCTCCAGCTTCAGGCCCCAGCAGCTATCTTCATCTCCCTGGGCATAGTCTCCACGCCTGTGAAAAAGGGATAGTACTGCCCGCTAGTGAGCTGATGCTGGAATCCAATCAACACAGATGCACCTAGTGCAGCAAAGCCTGAGCACTTGGTGGCCACACTACTGTCCCGCTAGCTTCAGCTTCCTGCTGGACCTTGCCAAGGCCCCAGTTGCATGTGTCCCAGATAAACCCTCAGCCATTTACACTCTGCTCGATCCCAGCCAAGGGACCAGAGAGACTGAGAAGTGAAAGGAAAATTCCTACTCAGCTCCAGTCTTCTCCAAAAGCCCCATGAAGAGAAGGGAAGGAGGGAGGGAGCTCAGTTCCCTTTCCTCTGGCATCCACACCAAGAAATCCAGTGGCTCTGGGAAGAGGTAGATGCCAGTAAATAGAAGCTACTGTGGACAGAGAAACTCCCAAAAGTCTGTTTTCAGCAGGCTGTGTACTTTAAAGATGAAAACAATTCAGGAGCACCAACCACTTGGCTGAACATTCTTTCTGAGTCTAGGGTATCAGAAGACCTTCCTGGACTAGCTAAGACCCAGAGGACGCTGAGCCTCCGTTTACTCTGTAAAACTGGGTAACCACCATTCCCACCCTGCTTCTGCAGGACTCCTTGTGGGGGCAGTGACAGAACAGCGGTGGCTGCGCTGGAATGCTCTGTCCCCCTGCGGGGCGTCACACTGATCTCCCCGCTAGAAACGAATCTGAGCACTGCAGTTCAAGTTAAAGCCCCCGTGGTCTGGGAAGGGCCTCACCCAGGTCCCCTGTGGCCTTGGGGTCATGGCCGTCAAGCTTGCCTTCAACACAGATGGGTTTTCTGCGCTTCTCGGGGCCCTTTTCTTACCTGTAAATGGGGATGGTAGCCCCTTCACCAGGTGGTTTGGGAAATAATAAAGCTCGTAAAGCGCTTTATCCCAGTGCCTGGCACATAATACACGCTAAATAAACAGCAGGGACGCGTGTTCTTTAGTAGATACCGGAGACAGCCCATTTCAGCGCCTTGGGGAAAAGGTTTCATCTCCGCGGCTTCGGGAGCTGCGAGGGAGCGAGAGCAGCGAGAGCGAGGCGGCCGGTACCGGCTGCTCGGTCACCCCAGAGCGTTTCTACTGGGCTCTCGGGCGCAGCTCCCCAACCTCTTCCTCCTCGCAGCCCTGGGCAGATCCTCCTCGGATTCCGCTGGGACGAGGGCCCAGCTTCTCTGTAGGGCCCGCGGGCCCGCGCTGCGCGCTAGCCCAGGGCGCCGGCTCCCTTGCTGGCTCCTGGCGCCGGGCCCAGGCTCTCAAGCGGGAGAGCGCGGGGGAAGCGGCCGGGGGTTACGGTCGACCCGGGATTTTCCTCCGCCAAGGAGCACGGGGCTCAGCGCCCCGAACCAGCTGCGCTCCTCCGGTCGCTTGGGACCGCAGCAAGGGCCTGAGTACTGGGGAGCGAGGTTTTCTTCCCCGCGCGCCCTGATCTCCAATTCTGGACAAATTCGCCGGGGGGCGCCTTTCCCGCGCGTATTTTCTCCAACAGAACCCCCAAAGGAGCCCCACACAGGCCTGACGCTCCCCGGCGGACCCCAGCCCGGCCCTGACCTCCAAGTCCTCTCTCCAGAGACGGGCTGGAGGACGTGCTCCACTCACGCCCTGCACCTCCACTTTCCCAGGCCCCTTCTGACGAATGGCGTTTTCCCTCAGGGTCCCCAGGAGCAAAGCACAGGAATTTGCCGGAGGGAAAAGACTAGTTACAGGGTCCGAGTCCAATGAACAGTTCTTCTTTCCTTCTCCCGTCCTTCCTTCCCCTCAAACAGGCATGTTTGAGAATAATCAGGAAATTTCAAATAATCATGAAATCTGCTGAGGAATGGGGACCCAGAAGGGAGCAGTCAGTCCAACAGCTGGCTTCTCTTCTCTCAGCAGGAGCTCAGTCACTGTAGCAGATATGAATATAGCTACTGTGCATCTTACCGTAAAATACAAGTTTCCCAACCCAGTGGCAAGGGATATGAATTTTCATAAGTACATTGGGCCCTAGGGACACCAAGAGGCTGCGGGTCATAACAGGGTCTATTCAGGCTATGTCGAAATTACAACATGAAGACCAGAGGTCTTGATTCAGATCTCCTATGTTTAAATAACGAGGGAAAAAACACTGCTGAAATATGCAAATAATTGAAAATATTTGTCAACAGACTCATCTCACTGGCCCTCCATTTGTGTTGGTGAGCGTGGCAGACAGAACCGGGAAGTCAACTAGTTATTTCCTGGTCGAAAAACAAAACACTGCACCCCAAACACACACACACTCCTTTGAGCCCCTTCTCAGCTATGAAATGAAAGAACTCAAGTCCCCTTTAGACTGTGGGAACTGACACGGGAGAGAGGTGTGGGGTGGAGAGGCGGGAGGGGAGAAGGGTTAAGTGCAGCAGACACTGAGTCAGAAGCCCTGAGGCTAAGTCCTGGCTCAGACTGATGACTCCTAGCCTCCTTTCCTCATCTGTACAATGGGGATATACAGATCTCAGAGGACTATTGTGAAGACTACACAAAGTAATATATGTCGAAATGCTTTATCCTTATCAGACTTTCCTTGACCTGTGCCAAACTGAAAGGGGACCATGGCAAGGAAAGTAAGGGTCCAGCTGGGGTCCAAGCCCAGGGTTGGTATGAGCATCTCCGTGGCTTCTTGACCCTGACATTGGGCCTAGGGACACCAAGAGGCTCAGCTGGCTCCGTCTCATCCTCTGCTAGATCTGAGGGGAAGTGAGAGTCCATTGCAGCAGGCCTGTTTCAGCCCCTGTTTGCTCTGGCCACATTGTGATGGCCCTGCTGGGTTTGCCAACAGGATTTTGGTGTTTGCTATCCCTCCTGGCATGACTGCTGAGGCAGCTGGCATTCTGCTTCTGATTATCATGCCGACCAATGTTGCTCATAGCAAGAGGGATCTGTCTCAGTGCTGCCTGTTCCAATTTCCTGCTGCTTCCACTGTCTTCTCAGATGGATGGGGTCCCTTTTTATTATCATTCCTAAGACTCCTAAGCTTGGGAAAGAAGGGTGGTGGAGGGACACCACAGTCTTTATCCTTAAAATGGCTGCCCAAGAAGTACATTCTCAAGGATTAAGAGGATCCAGGAAATAAGCCAGGAAATGAACTCAGAGAAACCAGGCACCAATCCTAGATTTTTAAAGGACTTCTTCTGCTTCCCAACAGTTCTTCCTTCGTGCTTTCTGGGAACAGTAGATGTTCAGGAGTAAAGAGGAAAGGGGCTATTGCTGAAGGTCACCCCAGACCAGTCAGAGCCCATGGCTTGGGAGTCACGATGGAAGCATGATTAATAGGTGCCTGATGGGAAGAATACACGCTCAGAACAACCACAAGGCAGCTCATGGAGCCTTCCAGACATGTCCCCAGCACACAGTGTGTGCTCAGGAGACATAGAATACCCTCCATATGACACAGTGCCTACTTGGCTTTCCCAGGCTGCTGGCTAATAACTTAGAGTCATGGCTGGAGAATGAAAAATTATTGAAAGCAATGTTTAGTAAATTGCAGTTCCAAGGTCTTCATTGCCTTCCTAACAATTTGAAAAACCCATTTCATTGCTTTTTTAGATTCCTCAAGTTAAAATGCCACTGTGTGCTGTAATTAAGCTAAGTGACATGCCAGCTGTAAAGACAAGGGTTGTGAATGATTACATTCGGCTCATGTAATCATCTGGAATAAGTGGGGGAGGATGCTTGGAACAGCTGCCAATCTGTCTGACTTACGCTCTCTGCCAGGGTGGAGGGAAAACTGGAATCTGAAATCATTCTTTTAAGGCTAGGGAGAGTCCCCGTCCATCTGAGGTGGGCTAGGGGCTGAGCAGTGTGGGGTGAGCCTGGTAAGTGGCTCTCATATGTAGCTATGCATTAGAACCTCTGAGGGAGGTTTCTAAATCCAGGTGAACAACCACACACCCCTATCCAGATGGACTAATTTGTTCTACTGGGGATGGGCTGGGTGGACACATGTCTTTTAAGCTGCCTGGGCAGTTCTGATCCTGGAGAACCTTTCCAGTCCAAGAGGGCTATTTTTAACCATTTGCTCTTCAAGAAAGTCATTTTTGTAGTTAGAAACTTTTATTTCACTGCTGCTCTTTTAAATACATCTGGGGACAGGAACTCCTCCACCTGCTTTATAACACACACTCTGATTTCCATTCCCCAAAAGCTCTTTCTCCCAATGTTCCTATTTTCCTTAAGGGGACTTCATTTCTTGGAAGCCATTTTTGCTCTTCCCTTTTCCACTCACTCAGCGGTTATGTCACAGCTCTATAATGTTTTTCTCACCTGCCCCCTTCTTTTCTTTCCCACATTTAGCCATGCTGAAATTCAGGGGCTACAAGGGCTTGAAACCTGGGCCACCATAAATATGTCCTAACAGCTCTCCAGCTTCAGTTCCTCCCCTTGCCAATCATTCATTCAACCATCTACTACCAGGTTCATCTTTTTAACTAAAATCTCTCTCCCATTCAAAACCTTCAGTGGTTTTCCACTGCCCACTAAATTAAGTAAATAGTTCCCAAGATAACATTTTAGACTCTCCACAATGTTAATTCATTCAGCAAATATTTCTATTATGTCCTGGGCACTAGGCTAAAAGCAGAGAATATAAAGTTGTAAAGACATGGTACAGTCCCATGGGAAGACAACTGCATACCCAAGTTCACCATCATGAGACATGTAGTAATGGTGATAAAAACAAAAGACCCCAAGGTCTCCAGTATGGTCTCTCAAACTATCTTTCTGCCATCATCTCCCAGTTTTCCTTTCTGATCTAAGCAAATTGGACTAGACTTTACTTTGTGGTTGTGTTCAGTGTTGTTTTTACTTTCTCCCAAGCCTCTACACCTCAGTTCCATACCTACCTCATATCCACTTTTTAAAATCCTGTTTATCTTTTCCTGCCACCTCAAATATCACCTCCCCCAATGAAGCAGACTTGATCCTCCCAGCTGGGTGCAGGGGCATTTCCTTCACATCTACTGACACTCTATTTTAGTGGCTTTTAACTCAGGTTAGTTATCTGTGGACCTGTCTTACTCCATTGCACACTCCATGGAAGAAAGAACTGACATAACATTTTTTGGTCCCCACAAGCATTCAGCAGACAGTTGATCTGCACAACCCTGCAGGTGTACAGGCAGGAGGTAGGTGGGGCTTGGAAGGCAGTTTCCCATCATGCCTTCTCATTAGATAACCCAGAACTGTTCAAGTCTCTAAGAGGGACTGGTGATATAACATGGTGGCTGCAAAATGAAAATGCAGGGCCCCTTATTCAAACATTTTCAGTGGGCTTGGAGCTTTCTTAATGAGGGGTGCTCAGGAGAACTCTCTCACTTCTCCCTTAATCATTCTCACTCTGGATTTAAGCTCCACACCCTGCAATGAGCATAGTAATTTATGAATGTACACTTTAGAGGAAGACACATCATTCCTGTAGGTCAATGGAAGAAATATCTGCAGGCTGGGCACGCTCACATCACCTCTTTCTTCACTGGCAAGACTGAGTTGGGCTGGCAAAGGAGGTGGCAGGGAGATGTTTTGGCACTGCGGTGGCTGAGGTGGGAGAAGGTCTGGTCTTTACTTGGTGGAGTTACCACTGCCCCAACTTCCTTACTTGGGAGCTCTGAGTCCTCCAACGTGCCTCGCCCTTTCTGTTTTTTCTCTCTGGAGCTGAAGACCAACTGACATAGGCTTGTTGGTGGGCTGAGGGCTTTGGACTCCTGGAAATTGTCCTTCCCCAGAACACTCTTTCCCTCATGTTGCTCTGTCTCGGGGAGTATTCCAGATGATGGTACCACATGAGGGACCCACTGGAATGCCACTGGTGGGACAACTGGGGTATGTCCTGGACAGCACCAGTAACTCCCAGAAGCCATGGTCCCACAGCACTGTGAGCTAACTGGGAGGGCGCAGAGGGCAAGGCTGCTGGCCTCAGTGCTGCTAATGGGAGAAAAATTATGAGACCAGGACATCTAGGATGAGAAATAAAACCTTCAGTTATTCTATGGATACTGTAGACACTGTAAGAAAAGAGAAATCATTTCCTGGGAGTCAGAGATGGAAAGGGAAAAAAATTGGCAGAAATTCAATCAGATTCTGGGGAAAAAAAAGATTTTTCTTAGATTTTCTTTTTAAATGGCCTCTAGAATATTCAAGTCAATTAACTCATCACCTTTCCTATCTAGTGGGTCAGAAGGCGCTCAGGTGATTCACATCCACAGTCACCAGAAACTCATTTCACCTACACGGCACTCACGTTCCTGTGTCCTCACAGCCCCGAATGTTTGATGGGGAGCACTGAGGAGCAGTCAAGGGGGCCTGGCCCCGGGTTAAGAGTGTAGGCTTAGGAATGCTCACCATCTGTGTGCCCTTGGGCAAGTGACCTATCCCTCTCCAAACCTTGGTTTCCTCATTAGAAAAAAGAGAACGGCAATGGTACTCCCCACACAGAGTTGCTTTGAGGACCTAGATACCTTACGCAAAGCTTTTAGCACTCCCGGAGCAAGCACGCCCTGGCCTGGTCCGCACTGAGCTCATCACCCTCAGCCTTGGCACCTGCGCCATCCTCATCCTCATCGTGGTGCCTACCTTTTATTCAGTAGGTATGAATAAAAGCCACTTCAGCAAGCTTTTAATCATCCTTAAAATCCTAAAAAATGAGGTGTTTATCCCCTAAAACGCAACTGCTGATGGATTTGAAATCCTGTGGCCGATCCACTGTGAAAGTGGCTTCAGAGGAACAGTGATGAGATCACAGTGATGGAAGTGGAAAAATGGAGGCTTTTGTCGGTCTCTGCTCCTCACATGGCTCAGGATGGGAGGTTAAGTGCACGGCAGGGTGGTAAGGAGAAGAGGCTCCGGGTTACTTGTCCAGAGCCCATCACTGTGTGAGCCTGGGAAAGTCATTCAGTGTTCCCAAACCTTGATTCCCTTCATCTGTGAACTGAGGATAAGGTAATAATGTCTGCCTTGCTGACCTCACAGCATCAACCTGAGGATTACGAGATATGATATGTACACTTTATGTGTGGACAGTGTTATCACACCTACCAAGAAAGCCCCTGATGTATAATTCAGCCCCCTGCTCTGCTCTCTCTCTCTTTTATTCAACCATTATTTATTATGCAGAAGCACTATTCTCACACCGCACTCTACCGCATTTGTAAATCAATGAGTTGATAGACAGGCATTCTGCTGTATATAATTAGACTTTTGAGAGTTTTCCTTGTATGTGTCACTCCTTTGTGGTCTGATTAGGTGGGAATTTTTAGAAGCCATTATCTGACCTAAAAGCAGAGCAAGAGCAGCCCTGGTGTCTGGTGATCCCACACGGGGTTCTAGCAGGCCCTGTTTGGTCCTGGCCATCTCTACTACCTGCAGAAACGCCTTCACTGAAGAGCCATTTATCATGCCCTCCACTCTAACTGAAGACCTATTTTAAAAATGCCGTTTAAAAGGACTATAGTATGGCTTTAAGAGATTGGGGCTTGGGAATCAGAAACATCTGACTCAAATCCTTGTCCTGACCCTTAAAAGCTTTGGGACCGCCTGAACATTAACTCTTGTGCAGCTTGAGCTTCTGTGTTTTTTCTTTTCTAAAGTTACAATTGTGATTGGAATAAAATTAGATAAGAAAGATATTTAGAAGAGTGCTGGCACCTATCTAGTAGGCTACAAAAAAGGGGTAACTATTACCATCATTAATACTCAAAAACACATCAATGTCTTCAGCCATTGTCCACTACGGTAATAAAAGTCTATAATAGAAGACTCCACATGACAAACTGATCTTAGAAATTAGAGCCAGGAAAAGAAGTCTCTTCTTAAGAACTATCTGAATATTTATTAGATGAGTAAATTTACCTTTACTCATTTAGGAAAAATTATCACAAACCTCTCTGCCTACAAAATATTAGTGCTTCTCAGGGAGTCTGAACCCCAGCTGCACTTTGCTAAAGAATGACGCAAAGAAGCAGAATCTGATGTGGGAGCTATTCACCAAGGTTCAGCTGAGGAAGAAACTCTCCTTGCAAAGCTGGTGCTGAGCAACCACCATGTTGAATGCCAGTGTGTGCGGAGATGTGTGAACAGCTTAGGGAATGGGGTAACCAACAGAATCAATCCTAACCTCTGGGCAGTACTCAGTCTGGGGCAGGGGGTGAAGCCCCTGCCTTCAGAGAAACCCCAGTCTAATGGTGAAAACATAATCCATGTCCTCAGGGAGTCTCTACTCTGACTGGGGAGACAAAAACAGAATGTTATGTTTGACCTTTTATGTTAAGAGGTTCAGACTCAAATTCAGTGGTCAATGAAGGAAGCACTTTATCGCACTGTCTTAATGTAATTATCTCCTTCCCTTTCTCTGTGTGAGTTCTGATCATTGTTAACTTCATTTTAATGGTCCTGTGGAATAAAAGTTTTCATCGTAATTTGCCCTATCATCCCCTTTTTTAAACAATAAGAGCATAAATAGCAATAAATAAGTAACCATATCTTTACTTAAAATTCCAATATCAGAAAATTATGAACAGAGGTGGGGGGTGGGTCTGAGCTCTGTTAGGATTGGGGAGCTTTGTTCCAATCTCAGGCCCACAGGTCAGGTCTAGCTGTCACAGGTTCCTCTGTCCACGCCTGGGCCTAGGTATAGGAGAGTCCTCACCACCTCATGTACTCAAGAAAATCTCCCAGGGTCCCCCAAGCCTCTTGTGCCAGGAATCACAGGGGTGTGGCCTAGGAAACTGGGCTTCACAGGCCTCTACATGAGTCATATAATCATGGAAGTTTGGGAAACACCAGGCCTTTTTTCTCTGAGAGTGGTGAGAGGACCATCAGAATCACCCAGAGGAACTTTAAAATGCAGGGTTTTTTTACTGGAGGCCCCGCTAGGAGACCGACCAGATCAGGCTCTGGAATATGCATCTTTATGAGCACCCCAACTGATGCCTATGCAGTGTGAGCTACTGGTCATTAGGGGGCCATCAGACTGTCTGGTCACAGTCTGCTGTAGGGGACAGGAGGGAGGGAGATGATTAAAACGTTTAGTCTTATTCTCTAGGCAGCCAAGCAGCACAGCCACCTTTCCCCCCAATACACCATGCTATGTTGTAGAGTTCTCCTAAGTTTTTGCTCAGGCACTAAGGTTCTGACATAGGGCTCCTTGATATCTCCTTGGTCCTTCCACACAGTGGAATTAAAGCTTCTCAGAGGTCTTTGTTTTCAAACCTTCTCAGGCTCCACTGTCCTGTTGTTCTGTCTGCCCAGTACATATCCTTACAGAGCCAGCTTTTGGGACAAGCGGCCAGGACCTAGGCCAGGCTGGCCCAGCATGAAAGGTGCAGACATCAGCCCCTCACAGTTGACATAGCTCTGCTTCTGGGACTAGCACTAGTGACTGTCCCAATTTCAGCCATAAATGGAAGACAAAGAAAAGTGTACCTACAGCAGTGGGACAGATCAGTCATAGCAGAAATACACATTGCAAGAGGGTGGCATTTTGACTGAGGTTAGTCTTAACTGTCTACTTACCTGTAAGCTTTTCATCAACCCATCTATCCACCTGTCTACCCAACCTTCCAGAAATATATCTACTCAAGGCACATTGAGGGACTATGGGCAAGCCTACCTAGTTCCTCTCATATCCTTTTGGCCAGAAATCAGGCAGGGACTGTATGCTTCCTGATCCTGTATACGCAGGTCTCTCAGAGCACCTGCAGGACTTCTGCCGGGCCTCCGATCCAGTCGGGCTGGTGTGGCAACCACCAGCAGATCTTTCAGAGAAACATTCTGGCTGGAAGAATTCTGCAAGAGGAGAAGGGGGGACACATCCAGCTGCCTCTTCTCCCCAGAGCTTCGGGTGCGGAAGTAGCACTCCCGGGGCAGGGAGGGGTTTTCTGGAAAGGCAAATCCATTGGCATCATCAGTTTGTCCTGTTGGGCTCCGCACAAATTCCTGGCTAAGGCCACCTCCCACTAGGGTCCCCTGGCCAAAAACTGGCTGAAGGTCCTGACTCAGAATCAGTCATTGTTCCTTTCCTCCAAATAGCTTATCTTCCCTGATTTTCATACTTAATGCCCCTCAACTGGCACAGACTCAGCTGAATGGGCCTCATCTGAGTGAGAATGAGCACATGTTAAAGAGGACTTAGAAAAAGCATTCTATTTTTATCTTCTTGTCTTCCCAGTAAGACTGGACATTCCTTAAGGACATGAATGGTGTCTTCACTATTAGACTGGGGGCTCCCTGAAGGCAGGGGCTTTACCTCCCTTCCCCCAGACCAGGCACTACTCCATCTCCTAAGCTCTTGGCACGTCCCTGCACGTGCCGGCACTCACGTGACTGGTTACTCAGCACCAGCTTTGGGTGGCAAGAGACCGGGAACAAGAGCTTCTTCCTCAGTTGAACCTTGGTGAGTAGCTCCGACATCAGATGCTGCTTTTTCACATCATTCTTCAGCAAAGCCCAGCTTGGGCCCAGGCTCCCAAAGAAGCCCTGCGGTTTTGTTGGCAGAGAAAGTTTTGACATTTTCTCCTGGATGAGATGCTGAGGGATCTGCTGCTGTTTGCATTTAGAGGGCACCATGCTGTCTATCTCCGGGGTTCTACATTCACAGCTGGTTGTCACGGTCATGCTTGACAGAGCCTCAGGGGAGTCTGAGACCTGGGTGGTGGATTCTGAGGTAGTTTCTACTGAGGAGAAGGGCTAGAAGAGAAAACAGTCCAAAATGAGATTGCGGAAAGCAAAGGGTTCCTTCTGATGCCATTCTTGATTTAAACAAAGCTATTAAGAGCTGGGTTCAGTAGCAGCAAGAAAGAGTAGATTAAATAGTTTCCTGACCAGGAATTGGTTACACACTAGAGCAGAAGATGGTGGGAATATTCACCGAGCTTCCCTGGGAGATCTTTAAACATGAGAGAGATTTTAAACACTAGAGACTGGCAATCAGAGAGAGAGGTATTATTTCAGTTATTAGATTAGCAACAATAGAAAGCTGTTAGTAGGATATGGGGATACAAGGACTCTCATGCACTGCTAATGAGAATGTAGAATGGCACAGCCATCCTGTGAACCATCTAGAAGTAAAATTACAAATACCCTTTGAACCAACAATTCTGCTCCTAGATAAACATGTGGAATAAGTTATTAAATAGCCCCATAAAAAAAGGTAATGTAGACCAATGTTCCCAGAAACATTATTCACAATAGCCAAAGGGTGGACACAACCCAAATGCCCATGGACAGATGCATGTATAAACAAAATGTCACACACACATGCAATGGAATGCTAGTCAGCCTTAAAATGGAATGAAACTCTGATATATACTACAACATGAATGAAGTTTGAAAATGTTATGCTAAATGAAATAAGCCAGATACAAAAGTACAAATACTGTATGATTCTACTAATATGACGTACCTAGAGTAGTCACAGGGAGAAAATAAAACTGGGAGCAATGAAATAAGGCAGAAAAATATTTGAAGAAATAGTGATCATGAACTTCTCAAATTAGGCAAAAGATATCTATTTACAAAACAAAATAAGCTTAAGACTCCTAAATAGGATAAATACAAATAAAACTACAGTCAGACACATTATAGTTAAATTGCTGAAATCCACAGATAAAGAGCCAGAGAAAAATGGCATATGTCATACAGGGGACAATGTTATAAATACAGTTGACTTTTCATTAAAAAAGAAAAAGACCAGGATAATGGAACCTTTTTAAAGTGCCACAAGAAAAAAAATTTCAAGCCAGAATTTCTAGATCCAACAAGAATGTCCTTCAAAATGAAAGCTAAATAAAGACACCTCAGATAAACAAAAACAGAAGATTCATCACCAGCAAGTAGATATGCACTACAATAAACACTCAAGGCAGTTTTTCAGGCTAAAGTGAAATGACAACAGACAACAGATAGATGGATAGATAAATAAATAGATAGATAACTATAGATATATATTGTTATATGTATATATTAACATAAATATAATTTGAAAATGTATCTCCTCTCTTAATTCTTTTAAATACTATGACTGTTTAAAGCAAAATTTATAACACTGTATTGTTTATGGGATTTATGATGTATGTTATAGAAAAAAGGGATTAACTTTCCTATGTTTAAAATTAAGTGCATTACCTCTAAGCAGATTCTGACAAGCTGAAGATGCATATTGTAATCCCTAGAACAACTACTAAAAAAAAAAAAAAGCAAAACATTAATAACATTAATGGAATAAGTGCTCCAATTAAAGGGCAGAGGTTGTCACACTGGATAAGAAAACAAAATATATTTACGTATGTCTATTAGAGATTTAAATATAATGAGAAAAATAGGTTGAAAGCAAAAAGATTTAGTAAAAAAGATATACCATGCAAACACTAATCATAACCAGCTGGAGTGGTCATTATAATTACTATCAAACAGATTCTAACACAAGCAATATTATCTGTCTGAAAGAGGATTTTTCCATTTCTTGATTAACAAAAGGGTCAATATATCAAAAAGGCAAAATAATTATAAATGTGTACCTAATAAAAAAACTTCAAAATACATGAGACAAAATATGACAGAACAAAAGGTAAAGTAAATATGCAATTGTTAAGATTTTAACATCCCTCTCTCAGTAATTGATGTAAAAAGTAGACACTAAATCAGTCTGGATATGGAAAATCTGAACAACACTATCCATCACAATGATCTAATTGACACATAGAACACTATACTCAACAACTGCAGGATATACATAGAGCATTCACCAAGATAAATCATTTGCTGAGCCATAAAATAAGTTGATAAGTTTTAAAACACTGAAATTTTACAAAGCATTTATACTAACCACAAAGGAATTAAATACTAAACTAATCAAATATCTTAAAAAACCCTAAATACTTACAAATTAAAGGATATACTACTAGATAACTCATGAAGAAAAATGAAATCACAAAGAACTTAGAAAATACTTCAAACTGCATGGTAATAAAACTGCAACGTATTAAAAGTGTGGTATGCAGAAAAACTAGTGTTTATGGGGAAATTTATAGTGCTAAACTTACATTAGAAAGGAAGAAAGGCTTAAAATAAATAACTTTCCACTTTAACAAGTTAGAAAAAGGTGATCAGATTAAACTTAAAGCTAATAGAAGGAAATAATAAAGATAACACTGGAAATCAGTGATATAGAAAATAAACCATAGAGAAAATTACAAAGCATACAGTTGGTTCTTTAATGAATAAAATTGATAAAGCCATAGTAAGAACAAGATAAAGAGGAAACACAAATTACTGTTATCAGTCATAAAAGAGGGGATATCAGCATGGATTGTGCAGACATCAAAAGGATAATACAACTTAAAACAACTAGAAGGGACAGTAGTTTGGTTCTGGCTCTAGGTAAGATGGCTTAAGCATATTGCATCCTGTCTCATCCCAATGACTGTATCTATAAAACCTGCACAAAATGCATGCATAGAGTAGCTATTTAACAGTTCTGAAAAGTAAACAGTAGCAGGCAGGTGGAGGAAGATGAGAATCCAAAGTACCAGCAAGTCAGTGGTGAGTTTAGTTTCTCCTCCAGTACCCCCTGACCTGGACTTAAGGCAACCTAAAATTCAGAAGTGGGTTCTGGGAAGTAAAATGAGAGAGCTCCAGGAGAAGCCCTATGGTTTTGCCTCAAATATCTTCTTTTCTTTCTTTTCTCCACTCTGAGTCCCATCTCCATGAAGTCCTGAGGTGGTGGCCCCAATGGTAGCGACAGAGCTACCAGCAGGACCTGAGGAACCTAAAGATCTGAGGGAGGAGAACCGTCCTCTCCAAGTGAAGAAGCCATGGTCCCAAGGGGGTAGAGTGACTCCCTAATATTTTTTTCTCTCTGTGACCTCCTGCCAGAGGGAGGCTCTGTTCATTAGCAAACTGAATTCAGCAATCTGTAAAAAGATTAATATATGATGGCTAAGTAGAGTCTATTTCAGGAATGCAAGCTGGTTCAATATTAAAAAAAAAAAAGGTCAATATGATCCACCAAATAACAGTTTAAAGTAGAAAAACAATATGATATTATCAATCGATACCAAAAATGCACTTGACAAAATTCAATATCCGTTCATGATTTAAAACAACTCTCAGCAAGCTAGAATATAAGTGAACTTCTTCAACTTGATGAAAGACATCTATAAAACCCCTAAGACTAACATCATACTTAATGGTAAAAGGCTGAAGGTTTGCCCTTTAAGATTGGAAAAGGGCAAGGATGTCTACTCTCTCCACTCCTATTCAACATTGTACTAGAAATACTAGACAGTGCAATAAGCCAAGAAAAAAATGAAAGGCATAGATTAGAAAGAAGCAAACTGTATTTCTCGAAGAAGACAATTGTTTATGACAAAAATTCAAAAGAATCAACAACAACAAAAAATACTAATGTATAAGCACCAAAGCAATTCAATAAGAAGAAGGAAAGTCTTTTCAATAAATAGTGTTGGAACTAGTTATACATAATGGGAAAACAAGCCCTGGTTCTCATCACCTAGCATACTTAGAAATTAATTTGAAAGGGCCAAGGGCCATAGACCTATACACAAAGCTTAAGCCATAAAGCTTTTAGAAAAAACCTAGGAGAATATCTCTGTGACATGGAAGTGCATGAAAGTTCTTATGACACAGAAAGCAACATTTTTTCACTCATCAAAAAACACTATAAAGAAAAAGAATAGGCTTTTCCAGAATATATAAAGAATTACTGCAACTCAAAAGTTTATTATATTAATAAAGATAATTAAAATAAAATTTAAAAAGATTATTATATTAAAAAATAATCCTATTTTTTAAAAGGGATGGAGACAAACCTTGAACAAACTCTACACAAAGTATATGATCAATCAGCAGTTGACAAATTGCTCAACAATCAATCATCAGGGAATTACAAATTAATACCACAATATGAAATCACAACTTAACTATTAGGGAAGCTAAAATTTAAAAGACAGATAGGACCAAATGATGACACAGATGGAGCAACTAGACCTCTCATTCATTGTTGGCTGAAAGGTACAATGATACAATCATTTTAAATAAAGACTTTGGAGTTTCTTATAAAGTTATACATAGATCTACCTTTTGACCTAGCTGTCTTTCTCCTAGATAGTTATCCAAGAGAAATTAAAAAGTATGTCCGCAAAAAAAAAAAGAATTTGAACATGAATGTTCATAGGAACTTTAATCACAATAGCAATAAAATTTAAAAAAACTGGAACAACCCAAATGTTCATCAACAGGAAAATGATAAACTGTAGTATTTTTGCACAATGGAATACAATTTAGCAACAAAGAAGAAAAAACTATTAATATACTCAACAACATGAATGAATCTCACAGATACAATACTGAGCTAAAGAAACCAGACACAAAATAATAAATACTATATTATTCCATTTACATAAAATTCTAGAATTGTTATAACATTTTTCTGTGTTGATGGATAATAACTGCACTAGAGGGAGTGAGACTTTAATAATATGGGTAACTGTTGAAACACCGTGCTGTACATTTGAAACCAATATGAGATTGTATATCAACAACACTTCAGTAAAAAACAAATTCTAGAATTGGCCAAACTAATAGAAGGTAAAAAAAGTCAGCTAAGATAGGGATGCCTTGGGGAAGGATGCAAGGGAATAGGGGTGGGGTGGGGGTGGGGCCGGGGGAATAGTCTGGGAAAGGATTGAGGAAACTTTGGGGATATATAAGAAAGTTCTTGAATTCCACAAGTTCTTTTGGGTTCCTAGACCCAATTCCAATGTGTGTGGGGGGGGAGGGGGTCTTCCCACACCGGACACCAAGCAATTCTCAAACACCAGCAGCACGTCTGTGAACTCAATTCAATTCTGACACTATCTGTCCAGAGAGAGCACCAGATTCCCCAGGTTAAGGGCTCCATCCTCAAGACTGCCCTCCACTCCCAATTCCAGAAACAAGTCACAAAGCCCAGACTGTTACCTGTGCTTCTGACCAACTGGCTACAGATCAGAGGTTCCAACCACCTCCCCCTTCAGTTCCATTAATTTGCTTGAGCGGCTCACAGAACTCAGGAAAACACTTAATGTTTACCAGATTAAAAAAGGACACTGTAAAGAACAAAGCAAAACTGAAGGAACAAAACAGCAGCAGACTCACAGAACCCAAGAATGGACTAACAGTTACCAAAGGGAAAGGGATTGGGGAGGATGAGAGGGAAAGGAGGGCAAAGAGGGAAAGGGGGACATCATGATTAGCACATATTATGTAGGGGGGTGGGGACATGGGGAAGGCAGTATAACACAGAGAAGACAAGTAGTGATTCTGTAGCATCTTACTACGCTGATGGACAGTGACTGTAATGGGGTATGTGGGGGGAGACTTGATAATAGGGGAGTCTAGTAACCATAATGTTGTTCATGTAACTGTACATTAATGATAGCAAAATAAAAATAAATAAATAAGGACACTGTAAAGGACACAAGTTTAACAGCAAGGTCTCAAATAAAGGAGCTTCTATCCTTGTGGTGCTTGAGGCCTGGCTCGGTGGCACACAGAAGCATTCTGGTTCCCCAAGCATGAAAATCTCTCCCACAGAGAAGCAGGATGCAAAAACGGAGATAGGCTCTTCTACTGGGTGTTTGTGAGGGCTTCACTGCATAGTCATGATTGACTAAGTCATTGGTTATTGGCTGGTTCAACCTCCAGACCTTGCCCTTGGGTGGGGTCCAAAAATCTCTCATTAACGTGATGAGACACCCTTTTCACCTTTGAGGCCCTTAAGTGTTTTCAGGAGTTGTGGGTGAAGACCAACTATACCTGGCCAAATATGTATTCCTTATAACTCAGTATACCACAGTTCTATATTGCGATAAGGGTATGGGTTACACAGGTGTATTTATCTGTCAGAATTGTACAGTTAAAATTTGATCATTTCAAGGCATATAAATTTAATCTTAGAAAAAAAAGAAAAAAAAGAGGCTCAACAAGAAAAAAAATAGGACACAAAATGAGGCAAATAACCCAATCACATTAATAAATTTTAAATGTAAGCATTTAAAAAATCCCTACTTTGCAAGAAAACATACTAAAACAGGAGAGTGGGAAATGAGCATAGGGATAAAAGGGAAAAGTAAATAAATAGAACAGGTAAAGGCCTTGAATGAACCAAATATGATACAATATCCTGAACCAAGGATTTGATTAAATCAATCATCTACACATGAAATTTAAAACAAGAAAAAGATAATAAAAGGTTGCTTTATTTAAAAAAAAAATCTCTTTAGAGTTAAGTACTACTGCTTTAGCTCTTAGATTAATGAGAAAAGAACAAAGGCAGTCTTAGAAAGTGGCCATAATATTAAAATAGCTGCTGCTCACTGAGTCCTGTGCGTACACCACCACTCTAATGGATCCTTTCATTTAACCCTCACAGTAATCCACTGATAGGAACTATTATTAAAACTCAATTTTTTAATACATTTTTTAAAATATGGGGAGCCTTGAGGTATAGGGAATAGAGTGACTAGATGGAACTCGTATATATAAAATAAAAGGAGATTCTAGGGTCCAAACAGAGGCAGCTAGATCCCCAGAGCATATTGTTTACTCAATTTTTTTTATTGTGGTAAAAAATCACATAACATAAAATGTACCATCTTACCTGTTTTTAAGTGTACAATACAATAATGTTAACTATACACACATTGTTGTGCAACAGATCTCTAGAACCTTTTTAACTTTCAAAATTGAAACTCTATATGCATTAAACAACTCCCTTACTTCCCTGCCCACAATCCCTGGCAACTACCATTTCAGTTTCTAAGAATGTGATGACTCTAGATACCTCATATAAGTGGAATTATGCAGTATTTGTCCTTTTGTGACTGGCTTATTTCACTTTGGACAATGTCTTTTTAAGTCCTTTGCCCATTTTTAAGTTGCTTTTTTTTTTGTTGAGTCATAAGTATTCTTTATACATTATGGATACTAACCTCTTATCAGATATATGGTTTGCAGATATTTTCTCCCATTCTACTGTTTATGTTTTCATTCTGTTTATTCTTTAAGTTTAATGTAATTCCACTTATCTATTTTTGCTTTGTTGCCCATGCTTTTGGTATCCTAGCTAAGAAATCATTGCCAAATCCTATGTCATGAAGCCCCAAAGCATACTCTCATAAAGGGGTTTATCCAAGCATGGGTTGCAAACCTATTAGTGGGTCATGAAACTAACTGAGTAGATTAGAACTAGTATTTTTAAAAGAATAGAATAGAATAGCACAGAACAGAAAATATCATGAGTCACCATAAGGACTATAGCTAAGTATTGTTCCAGCAACTTTCTTCCAGTTGTGGGTGTATGTGATGGACTATGAAATAAGATGGATTTCTACTGTGGACTATAGTTAGAAATTTTAAAAACTGTGCTATTCCATACTGCACTTGGACCAAGCAAAGGCCCAACAGTGCTGAAGATTGTCCAGTGGCTACAGTAGAGTCATCACCTAGTCCTTGGTGGGCCTGACTGTGATGAACACAAAAGAACCGGCTGGAACCTCAAGTGACACATTCATGTGGCAACTTCATTTCTGCAGAAACCGAGAATCAGCGATCACATTAAATTACTATTTTTTATGTGAATTTTATTGGTGCAGTTTGTTTTGGTCTGGTTTTGTAGTCGCATAGAACCATAAGAACGAAGATTTTATATCTGGTTTTATGCTTGCATATATTTACAAAAATAACTTAAGTCTACAATGGGGATCTTAATGTTTTCTTTCCTTCAAGAGGTCTCCATACATCAAAGGATTGTGAGAAATGCTGTTTAGGGAATATACTGGGTTCTATAGTGTCCCCTTAAAATTTGTGCAAACCCACAACCTCAGAATGTGACCCGGTTTGGAAATAGGGTCTTTGCAGATTTAATTAGTCGAGTTAAAATGAAGCCATTCTGAATTAGGGTGAGCCCTAAATCCAATGACTGGTGGTGTCCTAAGAAGAAGGTCATGTGAAGCTAGCTACACCAAGGAGAAGCCCAAGGAGGAAGGCCATGGGATGACAGAGGCAGAGACTGGAGTTAGGCTGCTACAGGCCAAGGAACACCAAGGATTGCTGGAAACCACCAGAATCTAGCAAGAAGCTAGGAAGGAGTCTCCCTCAAGAGCCTTCCTATGGAGCATCGCCCTGCCAACACTGTTTTCAGACTTCTGGTCTCCAGAACTGTGACAGAATAAATGTGTGTTTGAAGCCACCTAGTCTGTGGCAGTTTGTTACGGCAGCCCTAGCAAATGAGTACAACAGGTGGTGACCTGCCTAAAAAGGAGGGATACATACGATGGCCTTTCTAAAAGCCCTAGAAGTACAGGTCTGTTCTCCCAACAGGTAGGCTGTTTCACAACTTGGGCTTCACAAGGGGCAAAGTGAGGCACAGGAAGGCTAAGTGGCTTACTCAAAGAGCCATAGTAAGTCAGAGACAAAGAAATGACCAGAAAGCAAGGCTCCCACCAACACCCGCTGAGTTCAGCCCTCTAGGAGGGGAGACTGCTCTACTCACCACAGTGCCAGTGAGCACGTTCACTGCACAGGCAGATTTGGCTTCCTGAATTCTGGAGACGGGTTTACTGAGCTCCAGCCCAGGGCAGCTGAGAAGGCTTGCATTCCTCAGGTCAGGTACAGAGCTGCAATACCTCATAGATGCAGGCTCCGGAGGTGCAGAGCCACCCTCCTTCTGAGGGGGCTCCTGGTCAAGGCTGCTGTTTGTCTCAGTTGTCTTTGCGTCTCTGACACTCAAGAGCAAGTCAGGTATGCAGGACACTAATGTCAATGGCTGGAGGTACAGAGAAGGAGGAAACCAAACACACAGCCCCTGGGAACCCAGCTCTGCACGCCCGCAGGTTCATCTGCACCCAAGAGTAGGTGCAAAGGAGGTGAGGAGGAGAAGGAAAACAATAGTAGTCTAAGGCTCTTAACCTGGGGTTCAGGGACTCCTAAGAGCTCATGGATGGTTTCTTGGGGGCAGTTTTAAAATTATATCTTTCTATATGTTTTGGTAAGAGAGTCCATAACTTTTATCAGATTCTGAAAGAGTCTATGACCCTAACAAAGTTATTAAAAACAAAAACCTGCTCTAATCCCGTCCTTTCAGGTAAGTCTTTGAGAAAAAGAAGGTAGACGAGAACGTCAACTGAATCTTTCCACGAGTCAGAAGAGGGAGCTGGGCAGAGAAGGGGGAATCCGAAGACTCAGATCATAGGACAACTGGACAGCTGGCCCGCAGCCTGGGGACTGGTCTGCCCTCTGGGCAGAGAGCAGGCTGGAAGCACCCAGCTGTGGTCAGACGTATTCATCCGCACAGTGTAAGGGGAGGTCCCTGGCCTGCTGCAGGGAGCACTCCAACCCAAACTGGAGCTGGGGACCATGAGTACATGAGGTTGTGGAGCCCACTTCCCATGTGGGGATCGTGCTCAGCCTCCCGGCTGCTTTTACTCCTACTGAAGGAGGCAAGAAGGAGACCAGTGAGAGTCATCTGCCTGGGTGGAGGGATCCTCTGCAGGACGCCGGCTCCCCTGCCTGTGGCCCGGCCCTCTATGCAGCCCCACGCCTTCAGTATGTCTGGGCTCTACATAGCAGTCTCCTGGGCACCCCCCCGTGGCCCGGCCCCAGCCGGGGAAGGGTGCTGGGCACGTGTGCCCCCCTCCCATCTGGGTTTACTTGTTTGGAGGCATGGGTGGTGTCGGCTTTGTCTTTGTGCCGTTGTTTCTGTTGCAGGCTGTTTCTCTTGCCTCTTGCTTGCTCGCCTGCCGATTCCCCCTGCATCTCTACCTTCTTCTCTTTTGTTCGGAAGCGTTTTTTCTCCTGTTTTCGTCTCAGCTCCTGAATCAGCTGCCTACCCATTGAGAAGCAGTGAGTGTCATGTAGGTTAGGGACAGGCTGTTGATGTGGGCATTCTCCGTGAGGGGCAGACAAGACTGGGCAGAGGAAAAGCACTCCACATTTCCTCCCCAGCGTGACCAGTCAGCACAAATGATTCAAGGTCACAGAGCGGGAGGAAGAGAATGCAGTTCCTCCAACCATGCCCTTCTTAGTCTGGGGAACAGCCCCCGAGGAGAGATGCACAATAAGGGGGCTATACCCCATGCCACCACACCTCTCTCTCCCCACCTACCAGCAGGCCAAATGCCATAGAAGGTGGGTGCTAGGAATTGGGTCTGGTTAGGAGGCCAGAGTCAGAGGCTGTCATCTTGGACCACTTCATAGTCTGGGCCTCTCTGGCCAATGATGTAATAGAAATCGCACAGCCATGGGAGTCAGGAGACTGGGGATCTAGACCCTGTTTTGCTATCATCAGCTTGTGGTCCCTTCTCTGCTTTGAATTCCCCTTTCATAATGGTGTGTGAGGATTGGACTGGAGGTAATGACCCCCTTCCAGTTCTTAGATTTTATATCTGCATGAATCCAGGAGGCAGCTCTGAGGGGCTGGGAATTCTAGAGTGGGGTGGGGATGCCTCTCATGGGTGAGTTTCTATAAACAGTGACACGTCTATGTAAGAACACCCCACACTAAGGAATATTACAATTCCTGGTTCTTGGGAGACTAAAGCAGATGTTCCTCTGACAACTTCCAGGAGAGACTGAAGCTCTCTGCCTGGATGGAGGCATCCTCTAAAGGACGCCAGGCTCCCCCTCCTGTGACCCAGCCCTCTACGCAGCCCCACGCCTTCACCATTCCGGGGCAGTCAGCCAGTGACTGGTCAAGCACAATCCCCCCACCTCAGCACCCCACCCACCTCACTGTGGCAGCCTTCCTACCGGGCATGCACCTCCCGAGCCCTGGAGGTAATGGTATTCTGGAAGAGGGAGTTGTTGTCCTGGAAAAACGTCTCATATTTCTCTGAATTCAGACTGGGATAAATCAGGCGGAAGCCTCCACAGTTTTCCTTCTCATACTTCTCCGTTTTCTCTAATCGCACAGCCTGGAAACCCTTGACCTCCTCAATCCTGTTGAGACGCAGAATAACAGGGCTTCAGTTAGATTTTCTTGGGACAAAGCCTGCAAGGGACATGGCCAAGCTGAATGTAGTCCAGGGCCAGAAGGAGGCCTCGCACACAACAGCGGTCGATCAGTATTTACTAAACACTGATCTACTGAACTTGTGACTGTTTTCCTGAAAGGAGATTCTAGCCCTCTCAGCAGTCTAGGCTCTGAGAGCTGGTCAGAACAGTCTTTCTGACAGCTCACCTCACACAAAGAACTCCATTTCCCTCTTGGTTTAGTTCTGAGGAGGCAGACTGTCGCCACCTCCCCATCCACAGCCCTTATTGCCCTTCTCTGGAGAATGGCAGCTTGTGTTTTGCTAAATTTGAGGGCTTCTTGGATGAGTTTTTATGAGCTGCAATGATCTCATTCTTCCTCACAGCCCCCAGGGGAGGTGGAGGTCAGGGAGGAATGATAAGCCCCCTTTACAGCAGAGAATCAAGAGCCACTGAGCTATCCAGGGCCAAGATGTGATGAGGAGACTGATTGAGAGGAGGCCCTGGCTGCTCTTAGCTGACGCTGCCTCCTTCCCACGGAGCCCGGAGGAAGCTGGTGGTATAGGCAAGGCCCTCTAGAATCCCAGGCAGCACACTCACCGGGCTCTGGGTCCACCCCTGCCCCTTCCCTGCAAGGTGACCTCGTGCAGGTCAGCTCCCCTTCCAGAGTTCTGGCCTCTGCACCCAAACAGGAGCATGCTACCTACCTTCCCACCACCCCTCTCACAGGGAAGACTGCACACGTGAGAGTGCTCTGAGAAGCACAGAGCCACCCAAACATAGATAACATTGCCAAAGCAGCAAAGGCATCTCTTTGATGAGGTTCAGTCTTCTGACACTAGAATCCCTCCGCAGAAGGAAGGCCCCTGTTGAAAGGCCAGTACTGCCCGGCAGGGAGCAGGGGACCTTAGCTCCGGCCAACTCAGTAGTGTGGAAAAGGACAGACAAATCTTTCTTCTTGCAAAAACAAAAGAGTGGTTTTACTTTTTGTGCTGGTTAATCTCTGAATCCTTATGTAATAAGAAAGAGCACATCTGTTATATATAGTTCTATCTATAACTTAATCTCTCATTTTTAGGAGCAAAGAAATATCCACGGTACAACTGTTCAAGCTGCCACATTCTGCAAATATAAACTAATTTTCCATATAGAAGTATCACGAATTAGAACTGACTCCCCTCCCCACCAGCTCCAGGCAAGAGCCTTATTTGTTCATTAATTACTTTTAAAATGGAGCTTTAACTGACATATAACATTGTATTAGTTTCAGGTATATAACATAATGATTCAATATTGGTATATATTGCAAAATGGTTACCACGGTAGGTCCAGTTAATATCCATAATCAGACATGGTTTCAAACTTTCTTTTCTTATGATGAGAACTTTAGAGCTACTCTTTTAGCAACTTTCAAATACGCAATATAGCATTATTAACTATAGTTGCCATGTTGTACATTATGCCCCCTTGACTTGTTTATTTTATAATTGGAAGTTTGTACTTCTTGACCCATTTCACCCATTGTGTGTACTCCCCCACCAAGAAAGATGATAATTAGATTATTATACATATACAAACTGTTAATTATTATTTAAAATGATGATATGCCTAGATTCATATAACTACAGGTTAGATTATTTTAATAAGTAATTAGATTACTTTAATAATCTCTAACCCAAATTACAGTGCCAGGCACTCTGTTAAGCCTTTTATATACAGTCTCTCGTTTAATTCCCCAACAACCTTATGTATCACTAGCTCCATTTCACAGAAGAACACTGAGCCTCAGAGAAGTGACATAAAGGCTGCAGAGCCTGAGGCTGTCAAGCCAGAACTTGGACAAGGCAGGCCAGTCTTATGGGGAGCCAGGAAGTCCAATAGAATGGGGTCCCCAGGATGTGGAGTCACTACTATACCTGGTCTCCCGAGAATGACATTGCTGCAGGAATCGCCCCCGTTGTCTCTCCTCCTCCAAGACTTTCTTTTTGTCACAGCTTCCCAGGTTGATCAGCACCAAGGTGTCATACAGCAGACTGTCTTTCACCTCTTTATCCAACCAGGAGTCAGTGGAGAAGCTCGGGGAATGGTTGACCTGTGAGAGCAGGGTAGCAACTGGGGGCTGGCCTGTCTAAACTGAAAGCAGAAGTGGCCCCAAATGCCAGCTCCAGGGAGCTCCCTAAGCTCACCTGGGACTCTGGCCACCAAGGTGAGTGGAATGGAGAGAGACAGAGGGTCTGCCCTGGAGCTGCAGTGGGGGAAGAAGGAAGTGGGGCCCCTCTAGTTTAACTGGCCCTTATTTCAGTCCTCCTCTTGAGAAGTGCCAGGGGTGCTTGTCCGGATTCCTCTCCACCTGGCCGGCATGTGTGCTCTCACATACCCTGTGCATCCCACAGACAGATGGAAGGGGGCAGTCCAAGGGCTAGGCTGGGAGGAGGCAGGGAGTAGAAAGGAGAGATGCATCCAGGATCCTAGCTGAGATTAAGGGAGACAGGTGGGAGGAGGGAGAGGACTCATTCCTGCTCACACAAAAGTCCACGTTCAGAGGTATTATGTGGCATTTGAAGATGTCTAGCAGTTTCTGAAGGCTCGTGCCTGGCAGCTAATTCTGCTCTTTGTGGAAGAGCTCCAAACAGCCATATTGTCCTTACCCATACCTGGGCCAAGACTGGGAACGGAGGAAAAGCAAGGCCCCAGGAATCTGATCCATAATTCTGGTTTTCCGCTCCAAAAACTGACTGTCAGCTGGAACTAGCATCTCTGACTTGCACCTCATTCTCCCACCACCCCCTTGTGATGCATATCTAATTGCCACCTAAGAGGGGTGCTGAGCACAAGTCTAATCTGGCAGACAGACCCTCACATTCAGAAGCTTCTCTTCCTCCTCCCACCACCCCATGGTCTAGGGAGACGGGAAACTCACTTAGTGGCTCCCAACCCACTCTGGTGGCCACAGATACCAGGTGGCTGTCTGTTGGTACTTGGAACTGAGGGGTCTAGCCCCTGAGAGCTCAGCCTGGCAGCTCCCGTCTGATCTTGAGCACCATCAACCCAGCTTCGATGAAGAACACCCCCTTTCTGGGAGATAATTCTTTTACAAAAGGCAGAGCTGTCATTAGAATCACTCTGTGCCTGAGATCAGGGTTTTTAAGTCTGGGTAGACCTCAAGGTGCCAGGAATTCTCTAATTCCCAGCCGTCCAGCCCCCTCTGGTGGCCACTTCTCAGCTAAGGCAGAAGCCCCAGGAAGCAAGCACTAGGGGAGGAAGTGGCGTGGGAGACTGAGCTGGGAGGGCAAAGGGGTGAGGATAAAGGTAACAATCACAGGGACTCTCTGCGCCCCTCACCCCGGCCTCCCTACCTCCAACAGCCAGGGCTTGAGTCTGTGGTCCAACAAGATGTCAAAGCCCAGAATTTCAAAGCAGGCACTGTTGAGTGTGTGGTTGGGGAAGCAGGTGTGGTAGTTATGCTTGATGATGGGCTGGGCCGACATGATTGTCTTGATAATGACATCCTCCATATCTCTCCATATCTGCTCCACGTTGTAGCCGTGGCTCTCCATGTACGTGTTGAAGGTGGAGAGCTTCCTGGAAGAGAACCACAGGCCATGAGGCATGACAGCCCGTGTCTGGTCATCTAAGGCCACAGCATGCTAGAAACCAGAAACTTCTAAAAAAGTCCAGGCCCCAGAGCCAGGGGGCATGGACACCGAGAGCCAGGTGAAGCCAGGTCTGTGTCAGCTCAGGAGGGGCCTTCAGGAGCCACAGGGTCATGCCCCACAGGCCTGGAGTGGGCACAGATATAATGACATGAGAGGCTTGGCCTGGGAACTTTCACTGTGACACAGAAAACACCCATGGGCTGGGGAAGCAACTGGGTATCCTGTGTGGAAAGCTTAATGAGTGGATAAAAAATAAAAAAACCAACACCTTACATCATGGATTTGATTGGCAATGGTTTCTGAGCCTTTGATGTCCATTAGAAGCACTTAGGGAGGCTTTTAAGAACATTGATATCCCACCTCAGCCATCTAAAGGGATTCTGGGGACACTAAAGACACAAACATTTATTTTAGGGATGCCCACAGGGAAAAGACAGCCCCACCGCATTTCCACAGCCAAGGTTATTACCAACTTTCCTGGGCAGATGGGACAGCCCTGATTTTCAGTCACAGGCAAACCAAGATGGCAGATATCAAACCCTATCACAGACCTCAGAGGATGACTACCCCACGTGGAGAGGTTCATGAGGAAACATCCGAGAGCATCTCCAGTCAGCTCTGAACTGGGCAGAACCGAGAGGATGAATCTGATGGGCCCAAGAGGAAATGATGGGGACAGACACGCACTCCCTTCACGTGTGCACATGTGTGCACAGAGAGCCAAAGTGGGAAGTGGAAATATGGGAGGAGAAGAGGCAAGAGCGTGAAAAGCAAAGAAGAAAGTGAGAAGACAAGAGACTTGGCTCACCCAAGGGGATCAAAGAGCTCAGTGGACCTCAATGAAGCCAAAAAGGAAGAAGCAGGGTCAGCCAGCCAACGCATATTTGCTAAGGGCCTGCTGTGCGTGCAAACCTTGTGCAATGAGAAGGTCCCAAGAAAGCACCACCTCTGTCACGGGAAGCCTAAGAACCATATATGGACAGCACATATGAAACAAGGATGCACTATATAGAGACAGATAAACAAAGGCCACTCAATATAGGCGTCCACATCCTCTACTTGTCACGGTCAGGGAATGGAGTGTTGCACATAAATGAATTTTCCAGATTGATTAAAGCCAACACTTTATTTAATTTGCCTAATTGGAAAATAAAATTTCCCAAAACAGATTATACACTTGCCTGCCTTCTTATAACAGACGTTATGAATCGTAGTCTCTTCTGCATGACTCAGGCCCCTCATGCTGAATATACATTACAGTGCAGTCTCATAACACCCAGTGGTTAGTCAATACGCCTGGACACACCAGCTCATGCTGGGCACGCTGAACGATGAAGAGGTCTTTGCCCCAGAAGCCTGCCAGGTTTCCAGTTTTTCTGTCTTCTCCTTCACTGCTCCTACTGATAGGTAGCCTAGTGGCGGATTTACAGCTGGTCTCAAGCTGGGGAGGGAGGAATTTGGGGCAACTGAGGCAGGCAGCATGAGAAGCAGATTGTCTCAAAAGATGAGGAAGAAGAGGAAAGGTGAAAGGAAAAGGGAGAGAGAGAAGGTACAAAGGATTCTGCTCAGCAACGTGGAACCACCCAGAAGGCCAGGGCACCATTCTAACCCTAGGGAGCATAAGGACACTAGACAAACATGCACACCAAGCAAAGAGCAGTCATGGCCTTTGGCTGATGATGACTGCAGGGGAGATGGGAGGCTAGAGATAGAAAGGTTACTGTGGGTTGTTACATGCAGACTCTACTGGGGTGTCCTTAGAGGTGGAACCCAGCCCCTCACCTGAGAAGATGGGTTTTGCCTACATTGCAGTGGTTTCATGCCTGGACCAGAACCTAGAACCAGGTCAGAGGAGGCAACATGGAAACTCAGTGAGACAGAAGGGCCTTCCCATGTTTTTGGTTGCAGCTGAGCAAAGAGAGGTGGGAATGAGTCATGCCTGTATTATCAAATGTGGGCAAAAAGTGTCCTGGTAGAAGAGCATGCTGCGAATAGCATAGGCTGCTTGGCCTAGTGGTTAAGGGCATGGGATTGGGAGTTTTAATTCCAGCTCTATCACTTGCTGCCTGTGCGACCTTGAGCAGGTTGATACTTAACCTTTTTACACCTGTTTCCTAATAAGCAAAATCGGGATGATAATAATGATGCCCTACTTCATAGTGTTGTGAGGATTAAATGGATTGAAGTATGTAAATTTCTTAGAGCCAGGCCTGGCATACAGCAAGCGCTAACAAATAAAATGTTGACTATTTGTGTAATATTATGTAATAATAGTGGAAAGTGGAGTCTGGTCAAATTATAGCAGGCTGAGCAGATGAGTTTGAACTTGATACTCTAGGAGGCATACTGGTTGCCTGACAGTGGATGTAATGAGTACAGTAGTCTCCTTATGTCCACAGGGGACATGTCCCATGACCTCCAGAGGATCGGGACAGTACCAAGCTCTCTATATACTATGCTTTTTCCTATACATATACACCTACAATAGTTTAATTTATACATTAGGCACAGTAAGAGATTTAACAACAATAACTATATAAATGTTATATAGTGAGTATAACAATTATAACAAATATACCTTAATAAAAGTTATATAGATTTGACCTCTTCTCTCATATTGTCTTATTGTGCTGCCCTCCCCCTTCTTTTGATGATGTGAGATGATAAAATGGCCAGGTGATGAGAGGAGGTGAGGGGAATGACGCGGGCATTATAACACAGAATGTTAGGCTGCGTATGTCAGAAGGAGGAGGATCCTCTGCCATGGGTAAGTGACACTGTGGATAAGAGGAGCTACTGTATGAGAATGTATGACACCACAGCCTCTGCCTACATACGGGTTATTTTTTTGAAGCCCATTTATTGTACCATCTCAGTAGAGCCTTCCAGCATACCTGTGAGGCTGGCCAGCCAGTATTCATATTTTATTATGTCATTCTACAGATGAGAAAATGGAGGCAAAGAGAGGTTAAGCAGAGGTGCCCAGAGCTAGAGGGAAGAGCAAGGGGCCAGTGTAGCCAGGGTCTGAGGCTGAAGCGAGGTCTGGGCGTGGTGGGAAGGAAGGGACACAGGGACATTTGAAGGAGAAACCTTCAGGATTCAATGACTCACTGGAAAAGGAAACATCCAAGATGACACTGAACTCTCTAATCCTGCAGATCGGAAGGGAGCAATGGGGCATTCGCGCCGGGCCAGCTGGAATGCTGGAGTGGGAGCGAGGAGAGAGAATGCATCCATGCTGGGAAATAGTGAGCAGGAGCAACACGGAGACAGCCGGGCACAGCAGAAGAGAGACGGGCCTGGAGCTCAGGGAGAGAGGCTGAGCCAAGCGAGGGCAGGGTGGAGGCCAGGGGAGCAGAGAGGGTGACAGAGAGGAAGAGCAGAGGGGCGAGGCCAGACCTGGGGTGAGAGAGAGGTGAGGAGAAGGGAGAGGAAGGATGGAGGGGCACACAGAGCTGCAGAACTTCTCCACCCTCTCACCTTAGTCCTGGCACCCAGAAGACCCCAGAACACCCCCTCCATCATGGCCTGAGGGCTCACAGCCTGCTGGCGGGGTGTCAGTCTTCATGAGAGGAGGGACAGGAAGGCTCTCCGATTACATGCCCTCAAACTGAAGAAAAAGAGCAGCAGCCATGAGTGCTGCCCATGCTGCTGTCACAGGTCACCTGAGTTCCACAGTGGCCCTGTCAGGTGAGCAGGGCATGCAAGGACAGGGCAGGACGCCCCACTGCCCTCATTTTACAGACCAAGAAGTGGAGGCTGGGAGACATGAAGGGACTTGCATGAGCTTACTCAGCGGGTGAGAGTCTGAGCCAGGACTGGAAGCCAGGCCTCGCTGAGCACCAGTGCCCAGTGCACACTAGCCAGGGGTCCAGGGGACCTGCAGCTGGGTGGGGAGAAAACAAAGCAGGGGAGCTTCAGGCAAGACGGGGGGCTGGTGCCCTCTGGAAAAGGGCAATGTCCCCTTCAAGCAGGCTTAACCTAGTGATTTTCCTCTGATGGTCTGAATTCAAACAGATTGCCTGTTTATCAGTCCTTTAAAGCCTAGTGCAGGGAAAAAGCATACATCCTGGAATGAGACAGACCTACCTTCCTGTCCTGCTCTAGTATTTATGGCTATGTGACCTTGGGCAACTTACTCAACCTCTCAGAGACTTGGTTTCCTCCTCTGTAAAGTGGAAGTGGTGGAAGTGGCATCTAATTCATAGTTCTCCACCTACGACGAGTAGATTATAATGCCTCTGCCGCAGTGTTGTGAAAATTCAATGAAAAAAAACGCACAGAAAACACCCAGCATGCATCCCAACATACAGGAGGACTCTTCTTTCCCCTTCCCTTTTCTTACCTGGCCAGGTTCACATTTTTCAAACCCCTTTTTTCTTAAAATTCAAATGAGACAGGATCAGATGAGAACATGAATGTAAAGGCTGTTTGGGAAGATACTCAAGCATTCCTGTCATTTTTTTGCCTTCTGGGAAATCTTAAACCAGCTAGCCACATGTCATGTACACCAAGCATCATGACATATCATTTGAGAATCTCTGTTGGAGCAACACCCCAGGGAGCCACAGGCCAAGAAACAACTGGCTGGCATGTTCTCCCGTGGCAGACAAGTAATCAATAACTATCTGGGGGTTTGCAAATGTCAGAATAGCCAGCTATAGTAAGAGTATGTTTTTTTTTTTTTTTTTTTTTTTTTTGTGTGTGTGTGTGTGTGTGTCTGTGTGTGTGTGTCTTGCTGGGGAACCGGCTCATGTTTATCTCTCCTTCCACTCTTACAGGGTTTACGATGTGGCCTTCTTTTAATGATTAACAGACAGAGGGCAGAGACTAAGGAGTCTGTTCTGGGTTTAGAGGCAAAGAAATACTTTCTGAGACCATGTGACCCAAAGATGGGAACTCTGATGGGGACTGATGGGGCTTTGGGTTGATCCCCAGAGCGCGGCACTGAGACTGGTAGGGAAAGAAAAGAGAAGTAAGCTGCTTCCTTACCTCTTGCTGCCAGAGTGAGCATCTCGAAGGAAGTTGGAACTGTGCTTATTAATGGAGTAATTAGTCAGGTGCATGCAGATATCATCCTGGGGAAAGACACACAGTCTGTGGGGGCAGGAGGAAGGGCTTCCCCCTTCCTCTCTGTGCCATCCCCTGGCCCTGGGCTTAAAGAGATGGGAAAGACAGGGCAACTCCCAGGGCTTACTTAAACTGGCAAAACAGAGGAAGTACATAGGAGCATCCTACAGCCTGAAGCATGAGAAACTCCAACTCCTCCTGAGATGTGGGGTGCCCTGCCTAAGGGGGGCCAGAGGGTGGGGTGGGGGAGAAGCGGGGTCTCGCCCATGGCCTCCTGTCCTTGAGCACCACAGAACTGTGGCCCTGGCTTCGTATGCAGGCAGACCTGACCACAAGTCCTTGCCTCATCTCTTTCTTGTTTTGTAATGTCAGACAATTCCCTTATGTTCTCTAGGTTTTCATCTCCTCATCAGCAAAATGGAGATGAAAATCCCTATTTCCGAGGGCTCCTGGGAGGGTAAATGAACGAACATATGCAATCTGGCACCTAGCAAGCATTCAACATGTGCCAGCCATATCCACAATGTCTAGGGAATGTGGATTTAACTAGGATGTTTTATTACCAAGGGAGGAAGGGGGAGGTGGCGTGTCCCCTGAGCTCACCAGGTTGTCTGTGCAAGGGTGGGAGTAAGAGGTGGTGGCAAAACGGGCCAGTCCTTCATTGTATGCAAAAATCCTGAGGGGGTCACAGGATGTCATCAGCACATAAATCCGCAGGTCAAACTTGAACCCATCAATGATGAAAGGCTGGGAGGAGAGGAGTCACACAAGCATCAGAGGAGAAATTCAAATTTGGAGCTCGTTGGCACCCCATCTTGTTTTTGTGGAGTCAGCACAAACACTGCCTGATGTTACAGACTGCGGGCTTGGCCAGTGTTGGGGAAAGGGACAAGGGGACTTGGGCTCTGTAGCCCACCATATGACCTCGTGGAAGTCACTAAACCACAATGTGCTTCCGTTTCAAATGGCACAAGTAACCACCTCTAAGAGATGCTGTGATGAAGTACATGCTGTGACCATGCAGGACTATGTTACTGTTGCAGTTCTGCAAGATTCACCCTGTAGTGCTGACCTGCAATGCTGGCCCATCCTTCCCCCTCCATGCACACTTCCACAGGGCTCCCTCCCTGCAGCAGACTCTACTGCATGTCATGGAGTAAAGCTGGTTACCATTATCCCTCCAGGACCACTCTCCTCCCCCAAACGGTGGGACCTCCATAGACCAAAGGTGCTCTCTTAGCTGTCATGTTGGAATCAAGGGGCCAGCCTGATAGGGCCAGACTAACGGACAAGGGTATAGGGTTGAGGGACGCTCTGGCCTAGCACATGTCATGTTCCTGTCAGAAGGTTTGGTCTGACAGTCCAAGCCAAGCCAGAAGACTGGACTCAGCTTCTCCCCCTACGCCCCAGCCTCCATTCCCTCATTTCCCATTAGTCCAGTGAAGCTAGAGCCTGACGTTGCCGTGGGCAATAACTAACTAATCACAATGAGGAAGTACCTTGGAAATATAGAGCTGACAGATCATATCCTCCCCTGGTTTGATTTCTTTCACCGTCCGGGTGATGAATATACCTCTCCCTTGGCAGCCCGAATCCGGTTTACAAATGTACGTCTTATTTTTTCTTAATCTGCTGTAGTTCTGCAGATCTCCCCAGCTATCAGACCACGAGGGAGGGAGCAAGATACACCTTTAGCTGGGGAGCAGGGAAAAGGAAGGCCAGCTCTTCATAAAAAAAAAAAAAGGTATCCAATGTGACAACCCGGAGATCTGGAGCTCAGAATCTGGCTCAAGCCCTCACAAGTGACATCTCCCCACTCTGGGCTCGGCTTGTGCGCTGGACGGCCTCCACTCCAGCTAGAGTATCAGAGGGCAGATACTCTCTGAATACACTTTGAAGAAAGCATATTCAGAAGAAAGAAAGACACTGATCTAACGCATTATAAATCTCAGTCTTGCTCTACTTGTTTTGCATTTTAACCGCAGAGAGCCCTGTGACCACTGGAGAAATCACTTAACTGCAGTGTTCTGCAGTGGCCGTGAAATCTGGAGGCACCTGTTGACCTGATACCAAACATGTCTCCTTTTAAGTTCCTGCTAAGCCCTGAAATTTGTTCCAAACAAGCTAGAAAAGTCTGGGAACCTTGGAGCTCCTGGCTTGGGAAAGAACTCGGTGGAGAAGGGGGTGGGATTCCTCTGAGGCTCTTGCCATGTGAGTATGATTCTGACGGCAATGCCTCTCTGCTCCTCCCTGTACCTGATCTCAAACATGAGAGTGTACTGAAGCCATGCTCATGTTGTCTTGTATTTCTCCTATTTCTTGGTGATGTGGTCCAGAGTGTCCTGGACACCAGGAATGGGTGTCCAGTTTCAAGATGGATAAAGGGAGACCAGAGACGGGGAAAGGCTGACCACCATCACAGTACTGCCACAGGACAGAGGTCAGGCTCCCCTCCCTCCTCCAAACCTGGGTGCTAACCATTACTGCTCTCCCCCCCATGTGCTCATGGTCCTTAAAAATTCAGAAACTTCACAGTTAAAAAGTTGGAACAAATCCAAAGTCAACAGATTTCAGGGTCAGAACAAAATCTTACCCCAACTGTAGGCACAGGCTCTAAGGCACTCAGCCCCTAAATGTCATCTAATTTTATAGGTAGAGGTTTGCGTTTTCTCACCCTTGGGCAACCCTTTACCCCTTCTCTTTCTGATCAGGAGAGATGCATGGGAGATCCTACGGGAAGGGAAAATAGCACCCAGGGAACCAGTGGCAAGAAGGAAAGGTACATCGGGTGGGGAGTGGAGAAGGGAGCGTGGTAGGCACTCACTCAGCAGGAAGACACCAAGTCCTAGGGAAAAAGTGGAAATCTTTAGGGAACATCTTCAACATGCGGCCCATATTCCTGGCCAGCAAGTCCTTGCGACAGATTTCACTCATCCCAGGGAAGTGATTGATTTTCTGCAAAGGAAGCCAGAATTCAGGAACAATGAGGGACTTGGGAGTACCCAGGAGTGTCCTCCAAGGGGATCTCTTTTTAGGAGTCCCTCGGGGGACACTCCTAAAAGTGGGGGCCTCCCTGAGGACCAGCTCTGCCCCAGATACCTGGTAGCTCTTCATTTCCATCACCCGCTCCAGTGACACTGAGTAGTCAGTCCAGAAGAGAGTCCAGTCTTCATTTTCCCCTCCTTCTCGAAGCCCATACAGTTGGGCGGCCCTCCGCACTGCCATGGAATTGGAGGACACACCTGTTAGCCCAGGAAGAGGGGAAGGAGCGTGGGGTTGGGGGGGTTGTGCTCCCAGGTGCTCTCAGACCACACACTGAGGCAAGACACCTCAGCTCCTTGGGACTGGAAGCCATCTTGCCCTGTCTGGAGACACCATGGTTGAGAAGGGACATGGAGAATACCAAGGAATACAGCCTATGCCCAGTGAGCCCTACAGAGGGATGAATGTTTTCCCTGCCTTCCCCTTGCCAGGAAGTTGGCCTCTGGTGTTCCTCCAAACACTAAGCACAGAATGTTCAGGGAATATCAACTAATCTTTAACATCAGCCAGAGTCAAGCATAATTAGTAAGGCAAATTGACAAAAAAAATTATATAATACATTTCAAAACCACACACATGCTGCCACAGCTTTGTTCCCCTGTCCCTGCTGGTATTAGCAGCTGGGAGCTGACTCAAATGCCTTCAAGGGCCTGGAAAGGAAGGAGTGGCTGCAGTGACCAGGGGAGTCAGAACCAGCCTAAAGCATTCAAATTCGGAACAAAAACACTGCCACCACTGTGCTCTGTGGTACAAAGTAGGTCCACAGGTCATCTTCAACCTACAGACTGCCAGTCTGTAACTGCTGCTCTAAAGAGGAGTGACAGCTGCCTTCTCTACAATCAGATCCCCAAATTACCATATACAAGAACTAAAGACAGTTGAAGTATATACACCATTGTGCTCAACACCCTTATTTTCTTGGAATGAGATTCCCAACTTCCTCAAATAATTAATTGAGCTGGGACAAGCCAAGAACAGGAATTGGAGATGTCCCTTTTCATCCTCAAGAATATACAAGCATGACCCTTCCCAAGCCTTTGGGGGAATCCAGTGGGTTCCCAGGGTGGATTCCTTGAATGCAGATGCTCACCACTCTCATATCGGCAGCTGGATAGATTGATCACCAATCATCTGGAAAACAGAAAAAGGAAACCAGCAAGACAGAGACAGACAACGTTTGTCCGAACAAGTGACTGCACCCAGAAACGTCCTGCCCTGGGCAGAGCTGCATGAACTCTCACCTGCCACGCTAAGCCTAGTTTGACCATCCCCACTCCTGAGAACACCGAGCCAAAGTGGTGGAAACACGGGCTCAGAGCACTAGTACACTCCCTGGGAGCTAGAAATTCTGCATGCTGATTGTCAGCTAATTTTGCAGGCAGCTTCACATTAACATCACCACCTCCTCAATCGTTTCACTCCAATGGCCCACCAGGAAGAGGCAGTGCCTCTTTTGGTCCAAACACTTAATGGTCTCTCTCCTCTTGACCCACATAAGGGAAGCTTGAGAAAGTGGACAAGCTTTCAGACACCAATCAATTTGAGGAATGATTCATTTTCCCCCGGACAAGGCATGACAAAATATTAAATACAACCTGAGGGCAGAAGTCACAGTCAGATCCTAAAAAGTCAGCATTAGTTCTGTTATATTTAAAGCATGCTAAGTTCCCAGGACAATCTGTACTTTCTTACAACAAGGAAATTGTCTCTCCCCACACAATTAAAAAAAAAAAGGCATTCTAAACACAAATAGAATGAAGATTAGGACAAGGTGTGGTTTCAGATCATGCACACTATTATTTGGTTCTATAAAACTTAATAAAAGTGGATTCTTTTTATATGAACCAAGACACCTGTGATTTTGACAATCTGAGCAGTTTCTCCTTTACACTCTCATTGGCAGCCAAGGCCCCTCCCCCTCCAGGTCCCTCTGCCCTCTGCTCTTAACGACATGGATCCCCATTTCCCATCTTTCAATCCTAACCTCTTTTTCTTCCTCTTCTTCTTGCCTTGCTGCTGGACATTTGGAAGCCCCTTTTGGGCCCCTGCGTCCTCTCTCACAAAAGCCAGGGTGACGATTTCTTTCGGATCTCCTGTGTAACTGTCCTCCCTCTCTTCTGAGCCTGCTTCTTGCTCGTCTTCCAAAGGCCGGCACGGGAGCATCTCCTCAGCCTGCGAGGAGGCTCTGGGGAAATACCCGCCCACCCTGGAGAGAGGGCAGAGAGAGCAGCAGTTACTTGGATCCACCTGCAGGGGGACCCCCCTCCCTTGCTCATAGGGGTGGTGAATTTGCGCTCTAAGACCAGGGAACAGACTGCAGTTTATAAAATGTCACCTCACCTCCACCACTGATGCAAGCTTGGGGAGGGAGCTGGTTCTACCTCTTGCCACTATGACCTTGAGTACTCATTCAGCCAATCCTGGCCTTGCTTTTCCTCCTGGGTTTTCAGGAGCAGGTTGAGATGCTATGCATGGCACCACCGTGTAAACAATCTTATTATTAAAGTGAGTGAGTGTCTAGGGACAGCTTCAGAACCAAGCCCTAAACCTTCCTAGCCAAGGGAGTTAGTCCCAGCGGGGGCAGATGAGCCGCTCCTAGTGGGTCTGTTTACTGTTTTGGCACAGAACCCAACCTTCTGCATGCAATCTGTTGGCCTGAGTGTGAATACAGCTGCCACTCTCAGAGCCCAGGACTGACTTGCAGCTGATTGAACAAGAATCAAGCCCTGGGCCTGATGAAGACCTTCAGAGACCCCCCACAACCACAGAAAAGGTTATAATGTCTCCCTCACCATCCAATTCAAAATAAAAACAAGACCAACTTGTGAAACACCTATAAGGAAGTTTTTAGCAGAGTTCTCATCCACCCACCCTACTGATGACTTTTTGATGTTTGCTTGAAATTTCAAATATCAAAAAAATTTTAATGGTTTAGAATGCCCCTGCTTCACTAATCCTTAGGAGTCCTTAGGAATGTGCTTAGTTTGCCTTTGGGTAACCCAGAACCACCCAGGCCCAATTAACTGATTGATATCCCCTTCTCATGCAAGGGGATGTGACACTTCAGTGACGATAAAGCCAATTTTCTGGGGCTCTCATGTCTTCTACCACCTCCAAAAACCCTGCAGACCTCCTGACCATTTCAGTCCCTCTCCTTTAATGCCTGTAATCTTCTTACAACTTGCTACTTATTCTTCCCTCACAAACTCTGTGGCTTTTAAAAGAGGATACTAATAATATCCTTTTTACAATTGATTGTAATTTATTATTATTAATGAAATAATATGATATTAAAGGAGGCTTAGAAAAGGGTAGGATGGGAAATCACCTGTAGCTTTTCTACCCTAACATAGCAGCATTGGCCCTTTTGTGTATTCTTTTATTCTTAATTCCTAAGCATAATTATCCTTATGTAATGGTAACCATAATAGATAAACAAGTTTGTATCTCCTCTTTACCCATTTAATATAATATCAAAAACATCCTTTGGCTTGTGGCAAAGTTTACATGTTTCCAGGTTTTAATGCCTGTGTAATAATATCCCATTAAAGGACATTTAATGATATAGATAAACAAATAAATACATAAGTAAATATCAGAAGCTAAGGATTAGTGAAGCAGGGGCATTCTGAATTTAACCAACCATTGCCTATTGTTGGCAATGTAAATCACTTCCAATTTTGCTGTTATATAAATGGCTCCAAAATGCACACTTCACGTACAGAAGGCTTTTTACTTCTTTAGGATTACTTTCTTAAGATATATCCAGAACCAGGATTACTAGGTTAATGAATATGAAAATTATGTAGCTTCTGATATTTACTTATATATTTATTTGTTTGTTTATCTATATCACCATGTTGTTTCCCAGAGGAATTTCAACAATTTGGATTACCTCCAACAATATGCAGTTTTAGCAGGCTCACCGGAGGCACAGGATCTCTTTGTGAATGACCCTCTGCACCCAAACTTACTAACTCCGGACAACTTCTAGCCCTTACCACCATATTTCTAACATTGCTGCACCCTTCCACCTCTCTCTTCCCCTTTCCCAAGCCAACTGGTGAGGAAGGCTCTAACTTGCAGGCTACCTACATGTCATTTAATAATAAGCCCTGATGTGGGTACCATTCTTCAGGCTCTTCAAAGAACTGTCACATACACAATCACATTGAATGATCACAAGTACGGAGAGGGAGGGCAGAATTATTAAGTTGGCCCCCGACTGCCACTGGTTTCTCTCTGTCTTGCTGAAGAGGGCTGCCCCTTCGCCAAAGCCCCCTTACAGTGACACCTGAGCAAGGGAGAAAGCATGGTGCTAGGTCAACAAACCTACGAAACCTGGGCCTGGCACATTGGTCTTTCCCAGGGAACAGGCACCACATTCTTGGCGAAATTCAAGAGGACTAGGGTGCATGAAATCTTGACCTCGGGCTGCTCTCTTTCCATCCAGGTCAACGGCCGCTCCACTCCCTCGCCCTCCACAATGGCTCCTGTTTACCAAACCCTCACGGAGGAGTGGCTCCGTTTACCTAAAGGTTAATGTTCACTTGAGGAGAGAAAGCTGAGCCAGAATTTGGCCTCTGGAGTTGCGAGTTGTCTTTGCCCTTTTTTGAGTCCTTGCCCAAGTGGTAAGAATAACTCACGGCTACTTAAATTTGTCCGCCTCAAAGAGAAGAAGAACAACAAAAAAGGCCAAATTCTGTTTACTCTTGCACAAAAGTGTCTCAGGCACCTAAGGCAAGGAGCTGAGCCCATGTACTTTTAAAGGAATGGATTCACACAGCATTCTTACCTATCTTCTCCTGTATTCTAGGCTAGCTTTGACATGAGAGCCACTTGGAAGTCACCTGAGACAGGTGCAAGAGGACAGAGGACAGAGGACAGTCATTCCCGCACGTAACCACTTCTGTTTTGCCTTTGGTCCCCTGGCTTTCTCTTCCCTCAGCCCTCTCCTTCCTGCTTCATCCCCAGGGCTAAAGCCTGCTGGCTTCTCTGCAAAAGCTCCTTCCTGAAAGAGAAATATCTTGCTCAGAGTTTGCCTACCGGGGGCTTGCATCCTGAATCTAACCTGCAGAAACATTTATTTGCACTGCTGGAGTATGCTGGTGTTATAGTTGTTAAATAAAAGTAGTTGCCTATAACCAGAAAGTGTACATTTCTCATAAATTCACATTTCTATTAATTTTGGAGAAGTGGGTCCCCATTGCTTTATGCCAGCAATTAACCAGAGCCGAGTAATGGCTCACTCTTTAGACATTTTCTAGTCTGTTATTTTCCAGTCCCTAACATTCCCTAGAGTCTCCCTGACATAGAAGCCAAGCGACAGTTGCCATTGTGGTATAGTTTTCTTACAGTCACATTAAGAGACAAGGAACATTTCATATGCCTGGGTCACTTCTCTCACGTAGGCTACACACCTGGCCCCCGACATCTGGATTTACCTGCCTTCTTTAGTGTATCTCTGGCCTTGAAGCAGCAACGAGTTAGAACAAAAGCTCTTTCCCCCAGAATCCTCTCAAGTTTTCAGATGTGGGCCTTAGTTGACTCTCCCTGACTTCTCTTTCCCAGTCTTGGCAACCACTCCCTGCTAACATGGAGGTTCCCACCTACTCTCCTGCCTGACAATTTGGTTGTCAAATGCAGTCTTGTAGCCTTGAGGAAGCAAAAGAGGAGAGGCAATAAACTCAAAGGCAAGGCCTAAGGGGCATACAAGAGTGAAGGGGCTGCTGCTGGCCTCCTTAGATGTCCATACATCCTCGTATAAGGGCCTCGACAGTCAGGCATGGGGGAATTTAAATCACTTGCTAAGAGGGAGCTGTAGTAAAGTAGCTAGGAACTCAGATTCTGGGGTCTGTCTGCCTGGATTTAAATCCCAGCTCTGCCGCCTGCTAACTGTGTGACCTCAGGTAATTTACTTAACCTCTTTTTGCCTAGTTTTCTCATCTGTAAAATAGTTTGCCCCAGTTAAGAGAATTAAATGAGTTAACTCATTTTAGTTACAATACAGAAGTTCTTAGAGGAACAGTGTCTGGCACACTAAATGGTGTCTATCATTACCAGCCTTGTGGCCCTGGACTGTGAACTCCCTGAAGGAAGAGTCTGTGTTGGTGAATTCTTAGGTCCTACCATAGTGTCTAGCACATAGCAGAGGTTCATAGACCCCTTGAATGGACTAGAAGAATGAGTAAATTCATGACCTAATTTACTCTCTCTAAGGTTCATTTTCCTCATCTATGAGAGTATTAAATAAATAACATTTTTACAGCATTGATCTTGCGTCCTTTCATGTAGTAGGCACTTAAAACACTTAAATTTATTCACTTATAACAGAGCTACTATTTCCATCATACTTACCAAGTAACAGGCACTAAAGTATTTATATGTATATGTGTATGTATATTTTATATGTACATTTATATGTATATGTATATACTGTCTCCTCCTCATTATATCATATCTTAGATACAATCTTCCCTCTACTACAAGTGAGAAGTTGAGGAACAAAGAGACTCAGCTGAAATTAGAAGCCATGTCTGTCTGACCCCATGGCCCTTCTCCCCTCCACAGTCCACACCTTACCTTTTCCTCTCACTACTCACAAATGATGTGACTGTAAAGTGAGGCAACTGCTCTCCTATCTCCCAGAAGCAGTCTTGGTGACTTAAGTTCCTTAAGAATCAGTTGGTCCCACATAATTTTCATTAAAACTTACTGCTTCTAAATTCCCACCTCCAACAAGGTTTTGATCTCCCCAGATTTACCATAATCTGGGAATAGCTCTATTGTTTCTACTTTGTACAGTTGACCCTTGATCAATGCGGGGGTTTGGGGAACCAACCTCTTGCTAGTTGAAAAACCAAGGATAACTTTTGACTCCCCCAAAACTTAACTACTAATAGCCTCTTGTTGATGGGAAACCTTACCAATAACGTAAAAAGTCAATTAATATATATTTTGTATGTTACATGTATTCTATACTATATTCTTACAATAAAGTAAGTTAGAGAAAATAAAATGTTTTTTTAATTGTCACAAATCTGCAGAAAGTTTTCCAGTATATATACTGAAAAAATCCTTCAGTGGGCCCTCACAGTTCAAACCCATTTGTTCAGGACCAACTATATTAACTTTCAATATTTCTTTCCCTTCTTTTGACCAATGCCCACATTGTACCAGGGCTCTTTTTTGGGGTGTAATTACAACATTTTCTAAGTTCTGAGAAAAATTCCTGAATATTATAGCTAGGAGGGACCTTAAAGAGCATCTAATTCAACCTGTTTGCTTTTTAAAGGAGGTTTTGAAATTCCCTCCTGCCAGCTAGGGGAAGGGACTTGCACAAAGCCAGACAGCAAGTCAGCAGAGCCAGGACCAAAGCCCTGGCTATATGTCCCCTCCATGTATTTTTCCACTATGCCAGGTTAGTGGGCAGGCAATGTGGACTAAATACTTTGGGGAGTTCAAAAAAGAAGACTAAATAAAGAGTTGTGTTCCCAATGCAGCAAACATAGTGAACACTGTCTTCAGTTTTCCTTAATGGCACAGAAATATTTAGTCCACCTTTCCAAATAAGATAGTTAAGACAGTGAAAAAAACGCTAATGTTTCCTTCCATTTTAGTAGAGTTTAATCTTAGGTTGTTATAAGCCTGAGACTGCCAACCTCAAATTCTGGTTAGACTGCATGAAATGCCCTATATTGGCCACCAGGGGGAGAGAATGAACACTGGGATAGCTCCATGCAAACACACCGCAGGTTATTTGAAAATTTTCAGAGAAGGATCCACATCTCATTCTACTTCTGAAGGACTCTCCGAGTTGACTACTCTTCTTTCCCCTTAGAGGTGCTGCAGAAGGGTGGAATATGCTTTGGGCTTTCTTTCAAAGCAAAGTTGAATTAAAACAGGTGTCCAATAAATGGAAGGAAAGGACCATTTGGTGGCTGATTGAGGTAAGAATGATAGAGGACCAAGTTTCAAGATTTAACAAAGTTTTTCACCCTGACCTTCACAGCCTGAACTTTTCTTTACAACTGTAGGAATACATATGACACTGAAGAGCTCTCCTACTGTGTCTGCCTGTGATTTCCTCCCAAATAATGGGTTTTCCAGTATCCCTTCCCATTTTCATCTTTTGGTCCTCATTCTCATACTAGAAGTATCTCTCTGAGGGCTTCCAGTACCTGGCTCTTGGAAAACGTCAAAGCAGGAGAGGGTGGGGTGGGGAAGAAGATGGGTAGGTACGGCCTCTGGATCTTGCTTTTTTAGCTTTGCCTCCTTGACTTAGTATGTCATAAGAAGCCAAGTGATTATCTCCTCCCTTATTCCCTCTTTTTTTTGTGATTACAGGACCACCAGGAAGATAAAGGCTTCATATCTAGAAAAGTGCTTCGAGCTTGATGCAGACAGGATAAAATAAGATGCCTTATCAAGGGAGGAACAACCTAAGACAGGCACAGTCGCAGGGGGGCCATCAGGTGAGAAATTGGGGATCAACAGAGGTGAGGCTTAGAACCTCTCCCCCCCTGTTCTGAGAGAAATCTGCTGCATCCGTGGATGTTTTATTACCCTTGTCTAGCTTGGATTAACACATAGTCTACAGGCACACACCTGATCATCTACATCTGCTCTCTTACAACACTAAACTATGTTTTCTACCTTTATCTCGCATCTACCTACCACTTCAGCACTTTATTAAAAATAATAATTAAAGAGAGAAATGTGGTATCCACATATAAATCAAGTATAAAAATCAAACGAATATTCATATTTGAACTGATTGTTTATAGTTCATAATGCATGATCAAAACCGAAAGTTTCTGTGATGACTGCCCTTGTACTGTTCACCATATAACTTATTCACTATGTAAGAATTTGTTCTCCATGTAAGAACTTGTTCGTTATGCTTCAGAAGATTGGAGACTGACGAAAATTAGGCTTGGGGTGGATTAATGATTATACATTGAGCATTGAGTCCCCTATACAGAATTTTATTGTTGTTAACAACCATTTGATCAATAAATAGGAGAGATGCCCTCACCAAAAAAAAAAAAAAAGTACACACTTCCAATTGTAAAATAAATAAGTAACTGGGATGTAATGTATAGCATAAGGAATATAGTCAAAATATTGTAACAACTTGGTATGGTGATAGCTGGTACCTAGAATTATCATGTATATAAATGTTGAATCACTGTGTTGTACACCTGAAACTAATGTAATACTGTGTGTCAACTACCCTTCAATAAAAAATAATTATCTAAAAAAAAAAATAAGATGCCTTAATCGCTTTTTGGCTTTTTATTCTAGCCAGCCTTGTAATTTTAGCACAGGGCCTGAATGAGTTCTTAGCAAGACATGGACTAATAAGGGAGCAATGGGGACACTCAACTGCTCAAGGGCATTGAGCAGTAAGAAGTGCTGAGAACCTGCTACATCCACTGGGAACAACAACCTTGCTGACACAGATGCCATCTTTTATTCTGCTAGAAATTGAGGGATTCTGCAAGACTGGAAGGGGCCATTTTCAGGGCCAGCTCATGCCCAGCCATTTTCTCCACAATACTCAGTGCCTGACTAGCAAAGACAGATGGATCTGGATCCAAATCCCAGTTCTACCACTTGCTAGGATGACTGTGGGTAACTGAGCCTCTTCATACCTCAGCTTCCTCATAAGTAAAATGAAGGTAATAATATTCATCTCATGGGATTGTTTTAAAAATTAAGTGAGTTGTTATTTCTAATGCTCTTAAAGCAGTGTTTGTTCAAAATAAGGGCTATATTGTAAAATTAAAATAAAATAGTAGGATTGGTGTACATATTAAATAACTAATTAAAGCGTCTGGCACATATGGGTGCTTGGTAAAGGTTAGTTCCCCTCCCGTGTCACCCCCAAATGCAAGTTACATCTTCCCTAGGGTTCAACTCCCAAAGGAGAACTCTCCTTCAACTTAGAAAAATTCTTCAGGAGGGTAAGAAATAACAACTGGAAGTGAGGGGGGGGGGAAAGAGGAAAGGAGGGTAAGGGCATTTGCAGAAGGCTGTAGTAGCCATCAAAAACAGAAGTGTCTTTCTGGAAGGTTTCTCCAAAGGAAGAAAAGTGACCAGGAGAAAGACCCAATGAAGGGGAAGGAGGAGGAGGAGAGAGCTGATTCCCAGGGATCTTTGGTATCTAAGGGGCAGCCTCCTGGGGCTACCAGGTTTGGGAAATCCAAGAAGGGCAAAAAGTCAGGGTGCACACAGAGGGTGACCTGGATTCGGGAAAGAAGTGAAGACAGGAAGGAGTATGAAGCTGGGAAAAGAGGAGTCGGCGTGTGGGCGGGGTCCTGGCTTCGGAGCCTTGCGGATGATAGGTGAGGTTATTGCAGTGTTGAACGCGAGTATGGGGCGGGAAGAGGGCAAACGTTACTAAGAGGGCCTGAGAAGAGACGGGCTACACTGCCAGGGGCCACAGAGATCGGAGAGTGAGTGACTTGTTCCATAGAGCGTCACCAAAGAAGGACAGAGGGGTAGCCCTGGGGAACTGGGCACATTTGGGAGACATCGGGAGCGGGCAGAAGCAGGTTTTCAGTGGGCAGGCTCTGGGAGGCCGCGATCTGGGCCAGCATCGGGCTTTGGGGCGCTCTTACCGGCGATTCCTACTCCCCCGTCTCGCCCCCGCTCAGAGGCTGTGCAGCTGGCAACCACACAGGCGGGTTCCCTGCAAGGATTAAGGAGGCAGGTTCCCATTGGCTGCCAGACACGCCCTAACCCCAACCCCCTCTGGTCCTAACTTGGGCACCCCTGGGTCCTCATATTTGCATATAGGGCTTTCTAGGCCTTCGATAGGCCCCTGAGGAAGGCTGCCATGCCCCCCTCCCCACGAATCCAATTAACTGCCTGGGCTCTCTGAGAGGGAAGCGCCGGACGTTGTCCGGGGAGACGCCGAGGACGCTGGGCCGCACTCCCGGCGCGCGGGCACGACTACCGCTCTCCTCCCAGAGGTTCCCACCGGCCCGCGTCCGCGCCTTCCCCGCGCGCCCCCGCCCTCGCACAGCCCGGCCCGCGCTGTCGGGGCGCCGTGCGCAGGCGCGACGGGCAAGTCCTGGCGGAGCTGGTTGGATCCCTCTGGCTCCCGAGCTCCAGCTGCAGGGCTTCGTCGCTGAGCGAGCGGCGCCTAGTACTTGTATCACTTGTTCCCTCTGGGGAGGGTAAAAATCCAAAACCAGGAGCAGAAGGCGCAGTGCAGAGAGCATAGGATTGAGATCCAAAGTCAAGATCTCAGTGCAATCTTGGGTATTTGACCTTACGTCTCTGAGGTTTAGCTTCTTTAACAGTAAAGTAGATAAGGCAAACCTACAATGAACTGCTCAGGAATCACGACGGGTCATCGGGTTGGGGAGGTGGGGGCCTGGCCATGAGAGAGGGCCGCCCAGGGCTGGGGGCGGGAGGGGCGGTGTCTTAGCTTCTCGCAGCAACATCTGGACTGTCCTTAGGCAAGTGGAGGATCAGTGTAGTGACTGGATTCAGATAACTGTGGTTTCCTTCCCTTTCCACCTGTCTGAGCCTAGACTTCTGCCTGCTAGACTGCCTGCAAACGATTGGCAGGCAGTGAGGGTTTCTGCCTAGGCTAATTCAGGATTGGTGCAAGATCAAGTAAAGGATCTATCTTAAATTCCTCAACCACCGCGTTTTTAGGAAACTTCCTTATGGACTGAGTCAAAGGTTCTTGTTGCCTGTATCCATCCCTCTCCATCCTGGAGATTTCCAGATGCTTGAATTGATGTCACTGAAATGTAGCTGTTGCTGTGAAAAAGGATTATTTTAGTCCCAAGGAGTAAGACTTACTCAAGACTAGAGGTCATTAATCTCTACTGAGGGTAGAGCTCTTTCTGTCAGTTGCGGGGAGACATATAAGGAAAAGCAGGCATTTCTCAGAAAACCTATATTCCTAAGAACTAATGTAACAGACAAGATCCATGTCTGATGTGGATCAAGTTGGAGTTAGTGCAGAAAGTTTCCTAGACGATGTAAGCTTTTAGCAGATTCAATGGAAACATTGTGTCCAGTGAGTGTGCCCAGGATTTCATACTGTGCTGTGATAGAATATTGGAAAAATGCCAGGTGAAGGAACTAAAAAAAAAACAACCCTCCAAGATGGTTTTCACTTCTAAGTGAAAACATTTGAGCTACAGCAGATGGATAAAGAAATCTTACCTGAACATCCCTTATCTGAATAAAGCTTTGCAAGAGTTAGCTGTCATACACACACACACACACACACACACACACACACACACACACACACCGATGCCCTCTGGGGAGATCTCCAATCCGTGTGGGGGGTATGGCGGGCTTCGTTCCTTGGACACATGGACATTCCAAAAAATTGTGTAAACAAGTCTCATCAGAGACTTCCATCCTTTGAAGCCCTGACACCCACCTTATTAAGCTGATGTGTAAACCTTTATCCCTAGCTGTTTGGGGAGTTACTCACTCGAGTGCTCTCATATGCATGTAAATAAACTGTTACATTTTGCACCTAAGTTGGTAGAGGGGACACTGCCCCTTTACCTGCTGATCTGCCTAGGTAGGAAGCTAGAGGCAAACACTCAGCCCCAAGCAGACACTGAAAACCTCCTATGTAATTCTACCCTGAAGGACTTGAGTAGAACCAGCTGCCACTCTCCTATTCTTCCAGAAACCTTTCTGCCATCCTGTCCTCTTCCCTCTTCCTTCCAGGTGGCCCTGAGCTATCTTGTCACTCTCCCTGTCCAGGGCCCTGGGGGCCCAGGTGACCAGCAGCAGCAGATGCTTCCCTATGACCAACTGTCCCGGCACTATTCTCCTCCCCCACCCGCCTCTGTCTTTCCCCAGTGTCCTACCAATCTGCTCTGCCAAGCTCGCTTTGGTCTCAGGTCCCTCTGGAGTGATATTGTGATGGAAATGAGGGAGAGGATGCGTGAGGGAGCAGCAAGATTTACGGCTTCCATTGGGTTTCCATTAAAATCCCTGACAACTGTTTATTTATGAGAAGGCTGGCTGGCTGCAGTGGGCGCTAATAGGCCAGAGCCCAGCATTGCTGTCCTCACAGGGGTGATGACAGGAACAAACATGGGGTGAAGAGCTGCCCCCACTAGAGCAAAGCAGTCTCCAACTCTGTCAGGAATACCCTCCAGGGCCAGAGAGTGACAACCAGGAAATCAGAGAGTATCAGTGATTTGTGCCAGGCAAACGAGAAACATCCACATGGCAAACCCTGAGGGTTTTTCTGAGCCTGAGTGTGAAAGGTGGAAGCAGTGTGGTAGGGGATCCCTTCGGCTGTCAAAAAATTTGAACCGTGTCCCCTCCTCTGAGCTCCAACCAAGAGGCAAGAGTGCGAGAAAAAACAAGTCTGAAACTGTTGTTTTCACTGCCTGTTTGTTCCTACGGCAGCCACCAGGCTAAATAAATAAATAATAAGACAATAACAAACCCCCCAGCTTGCTGTTTGTTCTACAGTTGACACACAGACTCTTGTTTCTTTGCTTGGGACTCATCCTTTAAGTAGTTAATGAAAAAAAAGAGAGAGCCCTGGTTCTGCTCCCATGAACCCAGGTCCCTCCTGCAAGCCCCTCTTCCTGTACCTGTAGCCAGAATAAAGTCTTGGTATATGTACCAGGGATAGGAAACAGAGCAGAACTGAAGCAAAGATGCTTAGAAGATTTTTTTTTTTTTTGCTTCAAGTCTGCAATGTATGAGGGAATGTTGTAGAAGTGGGTAAAATCACAGAATCAGGATTCTTGTAAATCAGAAGAGATCTTAGAGACTCCCTGGTATTTTCTTGTTTTCAGATAACAACAGTAAGGCCCAGAAAAAATGGTTTGGCCAAAGCTTTGCAGTGCATTCACAGAGCCCACTGCTTCCTTGCACACTCTTATTATTGTTATGGGTGAAATAGAAACAGAAATTACTGCCCAGAACCTTTGGCATGTATCTGACAGGCCTGTGTGGCCATGAGCAACGGCGCTTCCAGGCTTCAGTCTTTATCATGAACTTCATCATCTTGCCTCTGCCTTCTGGGGAAAACAGCTTTTCCTGAAAGGAGCTGTTCATGATTATTCTTACAGCATCCTTTTCTTGGTGTGGATGGCTCTTAGAAACAAGTTGCATAGAAAATGCCCTGACTGCAGGTGAAACAGCAGGTGTATTACTCAAGCACTTCCCCTATGCAAAGCGGTTTCCTGGGTGGCATGGAGACACAGAGACACACTAATGCATGCACTACATGAAGTAAAAGGATCCTCTGCAGTCAAAGTTGTCTTTTTATTTTTCTTCAAAGTGCTTGGAGCATCCACTTCCCACTAACACTTATTTTTGGTGGGTCACACACCATGTATGTGTGTAAAATGGGTATATAGTATGGAGTCCCCTTACTTACACACTGTTGTCACTTTATATGGTAAAAATAGTAATATGTAGTCAAGTCCAGACTTACAAGCAGTTTAATACATGCAGCTTTGCTTTTAAAAAATTGTTTAACAAATAGTTTAAATATTTAATGGTTAGGGAATGGTGAAGTAAATCATAGTAGAGACTCACTTATAACAAAAAAGAAGGCAATAATTATGAAGATATAAAAAAGGCTTTTTATGTAATAATAGTAAGTGAAAGCAAATTTTATAAAGGCTACAATTAGGTCAAACATGTATGCATAAAAAACTGGAAGAAATGTTAAGAAAATTTTCAAAAAAGGTAAAATGATGACTCTCATACAGGTATAAAAATGAATGCATATTAAAGATTTTATTTAAATCATTCAGTGAGGGAACCAGCCAGATAGTCAGATGGTCCTGCTAGTCTAAAAAAAGCACAATTTTCTGAGAAAAGGAATGTTGAAAGGAATTGCAAATAGAGGCAAAACAGATTTTTCCGCAAAGAAAGGAGAAAAACAATCAAACCTCTATCAGACCAGACAGAAATTGCTTGTCTGTCAATTACTTGCAATTTACTGAGTTGTAAAATAATTCCCATCTAATCAATCCAAATCATCTATTTCAATTCAAAACAGACAAATTTTTCTCTATAAACAATGGTCTTGGAAACATGGATTGGATTATGTAATTTTTTTTTGTTCACTTAATATGATTTTTAAAAACAAAGATATCCCTCCCAAATTTTTAAAGAGGCCATAAGCAAATCACCTTTAAATATCAACATTTCCTGAAGTGTTTACTAGGTGATTTGGTTTGCTGGCACATTTTAGAAACACATGGTAGACATGAGGTATACCTGGCTCCTGATTCTCCTGAAATTTATAAAATACCATACTTGATCTGCATACAGTAAAAACCCAATGGTATCTCAGTTTAATTAGTAGTCTCCTTCCTCCCACTGATTATTCAATCCTTCTCTTTCTCAACCTGGGCATAGGAACTATCTATACTTTGTAAGTCAACAAATTGCAGAAACTTAGGTGATTACAGAGACAGCAAGCTTCAGGGATAAAATTCCACTGACCCTCTTTTTCCCTGGAGTTGAAAGTTCAAAGGCCAGAGTCATTGCTGCTGGACAGGACTGGGCTGGGCTGGGGCTGAGGGCAAAGGTGAAAATAAGTAGCAGCTGCTGCTTGTATACCTTCTCCTAGGCTACCTCCTCCTTCGTCCCATAGTCCACAGCTCTGTACCCAGATGCTATAGATCTGCACTAGCCAGGACAGTGACCACATATGTCCATTTAAATTTAATTTAAAAATCCAGTTCCCAGTTGCAAGAGCATTTCAAGTTCTCGAGAGCCACATGTGGTGACAAGACCAGACAGTCCAGATATTGACCATTTCCATCACCGCAGAGAATTCTATTGGACAGCATTGCTGTAGATGACTCCTCCTTCTCTGCACCTCCCATTTCTCTGCCATCTCTTTTTCTGCTTGCTAAGCTTGATGCAAATAAATCAAATGTCACCTTTGACAAAGACCCTTTCTTTGACCAAATTTTCGTTAGGCTCCATTGAGCCCTTTCTCAACCAGGCCTCAGCCTTGGGCCTCCACGTCTGTCCCTGCCAAGTCTAGTTTTAGCAAAAATCCTAAATCAGTTTAGAGAGAATCCTCCTCCCTTGTTATCTGCTCAATTCCTAGTCTAACTTACGCAAGAATCCTATTAAGTCAGTTTAGCAAGAATCCCCCCCACCCTTGGTATCACCTGTTAGTAATTTCCCATCAATTGACCTCTTCATTCTACTTGATGGCTATAAATCCCCACTTGTCCTTGTATTTGGAGTTGAATACAATCTCTCCCCACTATTGTAATATTCCTTTGCAATAGTCCTGGATAAAGTCCTTCTTACCATTTTAACAGGCTTCAGAATAATTGTTTTTTTAACACCTCTTTTATGAAACTTCTTCCTTGCCCCTAGGAAAAAATAATAATTCCTGTGCAATTTTAGCACTGTGTAAATTCCTGTTCTGAAGCCAGTGTCATGTGGTACTATACTCATTTATGCATTTGTCTTCCCTTATGGATTACTGAGTTCTCCTGAAAAGTACTGTGAGTGTGGTGATTTAGAGTTCAGTCACTTGAGTCAGAATGCTAGGTTCAAAGCTGTCTCCTGGCATTTACTAGCTATGTGAGCTTGGATGACTACATTTATATCTCAAAGCCTCAGTTTTTTTATTTGTAAAGAAGGGATAATAAAAGTGCTCCCCCTGTAAGGATTAAATAAGAAAATCCACTGTGTGAGGCACAGGGTAACTACTCTCACCCCCAGTCTTTCTTTGACTCCATACCTAGCAGTGAAGAGTGGAAGATTTCCTCTGTAGGTCTGAATGTCAATTTTCTCTTCTTCAATATCCAATTATAAAGGCTTGCAGCTTTCCCTTGACATTTCTATTATATATAAATCAGACTAATTAATATATTTTAAAAATACTATGATATCAAAGTTAGCTCTCAAAGTATTGAAAAATGCCCTGTTCATAAGACAAAATTAAGTTTATTCTTACCACAGTAAGGAACAACAGTACCTTGACAGAGTTTTAGTAGTGACTAAGAGGCAGCAGGACAAATAATGGTATTTACTGAAACTCTGAAGTTTGGTTTGGGCGGGTAGTCTTTCAATTCAGGGTGCACAAGATGATTAGGATTGGGTAAGGATCATGATAGTTTGGAATTGATGGACACAAGCAAGGATTTCAGGCCAAGAGTTCTGAGTCTTGGAGTGTACATATCTGTCATATGATGCTTTCTATTGAAGAGTTGATAGTTCTTTTAGGAAATTCCTAAAGTAAACAACAGATTTATTTTTAACTTCCCTGCAATAGTTGTGTCAATATGGACAGTAAATTGCATGGATGCAGGAGGGGTCAGTTCTCAGTACTTTTTAAAAAGCTGGTAAGTAATATGAAGGGAAATATATCCAGGATACTGAGGGAACTTATCCCTGTAGACAGAGTTTAAAATGGAAGAGCATTATTTTGGTAACTCAGAATGACTTGTATTTTCACCAGAAGCACATTGCTTGGTTTACTCATCATTTCCCACTACCCATTCATCTCAGTTGAATGCCACCAGTCCTAATTCTGAGAAGGCAGAATTAGGAATGCTCATTCTCCTGCCTGAAACTTAAAGTGGCCTTAGGGGCATAAATTCCTAATAGAAAAGTTTCTTTCCAGATTTTGACAAATGCTACTTATTAGAGAAGGACACATCTGTACTTAACTTCCATAGATAGCATCTGCAATGTGAAAGAATTATTCTGCCATTTGTTAAAACAATGAGAGATTTTATCCAAGACTATTACAATAGAGACATTACAATCGGGAGGAGAGACTTTTCAACTCCAAACACAAGAAGTGGATGAGAATCAAGGATAGGGGGAAGAATTCTTGCTAAACCGACTTAAGAGGATTCTTGCTGAAGGTAGGCCAGAAACTGATCAGATAGCTATCAAAGGTGGGGAATTCTCCCTAACCTCACTTAGTAGAAGTCTTACTGAATGTATGGCAGTTAGGAAGATTGCCACCTTGACAGTTAACGCTGAAGAATAATTTCCTTATACAAAGAGAAGGATGAAACACAGAAACTGGGGCACCCAGGGAGATGGCTGGGTCTCCCTTAGGGGCAGGTGGGAGGCATAATTGTCAAAGGGAGTCTTATCTATAAGACTCAGTGAAGCGTTACGTGGGGCAGGAGAAAAATGACGACTTCTCAATGGCCCTTTCTTGTTCAAGGCTGAAAGAAATAAAAAAAATTTTAAAGTTAAGTAAACAAACAAAAATATAAACAAAAAAATTAAAAATAAAGGTTAAGTAAACAACTCGCTCTAAGGGAAGAAACAGGCTCGCGGGAGTGAGATCGCTGTTCCGGAGTGGGAAAAGCCCTGGAACCCATTCACAGCACTACAAGTCCCAGAAAGCACCGCGGTGAGGGTGGGGCTGGCCGGCCATTAGGGTGTGTGGGCGGGGCCAGACGGGATCCTCACTCTCTCGGGTTCTTAGTCCCGCCCCTGCTCTCTTCTCTCCCCTGTTGCTGTTGCGCCGTCGCCGGCTGCTGCCCCTGGTGAGTCCCTGGAGAGAAGGAGGGCAGTTTGGGCAGTTGGACCCTCGGATTCCCCAAATTAAGACTTCCAGTCCCGAGAAAAGGCCATAGGCAGATAGAAGTGCAGCCGGTTTCGTTTTTCACCTCCTTCCATTTTTTAATGTGACAGTAAGTCGGAGTGGCGTCATGGAGCCCTAGAGCTCCTTCCGCGGCCTTGGTGGGTTGAGGGGCAGTTTTCTCCCGGTCTTAAGTGCTTGTGGCCGGGTGGGAGGCTGCTCGCGCAGAAGGGGCCCTACTGACGGAACTCAGGGGCTTGACGTCACGGCGTCATGCCTCCTGCCCGCGGGCGGACGTCGTGGTGGTTCTTAATCCCTGCCCTTGACGTCATCGCAATTTGCGTTGAGGCTGAGGCCGGGCACTGCCCAGACACCCTAGGCAGGTTTCCTCTCGCTTGAGCCTCGGTTTCCTTGTCTGTGAGTAGGCGTGATCCCTGAGGACTTTTCCTTCAGATGAGGCCTTCTGTAATTGGAGAAGGCGGTCTAGGCAGCCGAGAAGAAACAGCAGTGACCTGCTTCTTTACAGTTCATCTCCCGTAGCCGCTCCCCAACGCCAGCAACAGCCAGTTTAGTTAGGAAGCTAATCTGCCCACTCATATTGTGATTTCCAACCCCTTCTGGCCATGTTAACTTTTTCTAACACTTGGTTCTTTGCTCCTGACGCAAGCCAACAAGTGACTGTGGTTGGAGCTGAGTAGTATAAATATGGAATCTGTGTAACTTCTCCATTGTTGCAAAAACCATTTAAAGCGAAGGACTTCTCATGCCGTCGGTCTTTGCTTATGTAGAGCACATAATTAAGGAATAGCCAGGTGACTCACTTTCAGAGATATTTGCAGAGGGCCTCTACCTGAAACTCTACCCTCTAGCAGATATGACAGCTGCGGTGTGGAAAGGACCCTGATAAAGGTAGTAAGAGTTGCCTAGCACCAGCAAGTCGTATTGTCTTTCCAGTCAGATAGTATATCTAGGACTCTAATTTAACATTTTGATTGTGCTTATTGATATAACACCATGCTTCCTTATTTTCTTAGATGAAAAGAGCGATAGTTAAAATGAACTTTTTCACTTCCTTTTTCTTTCACCTAAGATCATCACTATAGCTGTAGAGTTTCTTAGAGATTTTTTGTTCTGACCTATGCATTCTACTGATGAGTAGCTGAGGCCTAAAAGGAGGTAGTGTGACTTGGCTGAGATCTCAGAGCTATCTCGTGGCAGAACTCAGACAGGAACCCAAATCCCTGGGCTCCTTGCCCAGTCCCCTTTCCACTACATTTCAAACACTGTCACAACCCATGTCCCTTCAGAGGTTAGCCTAGTCACCCCTTTCAAGAAAAACATGTAAAATCTGAGTAAAGTAAAATGGAGATTTAGTACACAGCTTTGAACTTTCCAGTTTTTTCTGGTTTGCCTGCTTGTCGTCCCAGAACTCTTACTGTCCTTCCCTGGTTCTGCTGGCACTGTGGTGGTGTGGGATGTGGGATGATGGTCTGCTTAGAACAAGCTGGGTGGCCAAATAATTGGTAATGAGTTGTATTAAAAGCTTTCTGGGGTATAACGTTTTTCTAAGGCGCTCAGATTTTAGGCAAGGAACTAGAATGAACTTGGAAAATTTGAATTAGAGCAAGTGGCTCAGTAATTTGTGGACGAGTGACCATGTCTTGGGCCCTCTGTGCCCCCATCATGTCCATGTCAGTGTTCTCTTGGGGCAGTACTGTGTCAGCATCTCCTCCAAGGCCACGGAGGAATGGGATTCCAATCAGGTCATCCATTTCACTTATTGCTAATAGTTTAGAAAGTTAAGTAAGCAGAAGGATGAAGGAATTATATTAAATGTGAATTTGGTTTTTACTTTGTTTTTACTGATTCCAAATGAAGAATTGATGTACATTTCTCTCTTGGCTGTGGAAGCATTTGGTTTCCTTCTGCAAATGAAACCAGAGTAACTACCTATCGCCTTCATTTCTCTTAAATGTGCCCACTGGTATAATGCTGATGTAAAAATGCTGGGCATTCTTTTAAGGTAGAATTTGTCATTTTTAATAAGGTTATTTCTTCGTGGTTCAGCATACATGAGGAAAAATCTTTAGGAAAATTGGTGACTTGATTTGGTTGAAGATTTACATTGCTAGAATCTGAACCAGGAAGCTTTACATGTTATGATGTTTTAAAATTTTTCTGCTAAAAAGCATTTTAGTGTAGTCTATAGACTTAGAAATTATCAGAAAGAGCAGAAGTAGAATTGGCTGTTGTTCCTTTCTTCAGGAGAACATAAGAGAATCTATGCCCTCGTGGAACAGTCCTGGGACTAGTATATTAGGCTCGAAAAGCTCATTAGATGAAAATGTGTCAGATTTTCTTAGAAAATAGAGGCCAGTTCAGGGCACTCATTTAAAAATATTATTCCCCACCTTCTCAGAGGACCCTAATCCTTTCAGAAACTAAAAAAAAAAAAAAAGTAACCACTCTGTCAGAGTCCAAGTCAAGTGCCTCTGACAGCTTGTGGAATCTTTGCATTATTTTCCCATGATCAATGGATTGTTTTTAAAAATTCCTATTTGTTTTCCCTGGTCACTCCTTATATGGCCAGTCTTTGTCTTGAGACTAGGAGTAAGGAATTAGATATAATACCATTCCACAATTTCTAGGGGGCCTAATTCATCCCACTGCTTTTTCCTGATTCAGTAGCTTTACTGGGTTTCTAAATTTAACTTTTGCTCTCTTCTTGTATTTCTTCTGTTTCTTACTTCTATGGATATTACCAGAATTACGACAGGTTCTATAGTGGGAAGAGTGGTTAAAGGAGGGGGAAGTTAATGCTTACCTCATTCTTTCTTCCACATCCTCCTTGTCATGCTTTGTCAGGAAGGTAATTTCCCAAAGCTCTTGTTGGAGCCCTTTTATCACTGGGAGGAAGGAAAGGCTTTAAGGATTACTGTCCTTAAAAATCAGTAGAGACCTTCCTTCCAGGAACAGATAAAATGAAGTACCTCCTCACTGACCCAGTTCAGATTGGCATGGTGGTACCCCAGGCCTCCATGGCCTTGTCTGTCCTCAGCTTTGGTACAAAGCAGGGAAGGGAAGTCGCTGCTGTTCTCCACTCCACCTGCCTCCTCAACCCTTTCCCCAGTCTTGGCAGAGGAGAGTGTTTTAAGAATGACTGAGTTCCAAGTACCTAACATGCCATTGGGTGCCCTTGAGTTCTTCTGGGAAGGTGATGAGATCTCTGAAATAGGGAACTTCATGGAGTGTCTTATTTTTTTGTAAGCAAGGAACCAAGACCGTTTACTTTTCCAGAAAGGTGATTAGGTTTTCAGATCCATGAAGAGATAAAGTTTCCATTGGCTATATAGGCAAGCCTCAGAACATGAGCTCTGCCAGGTCATTTTGTATATATATGCTGTTCTTTCTTCAGTGTTCCATTGTTGAGCTAACTTACAGATTGATTGTTTTTCTAGTAAGGAAAGATAGGCTTGTACCAAGCCCCATACCCTTGACTGGTCTTGCCTTTTAGAGTAGCATCCATTTGCAAAACAGCTTGCCAGGGTTTGAGTGTGTGGAAGGGGTTTAATGGAGTGTGAATGTTATGGGTCCTTAAGGAAATCAAATTTGTGCCTCTTGTTTTTTGGCACCATGACACTTGAACCAGCTATGCCAGCTGAACCAGCCATACCACAAACTGACATAGCACTTGGAGATTATCATTTCCTCACCCTATTTTAGAAAAGAGAAAGCTGAGGAACAGCAGCTTCTCCAGGGGTATCCAGCAAATTAAGAGCAAGGCTAATAAAGGAATTAGCCCCACTGTCACTCACACCACTCTACCTACAGAGCCGCTTCCTTCATTTTTTTGATGAGTTGCATGCATATTATTCATTCATTCATGCAATGAATACTTAACGATTACTGCAGGCTAGACATAATATTGTGTATATAGTGGTGATAGTATTTTGAAGGAACAGAGCAGGGAATATGATACTAATTGAGAGACCGCCCTGAAGTCACTCTTACCTGAGTGTTCTTCATGATCCATATAGTCAAAGGACAGATTAAGTCATTTTATATGCTCAGATAAATGGTACTCCAGGCCTAGCCCTCAGTATGACTGGAGACCACTAGGAAAGATAGGGTCTGCAAGCTGAGAACCTCCCAGCCCACCCTGCCCTAGCATCCAAGAGATCACACAAGCAACCACTTATCATGAGGAACAAGTCCTGACCTAAACTGGAATGTGACATCTCCCTTCCTTAGAAAAACTGAGCTGAGGTTTGAAGTTGAGGATGTAGTTAAACTGTGTTACAAATCAGAAAGCCAGTACATTTCTTAGCTCCTTAGCTTAATCCCAAGAATAGACATTTCAGTGCTCCAAAGCCCCCTAGCCTTCTCTGTGAAAAACTGAGTTCTGGGGGAGCTGGAAGAAGAGGCCTGGTTGTTTAGAGTTCAAAGTAAAATCAGGAAGTAAGTAGGGTGGGGCAGGGTAGAAAAGCTCCTGTATATTTTTGGTTATTGTACTTATTTTTTTACATTGTGTGTATGTGTATACAGTCTTCTAACATGTCCCAACCCCCAGTTTGTAAGGTGGTATACAGTGTTTGTATAAGTACAGCTATTTTGTCATCTGCTGTGCAGGACTGCAATACCGTTTTCATTTCCCAGTAAAACTGGGTTGAGAATAATGTTAGATCAGGAAGCCATTTAGAAGATAGGACTTGTGACTTTTGAGGGGCAGGAAGTATCAGATCTCAATAAATAAAAAGATCTTGTTTCTTTTGTACATTGTTTTTACCTCCCAAATAGTTTCCCACCCTTGATCACTTTATCTGTACTGTGATCTAGAAAGGTAAAATATAGGTTATTAACCCCATTTTATACACAGGGAGCCAAACTTGCTGGCTGTCCTCCAAACATGGGCTGCATTTTTCTGTTTTTATGCTTTTATGTGTACTGTTTAATTCACCTGGAATTTCCTAATCCCCAAATCTATTTGTCATGATTCTAATCTTCCTTGAGGGCTTATCTAGGATTCTACTCGCTGCTGAAGGTTTTCTTCATTTCCTAACCAGTTGCATCTCTGTTTACTCATCTAACTTCCAAATTGGATTGGGACCCTTTTGAGGACAAAGACTGCAGAAAAAATAACAAAAACCTCACAATAGTAATAATCACCAACATCTGTTACACCCTTTCTTTGTGCCGATTCTCTGCTAAGTACTTTATTCTGCCATTCAGCTAGTCTCTACTCAGTGTGAAGTGACTACTCTATGGCAAGTACTGACCTAAAGATTGGACACTTTTCAGTATTTTAGTTATTTACATGATTTCAATTAATGCTCACAAAAAAAACAAAGTAGGTGTTACTAGCCCCATTTTACAGATGAGGAAACAGGCATAGAGTCCAGTTGATAAGTAAATTGCCCAAGGTCATGCATTGAATAGGTAGCAAAGCTGGAATTTGAACTCTACCATTCTGATTTCAGAAACCATGCTTGTCACCACTACATGTCAAATAATCTTCTTTCATCCCCAGCTCCTGCCTTAATATAAGAAGGGCCTGATAATTAATTCCATTAAATGAAGAAACTGAAATCTAGAGAAATTGGTATTCCAAAAGTCACAGGACTTGTTGGACTGAAAAACCTAGAATCTATGTCTTAAATTTCCAGCTCAGGTTATTTTCCTCTAGGCTGCCTTACTTTTTAAGGCATTTAGAAGATGGGGATGAACTAGCTATAAGCAGAGAATAAGGTATGTGAGGATGGGGGTGCCTGTCATGAAGAGGTCAAAGATATTCTTAGAAAATTCTCATAATATAGGAAGTTATGAATGCACAATGGCTCAAAGTGAAACAGAAAGCAAGTTGTATGATCCAAATACTTGTCAGGCTTTTGCTTTTCCCAACTTGTCTCGAACAGAATGTTCTTTGGATGAGAGCCCAGAAATCTCCAGCATTTCAGACAACCCTTTCTGAGCCTTATTCTTTCCCATATCTCATAACAGGACCCCCACCATGGAAGAGATAATAGAAGATCCCCCCACATCAGCTGTCATGCTGGATCACTGTCATTTCTCCCAGGTCATCTTTAACAGTGTGGAGAAGTTCTACATTCCTGGAGGGGATATCACATGCCATTATACCCTCACCCAGCATTTTATTCCCCGTCGAAAGGATTGGATTGGCATCTTTAGAGTAAGTGGTTAATTTAGTACCAAGTGACTGGGAACTAGAGGTAAATCTTCGTTACCTGAGTGTGTGACTGTCTGGATATTATAAGCATTTTGTACATTATGTCTGGCCAATTGTAAAATCCTAAACTAACTTCCCTAGCATTTCCCCTTCACACACCTATTTCTATGGGACTCAAATTCTAATTTTAGTAGCAAGCTAAAATGACAGATCATACAATCCCCAAGTTGTATTATGCTTTCAATGACCAAATGCAAATTTTTAAAAATTATGTTTCTTTGAAATATTCATCTATGACTTGACTGGGATAGGTAGCCCCTTATATAATTTGTGTGACTTTAAACCTCACTCTCTTACTTAGTAGAAGTTTGTTCCTGACTAAGTGTGACTTGCTTGTTTGTAAAGATTTCCAAGGACAGAAAGTTTTATGAGTTTATGAGCAGTGACCTCTTCCAGTGTCTAATTACCTTGTCAGTTCAAGTACGGGAATGGCACTTTTATATTATAGTCAACTTACTCTGTACCTCCCTTTTGCCCCCATCTGTGTCTCTATCTGTCACATCTTATCACACATACACACACACACACACACACAGAAACACACCATAATGATAAATCTTCCTATTATATCAAGAGACAGAAGAGAAAGGTCAAATTCAAGTAATTTACACTGCTGAGTCCCAACGCCAGTGACCTTTGTTTTGACACCTCAGTATGTCAATGTGCTTGTTTGCCAGTATTGTTCATCCTGAAATGAAACATCGTTCTTGACTGCACTATGAAGGAGGAGTGGGTGTTTATTCCCATGCTTCTTTGAGATACTTTTCCTTGATTGGAATGCAAAGCTAATAGATGGAGCGATGGAAGCTGATATTTAGCGGTACAGATAGTGGACAACCAGAGGGACACTGGCAGGTATCATGACAGCTCCTGAGACTGTAGGATATTGACTCACTAGGCTAGAAGAAGTTCTAACACAGAAAACTGACACACCAGAGGGTTTTCTTATTTGGAAAGATGGTAGTTGTTTTTTTCTTCCCCATATGTAGCAAGCTATCCAGTAAAATTTTATACAATCAACACTGTCCAGTAGAACTTTCTACAATGGAGCTATACCTTCACTGTCCAGTACAGTAGCCTCTGGCCACATGTGACTACTAGCACGCAGAATGTGGGCAGTGTGACTGAATAACTGGATTTTAAATTTTATTTAATTTTCATTGATTAAATAGCCTCATGTGACTAGAGTTTATCATCTTGGACAGTGCAGGTATAGACAATAAAAGAGGATGGATTCCAAAATTACTTAGTAGGCTTTGACATGTAATCTGCAACTTTTTTTTTCAACACAGTTGTATTTCTGTTTTTCTGAGACTGTATTCCCCAAGCACTTAGCAACTTTTTCCAGGAATGACTTTTTCATAAACCAAATGAAAATCTTACGCTTTTTAAAAACAAATAGTTGGAAGGAACAAAACAGCAGCCGAATCACAGAACCCAAGAGTGGATTAACAGTTACCGAAGGGGAAGGGACTGGGGAGGAGGGGTGGGAAGGGAGGGATAAGGGGGGTGGTGGAGAAAGGGGGCATTACGATTAGCATGTATAATGTGGGGAGAGGCACGGGGAGGGCTGTGCAACACAGAGAAGACAAGTAGTGACTCTACAGCATCTTACTACGCTGATGGACAGTGACTGTGATGGGGCTTGTGGGGGGGACTTAGTGAAGGGGGGAGCCTAGTAAACATAATGTTCCTCATGTAATTGTAGATTAATGATACAAAAAAAAAAGTTAAAAACATTTTTTTAAAGATGCACCTGTATTTGGGATGTTTCATGCATTTCAGAGGTTTTGTCATACCAGTAAAGAAATCATGGTTAACCCAAAGAACGGCCTCTAGTGTCCATTGTTTGTAAAGCTATTGATTTGAACACCTATCCTGAAGCCTGAAAGATCTAAGACCAATAAAGAGAGAACACAAACTATTTGAGATCATATGATGTGCTAGGTCTTTGATGACATGTGTGTATGCGTTCACGTTGGGGTGTGTGTGTTCTAATTTAATTCTCAGCACAGCAGCTCCCTGAGGTAAGTAGTAGTATCTTCTGTGCACATATGAATAAAATGAATATACTCAAGAGGTGACTTTCTCAAGGTATCCCAGTGAGTAAGGATAAGCTAGCTGGACTCCCAAACCTCTGCTTTTTAACCTCTATTCTGCTGCATTCCTTTGAACAGCAGACAGTAAATTAGAGAATTAGAGTTGACTGTAAAGTTTTGTCTTTCATATCTCACTTCTAAAGCTCTCCCAGAGTTCTTTCACTGTAGTCTTACTCCTTATCACTCTAATGCTGGTACTTCTGGCACCAAGTAGGCATTCATGAAATGTCTTTGCATCTGCATTAGCTACATCTTCTCTATATGGTAGAAGCTACTGTTAAAGATAGAGTGTAAAGTGGTGGGCGTCGGCTTTCCTTCCTTCACTATATAATCCTGTGCTCCATACTCTCCTTTACCTGCACCCTTAAATGTCCCCGAGGTTTCAGAGAGGGGAAATACCATGCCATGAGAGACAGACTGGGACTAAGACTACTCAGGTGGAGGAGCCAGGGACAGAAATTGCCGGTGGCGAGGAGTTGTTTCCTTGTTCCAAGGCAGCAGTAATTCTTAGATCTTCTCAGCTGATATTTTGGTCACAGTGCATTAAGAAACTCCAGGATGTGAATGAAGACTTCATAAAATTCCTGCTTTCTGTACCACCACAGGCTGCAGTAGCTCTGAGACACTTACAGCAATGGGGTATTAATGAGACACTAAAACATGCCTTAGTATGTTCTGATGAGCTTTCAGTGTAGCCTTTTCAACCCTGCTCTGATTCCTTAATATATAAAAATAGAATTTATTTTTAGTTCTTTTTGTTCCCACTGAGCTCAGGCAGGGTCAAAATACAGCAGTAAATGTAATTTTGCTTCTCATTTGCTGACTGTTCTCCCCTTAAAGACACAATGGCTCCCTTTCTATTCTCTGGTATGTTCTTATCCTCCAGGTACGATCTGAGCCATCTTTTACCCTTTTTGTATCGGTGAGATATTTGCCACTTAGCCAGCTTTCTGTTATGAGGTATATTTTACTTATATCTTATGACTTAACTGCATTCAGTACCTGGAAGAAGCCTTTATGACTACCAGATAGTTGTTATATTTATCACAAAAAACCTTCATTAAGCATGTATTAAGAAAAACACTGAAGAAAGAAAACTATGTGTACTGAACTTACTATCTGGTGCCTCATAATCTAAGAACCATCTGGCCTCTCCACCCCTAACACACTTATTATTCAGAAAACACATTTTTTTAAAGGCAATATGGTATAGTCAGGTAGGTGACAAGATTGAGTTGGACCAGGAAAGGACAAACCAATAGAGAGGGCAGATCAGATAAGAAGAAGTGCTTTCTGATTGAGAACTTCCAGGAACACTGTTGTAAGAAAATAGTGGATCAAAGTTCACAATCTTAGGACTCTTTTCCCCAGTCCCTCTCAGTTCCATGTCTGACTTGGAGACATAATTTTTGAACTCGTGTTTTAACTCAACTTCATTGGTGTTGAGTGGCCAGTTTTCATTTCCTTCTCTGACAGGTATTTTGGACAATGTGCATGTCAGTTTTTAGTCATATCAGACATTTTACCATATATAGTTTGTCAGAAGTCCAGAAGCAAGATTTGATCCATGGTGGGTGGACCTTGTCATAATGAACTTATTCTATTGTATTTTCATCAACATAAACAAATAAAAAGGAAGTGCATTTTTAAGAATACATAGCCCAAATAAGAATTTTCCCCCAAGCACTTTCAGATGCTGAATGAGAGCCTCTTGTCATTGCAGGTGGGATGGAAAACAACCCGTGAGTATTATACCTTCATGTGGGTTACTTTGCCCATTGACGAAAACACCGAATCAGCCAAACAGCAGGAAGTCGAATTTAAAGGTGAGAAAAATACCGAATTAAAGGTATTGAAGACAGTTAGCAGCCAAGACTAATTGATTCCCTTGAACTTGAGCTTTGTGAGGCAGATAAAAGACTTTCAGATTTTTAGTTTTCTGAATAGACCTTATTTTGGGTTAAAAATCATGTTGTGTTTTCAGCTTATTACTTGCCCAAAGATGATGAGTATTACCAATTCTGCTATGTGGATCAAGATGGTGTGGTCCGGGGAGCAAGTATCCCTTTCCAGTTCCTTCCTGAAAATGAGGAAGACATACTGGTTGTTACCACGCAGGTCTGTAAACATCTCATGTCAATCCATTCCTGCCATTAAGAGTTGTAATCCAAGGGTAGGGTAGAAGTTGAGTCAATAAGTCTTTGTTGAATATCTAACAGATACTCGAGTTGGGGGAAATTTATGCATTACTCTATCAGTAATGACTCAGGAACAGTAATAAGAATCATCTGTGTGATTTCTGCTATCTCTGAAACTTGTGTAACTCACTGGCATTCACTTATTCCCTTAACTTTTCCAGTTATTTAATTTTTGTCATCTGTACATCTTACCACCATAGTCAATTTCTGAGCTCCTTTGAGGAGATTCACACCAAATACTCTTCTGTGTAGCTCTCAGTTCTGACCTAGAGTCTGTCAGACATGACTGTTCGATTTACTCAGTTACTTAGCAGGAACACCTACTTACCATCCCACATTATGATAGGCACTAGGGATGCAGTCAAGGATCAGTTAAAACACTGTGCCCAGCTTCAAGGAGCTAAGCTTAGTAGGAGAAGAAGACCAGATACATTTTTTTGCCATTTTCTCTTCTAACCGCTTTGTAGCCTTCATTTATTTATCTTTCTTTCTTGGTGATGGCAGGCTCAATGCTGCAATTACACAGACATACCTCTCTTACCTCCTTCCCTGTATACTGAGATGCTGCTCCCACTTGGGGTACACAGATGTCACTACAGTGAGTGGAAATCAACCAGACCCTCGCCATCCCAGCCGATTGGAATTTCCTGCTAGAGGGGAACTTGAATATCCATTCAGGTATAAAAGATCAAAAACAAGCTTGTGAAATGCTCTTTTGTAGGGTGAGGTGGAAGAGATTGAACAGCACAACAAGGAGCTTTGCAAAGAAAACCAGCAGCTGAAGGACAACTGTATCAGCCTCCAGAAGCAGAACTCAGACATGCAGGCTGAGCTCCAGAAGAAGCAGGTATGGCTGCTTGTTAAATGTGAACTTGGAGTATGAGACAGTGCCTCTTATGCAGCACCATTTTCTGTTTGCTTGTGATCTCACTCCCTTAATACTAATACTTTTGAATAGGCATGGTGTTAAAAGTTGTTATGGATTATTTTATTTAAACTTCATGGCAAACCTTTGGAATAGGCACTATTATTATGCCAATTTTGTAGATGAGTAGCCTGAGGCTTAGAGATGCATTAAGTAATCTTTTATACAGCTGATCAGTGATGGAGCCAGGATTCAGACCCAAGCAGTCTGACTGGTTCTTCCCACTGCCTATTATAATTTGAAATGCTTGCTTTGATTAGCTATAATACGGGCATCAAGAAAGAGAACAGAGTATTAAAGAAAGGTTGCAAATTATCCAGTCTTTGCCTCTTCATTTTGGAATCACCCTTCAAATCAGCAGGTGATGAATGAGAATTGATAATGCTAGGAGCCAAAGAAGAGAATCTTCTCTAAAGACTATAAAGTAATTATACTGAAATCATTAGCTTACAAGTTCCCAGAACACACAGACTTTGGCAGTTACCACCTATAAAGCCCTTGATCTATAGGTAAGGAAACTGAGGCCCCGAGGAGAAGGAAAGAGGTCTGGTTAGTGATCACACTGGATTAAGACTCATGTCTCTTGACTCCCAGACAGTGCTCTGTTCTTTACACCTTCCTGACACACAAGTGCCTGTGATATCCTCAGCCCTGGGCTGGTATAGAAGTGTGGATGGCAGGCCCAGGCTGTAGACCTGGCCTGTCCCAGGCAGTTAGATAATAAACAAAGGTGGCAGAGGTGTAACTCAAAATCCAGCTGTCGAGAATCAACGTCTGGCCAGGAGCTCTACAGCTTACCTATCAGGTACCTAGCCAAGGAATCAGAAGGTTTGGGTTCTTGGGTTAGCTCTCCTACATACTTGCTACCAGTTACTATAATGATAACAAAAGCCAATATTTATCCAGCACCTATTATGTGCCAGGCACTATAATTAAGCACATGGCTCCATTTAATCCCTACAACAACCCCCATCTCAGAGAGGTCAAGTGACTTGCTCAGGGTCACAGTCAGTTCATGGCTTTGGTATGAGCTGGGATTTGAACTCAAGATATTTTTTATTTTAAAAACCCATGGTTTTTTTTGTGTGTGTGTGTCCCCACAGGTATTTTATTTTATTATTTATTTATTTACTTTATTAAGGTATCATTGATATACAGTCTTATGAAGGTTTCACATGAGCAACACTGTGGTTACAACATTCACCCATATTATTAAGTCCCCCCAACACACCCCAGTGCAGTCACTGTCCATCAGCACAGTAAGATGCTATAGAGTCACTACATGTCTTCTCTGTGCTATACTGCCTTTCCCATGTCCCCCCTCATTATGTGTGCTAATCATAATACCCCTTAATCCCCTTCTCCCTCCCTCCCCATCCCCTTCTCTTTGGTAACCACTAGTCTCTTGGAGTCTGTGAGTCTGCTGCTGTTTTGTTCCTTCAGTTTTGCTTTGTTGTTATACTCCACAAATGAGTAAAATCATTTGATACTTGTCTTTCTCCGCCTGGCTTATTTCACTCAGCATAATACCCTCTAGCTCCATCCGCATTGTTGCAAATGGTAGGATTTGTTTTCTTCTTATGGCTGAGTAATATTCCATTGTGTATATGTACCACATCTTCTTTATCAATTCATCTACTGATAGACACTTAGGTTGCTTCCATATCTTGGCTATTGTAAATAGTGCTGTGATAAACATAGGGGTGCATCTGTTTTTTTGAATCTGGGATCTTGTTTTCTTTGGGTAAATTCCTAGGAGTGGAATTTCTGGGTCAAATGGTATTTCTATCTTTAGTTTTTTGAGGAACCTCCATATTGCTTTCCACAATGGTTAAACTAATTTACATTCCCACCAGGAGTAGAGGAGGGTTCCCCTTTCTCTGCATCCTTGCCAGCATTTGTTGTTCCTTGTCTTTTGGATGTTGGTTATCCTAACTGGTGTGAGGTGATACCTCATTGTGGTTTTAATTTGCATTTCCCTGATAATTAGCAATGTGGAGCATCTTTTCATGTGCCTGTTGGCCATCTGAATTTCTTCTTTGGAGAAGTGTCTGTTCAGATCCTCTGCCCATTTTTTAATCAGATTATTTGCTTTTTGGGTGTTGAGGTATGTGAATTCTTTATGTATTTTGGACGTTAACCTCTTATCAGATACGTTGTTTACAAAGATAATTCTCCCATATTGTAGAATGCCTTTTTGTTTTGCTGATGGTGTCCTTTGCTATACAGAAGCTTTTTAGTTTGATGTAGTCCCATTTGTTCATTTTTGCTTTTGTTTCCTTTGCCCAAGGAGATTTATCCAGGAAAAAGTTGCTCATGTTTATATTCAAGAGATTTTTGCCTATGTTTTCTTCTAAGAGTTTTTTGGTTTCATGACTTACATTCTGGTCTTTGACCCATTTCGAGTTTACTTTTGTGTATGGAGTTGACAATAATCCAGTTTCATTCTCTCACATGTAGCGGTCCAGTTTGTCAACACAAGTTGTTGACGAGGCTGTCATTTCCCCATTGTATATCCACGGCTCTTTTATCATATATTAATTGGCCATGTATGTGTGGGTTTATATCTGGGCTGTTCCATTGATTTATGGGTCTATTCTTGTGCCAGTACCAAATTGTTTTGATTACTGTGGCTTTGTAGTAGAGCTTAAAGTTGGGGAGTGTAATCTCCCCAGCTTTATTCTTCCTTCTCAGCATTGCTTTGGCTGTTTGGGGTCTTTTGTGGTTCCATATGAATTTTAGAACTATTTGTTCCAGTTTATTGAAGAATGCTGTTGGTATTTTGATAGGGATTGCATTGAATATGTAGATTGCTTTGGGCAGGATGGCCATTTTGACAATATTAATTCTTCCTATCTATGAGCATGGGATGTATTTCCCTTTATTGGTGTCTTTAATTTCTCTCATGGGTGTCTTGTAGTTTTCAGGGTATAGGTCTTTCAAAAACCCATGTTTTTTTAGAGACAGGATCATACGGTGGTTAGAAACCTTAACTTTGGAGTCACACGGACTGTTCTCTCACTTACTATTTAATGACTGGGAGAAATCTCTTTACATCACTGAGCCTCGGTTTCCCTTTTTAAAATGGGAATTTAATAATACCTGCTTTCTCAAAGAGATCCAATACACCCACGTCCATAACCACATTTTTTGCAAAGGCCAAAGGGTGGAGGCAGTCTGGGTCTACACCCAGGGTTAGATAGACATATAGACATGGTGTGACATGTACATACAATGGAATATTGTTCAGCTTTAAAAGGGAAGTTCTGACACATGCTGAAACATGGATGAACCTTTACTATATTATGCTGGGTAAAATGGGTCTGACACAAAGAGACCAATACCATATCATTCTACTTATGTGAGTTACCTTAGAGTAGTCAACATCATAGAGACAGGAAGTAGGATGGTAGTTGCCAGAAGCTGGAGTGGGTTGGGGGTGGAGGGAATGGGGAGTTAGTGTTTAAATAGTACAGGACCTCAGTTCTGCAAGATGAAAAGAGTTCTTTGGGTGGAGGGTGGTGGTGGCTGCACAACATTGTAGATGTACTTAGTGCCACTGAACTGTATGCCTAAAAATGGATAAGATGGTAAATTTTATGTTACATACATTTTACTGCAATATTTTAAAAATAAAAAATGATTTGAGAAAAGACTATAAAAATTTTTAAATCTTGAAGCTAAAAATAGGGAGTTGTTATTGACACACAAGGTTGGCTTCAATGCAGAGTGAAATTGGGAAAGAAAAAGCAAATGTCTAGGACCAGTGTGGCTGCCACTAGCCACATGTGGCTATTGAACACTTGAAATGTGGTGCATTGTGATGTGCTGTAAGCATAAAATGTATACCAGATTTTGGAGACTTAGTATGAAAGAAGTGTAAAATATTTCCTTTTTATCGTTTGCATGTTGAAATGGTATTTTAGCTCTATTGGATTAGATATGCTTTTAGTAAAATTAATTTTTTCTGTTTTTTTTCTACTTCTTTTTTAACATGGCTACCAAAAATTTTAAGTTATATATGTGGCTTTCATAAATTTATTGGACAGCACTGTTCTGGGATAAAAGGAACTTTATTTTGTCTGCAGTGCCAGAACAGTGTCTGGTGGGTAACAGACATTCATTCTACATTGGTGTGATGAATTAATGGATAGATATAAGTTCCATTGAAAGAGAAATTAAGGCAGATGCATTTTTAATTCAGAAAGAACATATTAAGAACATTTTAATATGGAAACCCCTTTATTTAGATATTTCATTCGCTGCTGTGTCGTGCTGTGCCTGACATACAATGAGTGCTCCATAAATATTTGTTGGCTGCCTGAAATACTAGAAACTGTCTTAGAAATGGTGTCCCTTTGACATTGAAATACTAGAAACTGTCTTAGAAATGGTGTCCCTTTGACATTTCAATCTACAGGAGGAGCTAGAAACCCTAAAGAACATTAATCAGAAGCTGGAACAGAAAGTCAGAGCACAGAAGGACTGTTGGGAGACAGAGCTGATTCAGTGAGTGTGATTCTTGGATGGGAGGAGCTGCTGCATCATCGACACCCTTAGGGTGGGGGTCAGCTTAGCTTTCTAGGATTTGTTAGAAAACAGTCTTCCTTTGATGAGAATGATAGGTATGGTCTGCCCCTCTGAATCATGAGCTCTTTGATTGTAGATTAGAGAATCAGTATCAGAATACCAATAAGAAATTACCTGATTTCAAGTATTAATGTTAAGTATTGAATACTGCAGTGAGAGGTCCGGAAGCCAAAACAGGTCTGAAGAAGAGACTGTTGGATTTTTGGCTTGGAGCCAAGGCAGTCTTCAGTCATTTAAGGCCTGGGGGATTTGACCTAGAATCAGCATATTTTTCACATAGTCATCTTCACCTCCACAGACTGAAAGAGCAAAACCAGAAGATGTGCTCAGAAAATGAGAAGACAAAAATCAGCGTAGATCAGCTTCAGGTAGGTGATGCCAGACCTTAGCCAAAGTCTATCACTTACCCTTGCTGCCACTCCTCTCTGGTGGCCCAGAAAAATGCATTTCATTGTAGTGAGTGCCTAGTGGTGTACCTTTCCACAGCATCAGACTAAAATTTCAAGAGTGTATGTTTTCTATTCTTGACTCCCCACACACCCTTTTTTAAAATAATTACAGTCCACAAGAAACTGAATAATTTGTTCAGTTTGTGTTTAGCATGAGCTCTTAAAATGGAACTGTCATCTATACCAACAGTCTTCAAACTTTTTTCTTTTAGCTACAAAAGCTTTTCAAGCAAAATCATACTTAAAAGTCTGAAACGTAAAGTAGATAGCAGCCGAACTGCTCTAGTCTGTGCCTTAAAGAGGGACTTTGAAGAGTGGTTTGTTGAATTTTACTCAGTTGAGTCTTAGATTCTTAGGGTGTAAAGGTCAAGCTGAAAAATGAAGATATTCTAAGGAATATTTGGCAGTTGGGAATTGCTAGGGAACACACATCTCATTACTGTACATTAAAAAGCATTGTTCCTATTTATTTTCCTTCTTTTATATCTTGGTTGTATTCACTATTTTTGTTCTAGGCACAGCTGTCAAATCAAGAGAAAGAAATGGAGAAGCTTGTCCAGGGGGATCAAGATAAGACAGAGCAGTTGGAGCATCTGAAAAAGGAAAATGGCCAGCTCTTACTCAGTTTAACTGAACAGGTAGCCATGGATGAAAATAACACTTTTAGGCATTTTTGAGAAAATATATACATTGTTTTTTCTTTTTTTAAATTTTATTTTGGTATCATTAATGTACAATTACATAAGCAACATTATGGTTACTAGACTCCCCCTATCATGAAGTCCCCACCACATACCCCATTACAGTCACTGTCCATCAGCGTAGTAAGATGCTATAGAATCACTACTTGTCTTCTCTGTGTTGTACTGCCTTCCCCATGACCCCCCCTACATTATGTGTGTTAATTGTAATGCCCCTTTTTCCCCTTTATCCCTCCCTTCCCACCCATCCTCCCCAGTACCTTTCCCTTTGGTAACTGTTAGTCCATTCCTGGGTTCTGTGAGTTACATTGTTCTTTCTTTACTCTGTCATATACCTGGATATCAATGGCTCTGAGAAGGATTTCAGAGGAAGCCGTCTGAGATGAGATATCTCATGGCTTTTCTCAGAAAGTAACAGGAGACAACTTGCTTCTCTGTCTTCTGCTTAGCTCAGTTGGCCCTTCATGCGTGCGTGCGTGCGTGCGTGCGTGCGTGCGTGTGTGTGTGTTCCCAGCAGTGATCCTGAAATTTGGTTTTGTGCAGAGAGAGCACCAGAAGAAGCTCGAGCAGACAGTGAAGGAGATGAAGCAGAAAGAAACGACCGCAGTGAAGCAGCAGCAGGAGTTAACGGCATGTCTGTCTTTGGATGGCTATGTGGGAGGGCGCCTAAAGAAAGGAGGGAATAGGGTCTGTTTCCAGGTGGTGGAAAGGATAAATAAGACAGATAAGGATAGCATTTGCCTCTAAACATTTAGCTCTACCCCACAGGGCAAAGAATATGTATTTACAGACTGTTTAGGAGAGGTGAGATTTCTATTGTGTGATGAGTGATAAAGGAATATTGAAAGGTAAACTGCAGGACAGTTAGTAAATACAACCTTGGGCTAAGAATCACACAGAATACCCCTCCCCACTTCTTCAAGAGTTATTGTAGGGGCAGACAAATTAATGATTATAAAGTTAAGCTCTACAATTAGGTAATATTATAGTAATCAAAACAAATTTTGTTATAATTCATATATGTTATTCTGAGCTATAGTAATATAGCAATGAAAGCTAATTGACTAATAATTTCTGAAGTACTTTGTTGGAAAAGAGGCCTTATGGTGATAACAGGTATCTAGGAGCCCCATTTTCTGAATTGATGTAAGGGATGAGAAATCCTGAAATCTGGAGGATGTCCAGCTATTGGGACTATAACTCAAATCACATAGGCATCTTTCATTCATTCAATCATTATTCAATCAGTTATTGAGGACCATGTATATTTTAGCATGATATAATAAAGAGTAGAACAGAGTTTGAAAATCATCTCAGAGGTTAAGTTTAGCCCCAAAATTTATTAGGCCTAAATGGTGTTTCTTAAAAAAATTGAACTGGTTACTAACAACTAAAAATAGGAGTATTTCCCATTAAAAAAAATTTTATTTCCAGCTTATTGAAATACTAGAGATGCTGGCAACACTGAGCCCACATTCCCGCACAGCAGGAGTGTCTGGAGCTCAGGAGTGTCTGGAGCTGAGAGCTGCTGTACCTTTTAGATGGGCCGAGTGTCCCCCATTTGGCTGCAGGCTTCAACTGTTTCACTGCATTCAGCTCCTTCATTCAGTTACATTACTTGCTGCCACTATTGGCACATTTGAGTTTACAACCTCTGAGATAGCAAAGAAACTATTGTTTTAAATAATCTATAACCATTCAAAGGTTTGAACCTCCTTGGGTCAGGCATGGGTTTCCTCGGTTTTCACGACTGTTTTTCAAGACCCAGGGGCTCCCCAGCTGTCTGCTAGCAACTATTCCTCATGCATCCAAAAGGCCACCAACTGTGAGGACTATGTATCTCATACTTCAGGAGCCTAGGAACAAGAGAAGAGCAGTGGAGAAGCAGTTAGTACAAGAGGTGGAACGCCTAAAGGCAAAGGTAGAGGCCAGGAAAGCCTGTTGCTTAGAGGAGTACAGAGAGTGTCACTGACTCCACAAAGAGATCAGGCAACTCAGGGCTGCTGCACTGGTACGTGACAGAGATAAGGGCCCAGGAAGCAAGGGGTGTGAAGGTTCATGGTTCTTAAACCAAGCCCAGAGGATTGTACACCCTTGTCAAGGAAAAAAATTTATCTTTCTGCCAAAAAGAGGAGGGATGGAGTGTGTGACCAGAAACCAGCCTGGGGATCCCTGGAATCTAGCCCCCAGCTCAGCCATCCATGGGTCACAGGGAAGGTTTTTATAACCATTGAGCAGGTTTCTGTGCAGACTCAAGATAGTCCTTTATTTCTGCCTTTTGAGGAAGTGCAGCAGGACCTGAAGAGCCAGCAAGAGCCAGTGGGGATGGTGAGCCAGGAGCCCGCAGTCAGCACTGTCATCGGGTAGCCCTCTCGCAATTACTACCGCAGGGTCGGCTAGAAGCGCACAACAGTTTGGGCACCAGCATTCAAATAAAAAATCTTGGGGAAAAAAACCCCACAACTAGTAGGATTGGCTTAAGCATTTTTGTGAGGTACGCTTACGTGCATGTGTATGTACGCAGGTAGGAAGGAGATGGGAAGCACTGAAATATGCCTACAAGTTTTGGGCCTGTGAAATTAGTCAGATGAACCCATCACACTGGAGAGGTCGTATCTGTAACCTTGAATAAATGCCTTCTGGGCTCCTGCTTCCTCGGTGTAACCTGAGTCCAGATGCCCTTCTTCACACTAAAAGAGGGATTCACACCAACCTATCCCTGAATGCTGTATGCTGCATGAAGTGAGATGTTTATTCAAGACAAAGAGCATTGTGTTCATGGTTGGGTGGGGCCAAACAAGCTCCATTTATCCCCGATTCTGATCAGTCAGTCTGGAGGCTTTCCCCAAGCTTAGTTTTTCTCTCTCTGGTCACTTATACTCCCAGCTAAACCAAAGGAAACCAGCATCTCGATGCCAGCTCAGGTTTTCAGGCATTTTGTTAAGTCACTTTTCTGGAAGTCAGCATCTGTCCGTCATACCACCGTACTTTCCAGCCTAGTGTCCTTCTCCCCCACCTCCATCCCACCACTTTGGAAAGCCAGATTCTCTGCAGTCTTCATTTTATCCCCACTTTAGACCCAGATTACAATGTGTGATCCTAATCCTAATTTTGTTTAATTATTGACAGGACCAGAACTTGGACTTGTCAAAAAGGCTGAGTGAGAACAAGATTATATTTAATGCTCTGCAGAAAGAGAAAGAGAGAATGGAAAAAGAAAATGATGTAAGTGTGTAAAAAGGTTAGAAAACCCCAAGGTTTTAAGAGGAAGGAGCAGGGTGACCTAGTGGTGATAAAATAAAAAATAAAAGAACCTTTCTGGGACAGTGGATGAGACAGTGACTCTTAAACAAAGAGTAAATTTACTCCCATTTTTTCCAAATCAACCACAAAATCCTTTCTTTGTTCTGTAACTGAAACTTGTTTGGCATGGCAGTAGCCAACCTGAAAGAAACAGTCTTGAAGATCTAACATTATTTTTGCTTTTAACTTCATAGCTATTGTAAGTATTGTCTTTGGGAAGTAGTATCCCACATCACTTTTATACTAGCTGAGGGACCCATTTCCTTCAGCACAACTTTTTCCTTTTTTTTCTGCTGCCAAAACAGGAGCAGAAGTGGTGGTCTGTACCCGTGCTGGACCCATGGTAGGCTGCTAATAAACGCTCTGTATTCATTCGTTCATTCATCAGTTCATTCATTCATCTGGCCAATTTATCTTCTGCTGTGTGTTAAACACAAATTATTATTGACTGATTAAAGATGTTGGCAGCAAATACAGTGGTTGCCCTTGAAGTCATCCTCATGCTCTTACTGCAGGCATCAAAGAGCTAGAGTCTCTGCAGTCTGGCTGCTCCTTCTAGACCCACACCTCCAGCCGTTCTTCGTCTGTACTCTCTGTAACCCTTCTGGGCTATGCCCCAAAGGGATCATTTCTACGTTTGATTCTATTATTTATGCCAGTGTGTTTCAGTATTGTAGAAGCCCTTTGGGTTCTCTTTCGGGTCTGTCGTTCTCATCCTCTTGACTGAGATAAGTGTACCTTGAGTTTAAAATCCCATTTTTCTAGGATGGTTTGATGAGGCATGGAGGTGGGGGAAGGAGTACACACACAATTTGCAACAAGAAGGAAAAGATCTAATATTTGGAAGCTCTGTTAAGAACTACAGTAAAGCCCTTTTAATATGTTAAGGGGCATTTATTAACTTTCTCTTTTTTCTAAGAACTTGAGATGCTGTCTGTGCCCTTGTAGTTTGTTCTCATTCCTTCTCTCCCTCCTTCCCTCTCCCTCTCTGTTGATGTATCAGTTTGATGGGATAAAACATGACGAAGGGAAAACCTGTATCAGGTGAATATTCACAGTGTGTATGAAAATTGTTCCAGGAAGAAGACTAAAAGGAACATTCTGCTCTCAATAATCTACAGCAGTTTCCATCTTAATATAGTCCTGCCATCCTCATATATCCACACAATTTTTGTACCCCCTTCAGTGGGTACTTCAAGATTTAAAATTCTTTTTCTCATTGATCTAAATAAAATTCGGTATATATTTAAGTTCAGAGGTTATGAACTCAGATCTTTGAAGTGTTGAGGCCACTGCCTCCCCTGTAAAGGATTACAGTTCCTCGTTTCTTGGGCTTCTCCAGTGCCGCATTGTTAATTGAAACTCCCTGTAATGTGCGTCCCCCAGCCAGTTCCTTGTTGCCATTCTTTGCTGTTGTCTTTTAATGTGTCTGTAAATACTCTATCCTTAGCTTTTGAAGAGGGATAACAGCAGATTGATGAGTTACATGGGTCTGGATTTTGACTCTCTGTCATTTCAAACACCTACTTCAAATCAAGGAGGTGCAGGACAAAACGCAGGACTTGCCTATGGAAACCCATATTCTGGTAAGAGAACTTGGCCATTTCAGCTGGAAGGCCCCTGCCTGCATCCCTTTCCCCCACTAAATTTTTTTTTGTCTGAGATGCTAATTAAGACCAGTCTCATTGTTCAGGCTTGCTGGGCAGAAGCTGAGGACTCAATAGAAAGATTGCCAGGCGAGAAGTGTTAATTGAGAAATAAATCTGAATCTAGAAGACGCAAATCAGATCATTCGCCTAGAGGCAGCAGACACAAATTGAGTCCCGTGGCTATATTCCAAATAAATAAATCAGAGAAATGTCTCTATGTAGAAGATATACACATACAAAGCTGAGGAAGCTAATTAAGGTTTGGAAATGGAAGCAGAAGAGGCAGGTCACGCTGCCCGGGAGTGGGCAGTGATGGCAGCCGCCCCGACAGCCTGACCCAGGGTAGCAGAAGTGGTCTCCACAAAGAGCCCTGGACGGTTTGGAGGGCAGGACAGGGAGATGAAGACCAGTTTTGTCCGTCGAGGACTGGGGGTCAAATGTCCTTGCCAAACAGGGAATTTTCCTCTTTTGTCTCCAAAAGGGATATGAGATCTCATTTGCTTTTTTGGGGAGACTGTTTAAAGCAGTCACTTTCTCTTAAGAAGCATTATCAGATCTTTGCAACAGACAAAGGTGCAAGTTTATTTTTTCTTTAAAAATTTTTTTTTTCCTCAAAAAAAAATATTTTTAAGCATTCCGTTTGAAAAATTACTGCATGGATTCAGTCTTAAATTCTATTCACACACTGTTGCCTTGTTAAATCGTTACTGTTTTTATTAAAATTTCACTTTCCCCACACTGAAAAGAGGTTTTTTTGGGTTTTCCTGATTATATAACAAATACATGGCTTCATTATTTTTTCCTTCTTTCCCTTTATCACTGACCTAGATCCCTCTGTCAGAAGTAAATGGTATATATGAGAGAGAAAGAGTCAGAGACAGTGGGGTGAAAGGCAACAATGACCCTTACAGAAAACAGCTGCTAGAATGCGGTTGAAGAATCCAGAGATGTTATTTTTTCATTTTTCATCTTTTTTCTTACCCTCAGGTATCCAGGAAAGTTCCGCCCCCAGCCTGGTAAGTACTTGATTCGTTAAATTGCCCACAGCATATCCTTGAAAATTTCCATTCCTGCTCCAGTTAATGGGAGAACCGTAAGGCGACTGGTTCATTATTTTGAGAACTCCAGAAGTCAGCTGGATCTATTTGGTCAGTGCACAAAGCGCAGTGAGCCTGTTGAGGTGGGGAGAAGTTCGCCCATCAGCCTTCTGCTCAGTGCCTCCACCTGTGAGTTGAATTTGGTAGCAGGACTAGGAAGGAGATGTGAACTAGGCAGCTACCCAAACAAGGTCTGCCGAGTGCCACTTCAGGTTGGAAGTTATTTGACTGCATCAGCAATATTAAACTGGGATTAGAGAAAGCCCCAGGGAGTATATCCAAGTGTGAATCTGTCCACTCATCCTCTATTTCTTAAGAACTTACAGCGTGCCAAGCATTATGCCAGGTGATGAAGGCTTAGTAGAAAATCAGATGTGGCCTCTGCCACATATAGCTTACATTTGCTTTTTGTTGTTTGTTTTATTGGAGTATAGTTGATATACAATATTAAGCTTACATTTGTACTCACCTCTTTGCCGTTCCTCTCAGCTTTCCATCAAGAAATGCCCCACCTGCAAGTCAGACTTTGCTGATGACATTTTTGATCACACCTTGGAGCAGCAGCATGTGCAGACCCTTTGTTTGAATTGTCCAGTTTGTTACAAGACCTTCCCAGCAAAAGAGAAGCAGATCTTTGAAGACCATGTGTTCTGTCACACTCTATAAGTGTCCCAGCCTCATGGGTCTTTATTGCACATAGATTTTATAAAGTAGAGCCTATAACTTCTACTATGAGGTATGACCCAAGATCCTCCCTAACCTGAGATTACTAGGGATTTAGTCTTGCTACCCTAAAGTTGGAGTCACGTTGTTTATCTGAAGAATAGTGTTAAGGGCTGTTAGTTCCATTCCTGTGGGTTCCTACCTTTTAAATAATAACTCTAGCGGTGTCAGCCTCTCGCCTATGGTGCCCATTCTTCCGAGGGTCCCCAGTACGAGGACCCTGGGATGGAACAACAGGCCTAACTTGAGTACTAAGTGATTTGTTTTCCAAGTTGTCCCACTGCCTTTCAAGGGCAGGCCTTGAGTGTATTGTTACTCAGTTCTCAGGCCTAACCCTGGGGCTGGAGACAGACCAGAAATAGAGAACTGCCGCCTCAGGCCTCTGGCCCACTGACTGCATTAGGCTACCAAACAGCGTGGCAGAGAGCCCAGACACCCCGTTTGGACACCGGGGTTTTCTCATCTTGGTTTCTCAGCTTGCAACACAAGCATCTCATTCCTGAACTGTGAGGCGAAATATTATTTCTATTACAGAAACCCTTTTTTCTCTCTGGTATTCTCTAATTGGCATTTTCTACTCTTTGATCTTTTCAATGCATGTAACTTTTATTGTTGTAAGTCCTTTCTTAGTGGTTAGTAGGAGTTGTTAGAAACTATGGTTTGCAACTTTCTGAGCAGGTGAGTTTGAATATGGATAAGTCAGAATAATGAGAACTATTGTTCATCTCTTTAAGACTAAAAATAAACGAGTCCTCTACTTCAGGGACTTTGGCAATTTAAAATAAATCTTGAGTTTATGGTCTTTTATGTTGAAGTTTATTGGAAAAGTATAGTCAAAGGATTGTGGGAATTTGAGACCCCACCAGTGATTTCTCTTTGCCTGTCTTCACTAGTCATCAAGAGAGTGTCCTGACTGTTATCTTGAGGTGGAGAGGAAGGTGCCAAAGCATTAATTTGAGAAATCAGGAGTGCTGACTTCTTGCTCTTAACTTTCCATGCAGTTTTTGAAAGGGGGCAGTGTAGATTTTGGCCCTCTTTGTGAACTAAATTCGGTTCCCTTCATCCAGATTTGCCTAATTGAGCTCTAAGAAAGCAGTTCCATTTTCTTTCCCCCGCAGCGACTGAACAAATGGAAATGACTCTCAGGCAGCCAACCAGCTGGTCACTATATAGACTTTTACAAAAACATTTGAATGATGTGAAACATGATGTCATAAAGAAGACTGAGCCAGCCATAGCTCTGCATTCCTTCTGGGGTTTTCCCTGATGTGATGGAGTTAATGCCCTCAACTAACTATACTAGCCTAGTCACAGCTCCTCGCCTTTATTTCTCCTTTGATAAAATGAAGATGAAGCTATATGACTACTACTCCTGTATCACCACTTCAGAAAGATGTCTCTTGGACTTACCAGCCTTTTGCCCCTTAAGAATCAGATGTGACGTTACGACTGACTGTAATGGAAATGTAACGGGGAGATGGTAATGCAGTTTTCCCAGCAGATCCTCTTTCTCCCTGCAAAATTTCTGTTTCTCCCCAGATAGTTCCAGTGAAGAATTGCACTTTCATTTATTTTGTCCGAGTCAGCTCTTAATTAAGCACATGAATGGAGGGGAGCAGCAGTGCACATAATCCAAATCAGTGAATACCATTTTCTGGTGAATTACCCACCCCTCTGCCCCTGCTACCCTGAGGGATACCATGATTATCAACAACGGCAGGAACCCTTCCGCAGCCTTGGTAAAAAAACGAGGTGTTAATGATCCTTTTTTGCTGGATGTAAAGCAAAGTATCTTTAACCACTGTTCATTATCCCCAGCTGCTCTTACCAAGGCTTTGAAAGGGAAACTATGCTCCATACACTCCTCACCCCAGCCTTTCCCCCTCTATGTCCCTTGTAGCCACACATTGTGTAGTTTAAAGTACCTGCAAAAAATACCAGGAAGTTATGAGAGCAAAGAGTATTTATTTCTAAATTGGATCTTAGAATCTTTGTACTTTTTATGGCAACAAGTTCTTCCTTTCCAATTCATATTATATTGGTCTAATATTAAAATTTTTTGCATTGCTGTAGCACAGCTAGTTGGGCAATGGGCAAGAACTCACCCTGGCACATGTGAGTATGGCAGAGTGGTGAAGGAAAGCTAACCTCACATCAGAAAAGGCAGAGTTGGCGAGATACTCGATAAGCCTAGGCCCTGAAGAACACCTGTAGATTCAGCCCTTCTCCCTGTTCATGCTAAAAATTGAGATGAATCCCTGGATATTTAAATATTCTCCTATGAGCTGAGTAATTTTCTGCAGCAGCCCTGGCTTGCACTGACCTAAGCATATGCCAGTCTGGTCTCCTAGCAACAAATGTTAATGAGCTGATGGGCTGGGCTGAGAGATGCAGTCCACTACCTGGGAAAAAAAGCAAAATGGACTCTACATAGAGATCAAACCCAAAGAGATACTCTCCTAATTCCCCTGAGTTAACCAAGAATAGGCCACAAGCTCAGACCCAGTGCTCTCTTTAGTTGATCTCATATAAATATTAAAATAGCATCCTTACATGCATGTAGTGTTTTATAGTTAGAATGTATTTCCTGTATTCCATGTGTACTTTTCAATAATCTCTGAAATAGACAGCTATTAACTCCCATTTTTATCAATGAATAAATTGAAACACGGACAAATAACTTGCTAAATGTGGAAACAACCCAAATGTCCATCAATTGATAAATAGGTAAATTAAAACAATATGGTATGTACATAGAATACTATTTGGGATATTATTTGACAATAAAAAGGAATGAAGTACTGACATGTCACAATATGGATGAACCTTGAAAACATGATAAGCAAGAAGCCAGTCCCTACATATTCTATAATTCCACTTACTATGAAATGTCCAGAATAGGCAAACCCAGGGAAACAAAATAGATTATTGTTTTCCTAAGGCTGGAGGTTGGGGGAAATGAAGAATGACTGCTAATTGGGTGTGGAGTTTCTTTTTGGGGGTAAAGAAAATGTTCTAAAATCTATTGGGGAGATGGTTATAAACCATTGAATTATACACTCTAAATGGGCAAATTGTATGCCATGTGATTTCTATCTCAAGTTGTTTTATTCTTAAAAGTTAAATAACTTGCTACGGTCATACATTGGCTCACAATAGGATGTCTCAAGTACAGTGCAACAATGTTGAATTTGGTTAGAGTACACGTGTCTCAGGACATCCCATGGCCACACAGTGTTGGGTTCTCCCTGTGTCTTGGGCTGCAGCTTCCATGGTGATGAAATCAAGATTAACCGGTCAGGCAATTAATGGTAGCCCACCCTTTGGCAGCAGCAGTAGTGGCCCCTGGGAATAGCTAGTCCATGGAGATGAATGTACCCAATAAAGTTGGGGGCCAAGTGTCACCAGCCCACAAATCCCAGGTAATCATATTAAGGGCTCTGCTCTGCTTAATGTTACTACTTTCTTCCTGTGGAAAGAAAGAATATTACACTGTGGAGACTAAGTCTACTGTTTACTGAGGCAGTCAGTCTTTATTGAGTACCACAGTGTGCATGGAGCTAGTATAGTGCCAGGATTTTAAAAATATAAGAGAAATTCTTCCCGTGGAGGATCCACAGGATCAACAAAGATATTCTCTCTGCTGTCAAACTCTCAGACTTTTGGGGAGAGTCTCAGGTTTCAGGGGAATCCTAACCAGATGGGTGAAAGAGATAACCACTTGCAAAAGCAATTTAATATTACAAAGATAAAGCCATTTTGCAAACTGAAGACCTAAGGGCTGTGGACCTGAGTGTTAATTAAGATGTGATCAAAGCCTAAGTTAACATGTCTTATAAGAGTGTGCTTTTGAAGAGGTTAAGAGACAGAAATAGCAGACAAAAATGGGGATTGTGTCCTGAGGGTCTCTACAAAAGGGGAGGGAGAAGTGAGGACCAGAACCTGGCCCAGAATGCGAAGGACTTTTAAGCAAAAGTATTAGAATAGAAAAAAGAAACCTGTTTCTATCCTCAAAGCCTACCATCTACCTAGGTCACATCTAACAAGCTCATTTGAGCTCAGAAGGGACTGGAGAGGGTGGGGAGGAACATGGTGGAAACAGGGATTTAGGAATGTCTCAGAATCCCAGGCATCTGGAGGTCGAGGCAGCACAGAGACGTCCTCACTGCCATCTCCCACCCTGCCTCTCTCTGATTCAGCACTCCCCTTTCGCTCTATAGGCTGGCTCTGCCTCTGGACCACGTGATGAAAAATGGTTGCTGCCTACAGCTCTGGGTCTTTAAGCTACTGTATTTAAGAAAAACAAAAAATAAAACTGCAACAGGTTTGGAAAGGATGGTAATCTCTCAGTCCAATTATAGATTCCCTGAAGCAGGGACTCGGCCCCACAGGGTGAGCCAGCACTTGCTCCTGTTCAACAGTGGCCAGTGTGTGGTCGCTGCATCAGCATGGCTCCTGGAACTCCCTGTGAGGATGGGGAAGACCAGGTGAGGGGTGGGGACGAGGACATGAGAAAGGAAGAAAGAGGTGTGAGCAGAGCATCTAACAAATCATTGCAATAGTAGGCAACAAATGCTGGGGACAGGAGGGCGACATTGGAAGTCGCCTCTTCTCAGTGTATGTTCTCTCTGTTGTCTCTAAAGGACACTTGTCATTGGATTTAAGACCCACCTGGACAATCCTAGATAAACCCCTCTCAAGATCCTTAATCACATCTTTTGTCATTAAGGCAATATTCTGTAGCTGTTTAAGGTAATATTCACAGGTTCTGGGAATTAAGACATGGACATCTTAATGGGGGACCACCATTCAACCCACTACAGAGAGGTGGGGAAGAGTAGATAATTACTAGGATTCTGACCCAGACCACCAGGATAAATAGTACAGAAGGAAGGGGAGCTTTCAGGGAGGGAAGTTAAGCTTTAAGCATGTTGAATCTGAGGGATTTGTAGGGATAGTCAGTAGGCAATAGGAGAAATGTTTCAACAAAGAGCTGGGCTGGAGCTGCAAGTTGTTAATACTGTAGGGCCGCAGAGCTAAAACCATGGGAGTGAATGAGCTAACCTGGATAGAGTAGATAGGGGAATTGAGGACAGACCCTGAGTAGCATCAACTAGTGGTTAGGCAGCCATTCACAAAGGGAAGAAAAGCAGGAGAAGAGCAGCAGCCTGGAAACTTGGCGAGAAAACAGCTTCAGAAAATGAGTTCAATAGTGTCAAATACTAGGAGGATAGGGCTGGAAAGAAATCTCTGATTTTAGGACCTTAAAGTTGACATGCAAGTGCCCTTGTTTGCTCTCCTTTTAAAAACCAGTATAGGCTCACTAAAGAACATTTGAAATGCATAATTAGAAAATTATAGTTCCATTAAGCAAACAGTCACTATTAATATTTCCATCCAGTTTTTCTATGTACAGGTGAACTAAAAAAAAAATGGTCGTTGAATTATTTATGTGTTTGTGTACATGTATTCCTGTAGACACCCACCTTGATTTCCAAGAAGGCACCCTTCTCTAAATCCTCAGGTAGGGAGACTGAGTTCTGGATCCTGGGGAGGCTGCCCGGGACCTGTGGGCCTCCAGGCCTGGGGCACTTCCCTGCACCTCCTCCCATGGAAGTTGCTGCACCAGTTACGCCTGGGCAAACACCAGTCTCTCTTCCCTGGGTTAATATTTCACATCTGTTGTCAGAGTCTGATCCAGCTTCACCATGTGCACCCTGGGATGGTGATGTTCTCTGCCCTGCCACCTCTAACCCTCATGGTATCTGCCCCGAAAAAGAGGTTCTCTCCAAGACCCCAGGGCAGAGATGCTTTGTCCACATTAGTGCTTCTTGGTGTTTATCCTCTTCTTCTTTTTAAGTCCTTAACCTTTACCTGGGTCAATAATCTCCCTCAAATTACAGGGAGAAGCCTCCTCCATTCGGAAGCCTTCCCTGATTACTGAACACAGAGGTAACAGGTTTAAGCTTGTTACCTCCTGTTGAATTCAGTGGTTCCTGCCCAATCTTCACCCCACACACTCTATCTAGTCCCCACCAGATCTTCCTATGCTTTTGTAATTAAATGGTCAGTTGTTTGGTATCTGCCAGTGGGCCCAGAACACATTTTGACCAATGTTGGGCTTTCCAACCTGTGCTTCCTGACTGCTACTTCCTGTCATCATCCTGTAGAAACCCTGGGGACACACCTTCATCTGAACAGCATCTCAAAATAGATGGTGAAGAGAAAACCAATGCAAAATGGGACAAAAAATACTGCAAAGGGTAACTGGAAACTACAGTATTTCTGCTTTTGCTCCCCACCATTGGCTACAAAAGGCATTTCCAATTGCATTTCTTTTGCCCTTGTTCCTTTAATCAGCACCCAAGAAGAGGGACAGACTCTGTTTACTGTTCCTTCCCCTCCGTGCAAATCTAACCCTGACCCTGGGACTCATCACTTATTCTTATATTGTTTAAGTCCAACATATACTGAGTGTTACTGTAAGGGCTGTTGTCCCCTTTAGAGAGAAGGGAACCCAGGCACAACTGAACCAGGGTTTAGGTCTCTAACACTTTACTGTTTGGGGAAACAGCAGCCCTGCTCTGGGGAACGGGGAGGGGTGGGTGGGAGCTGAGGCTAACTTCCTCTCACCCAGCCATTCTGTTCCCTCTGCAATAAAGTTCATAGTCCAGGAAATTCCCTGCAAGTGACAATGACTCTGGAACTTTCCAGAAGATAAGAACTGCTTGGCCAGAGCCTCCCTCACCGCTTGCCATCCCTTCAGCTGATGATCAGTAGCTCTTTCTTTGCCAGGAGCCAGGCTCTCCAGTTTACCTTCGAGTCAGGACATATCCTCCTGAAGAGGCCCAGATACAGGCCCATCCCCATCCCTGAGAACCCATCCTTGCCTCCCAATCCTACCCCACCTCGCCTTTCCTTCCTTCTTCCTTCCTGAAGTGTTTGCAGCTCAGCTCCCACTCAGCCAAAGAGAAGCAACTGTTCATGTAAAACATTAGGGAGATTTAGGAAGGAGCCCAGGGAGTACTTTTAAAACAGGAATTTACTCAGGTCCAGGAAACAGAGCTACACATGGGCATCCGGCAATGTGGGCACTGCATATCCTGGCTGTAAACCCCACACAGTGCCAACTGGAACATCTGTTTATCAACTGCCATGGATTCAGGAAGCCAAACAGACCTGCCCATCACGAGAGCATCCCGTCCAGGCCTCGCCTCCAGACATGACCCCACACACCCAAGATGAAAACCACTCTTGGGAGAAACTGAGAAGGAGCTTTTACAGTTTGCAGGGCTCCACACCTTCTGCTGTTGGGAAATTCTCCCTGTAGCTAACTTCAGTCTCTGTTAATACATCTTGAACAATAGGATTGTTTTTGGTGTTCCCTATATGCTTTATAACATCTCCTTTTAATAACACTGTGGTGTTAAGCACATTGTATTTGGTCATTTTAATCCCCACAATAAACCATTAATCATTAATACATGAACAATTAATGATTAAAGGTATCAACATACCCATTTTACAGATGGGACACCAAGACTTAGAGATGCTGAGAAAATTACTCAAGGTCATACTGTAACAGAGCTAGGATTTGAATTTAGACAGTCTGACTTCGGGGTTCATGTGCTTTATTATTAATTCTGTGTCTCCCTACAGTTTTCCTTTCCCCAAATGGGATCATTCCACCTCCGTAAACCTGTCCTTATAATTTTCCATTCAGTCAGGAAACCTTAAACTGGTCCCAAAGACCCTGGATAGACTTACATTAGTTTCCTTTCCATTGCTTAATTCAATCTGACCACGTCCACACCAACCACTCCCTCCATTCAGCCCCATCTGGCTCATGTCCTGCTCAGCAGAGTAATTGGCTAACCCTAACTGGAGGCCTGTGGGGCCATTCAGGAAAGCTCCAGCACAGGTGGCCCTGGCCACAGGGAAAAAGGCAACAACCCCTCTTTGCAAAGCAGCTGTATTTGCTAATTAAGAACCACTTCAACAAAATGCCCTTCAAAAAAAATATTTGAGCAGTCATTATGCTCATTTGAAAGAAACTCAGCATTGAATTTCTACTGGAGAAACTGTAGAGAAAAACACTGGCTGTCTTTGGTTAGGTTCTCCTTCCTACCCCCTCCCCCTCCCACACCTCCTGCCCATACCACTACATCCCTCTCTCCCATTCTCCACCCCTCTGGGCCTGTCACTGGCCTTGAGACTTGACAGCTCCATACTTGTGCCTCCATTGAGCAGGCAGACTAGTAGAGCATGGTGGTAAAGGGCCCAGACTCTGGAACGAGACTGCCTGGCAGCTACCTGAGGCGAGTACTTAGCCTCTCTTGGCCTTGGTGTCCCCATTTGTAAATCACAACAATAATTATAGTCTCTGTTTCATCTAGATGAGTTGAAATGTGTAAAGCATTTAGAGTAGTGTCTGACACACTGACTGTAAGCACTCAATACATATTCCACCCTGCCACCTAATTAATAGCCCTGTGAAACTGGGCAGGCCACTTTGGAGAAGGGTATGATGTAGTAATTAAGAACAGTGGATTTGAAGTCAGACAGTCTTGCCCTTGAATCCTGACTTTCAACAACTTGCTTAACTTCTCTGAACCTCAGCTTCCCTATCTGTAAAATGAACCTAATAGTATCTACCTCTCATCAGGGTTATTGAGAGGATTAAATGAGGTTATGTAATTTATACATAAACCATGTACAAGTGGAATATACATAAGGGGTTCGGCACAGGGTCTGGCTGCAAGCAAACAATAAATGGCCCTGTTACTCTTGTAATTAACTCCCTGAACTTCAGTCCCTTCATGTATAAACTGGACACAATAACACCCCAGGGATTCTGTAAGGCGTGAAGGCCACACCCTCTAATTTCCCTTTCCCTCTCTCCAGCTCCTCCTGTAGAATGCTCTACCTACTGCCTGTGACTCACCTGTCAAGGCCCATTCAAATGCTGCCTCTTCCTAGAAGTCCTTCCTGGGTCCCCCACCCAGTGCTTCAAAGCCCTTGACAGGTTCTGACTTGAATTCAGAGTCACTCAGTTCTGATGTTGCCTCCTGTCCATTCCACCCCCTGAGCCAGAAGTCCCAAAGAACAGCATCTCCCCAGTGTAGGAACTTAAGTAAATGAAATACCACCCCTGTCCCATCTTACCTTAAGATCAAGAACGATGGTGGCTGACGGCCTCCGTTTCTGACAGTTGTCTTGTGGGGCTTGGCTCCAGAGCCCTCAGCAGGACCCTGCGGCCTCTGACTCCGAAGCGGAGCTAGTGAGCAGCCCCCTGAGCCCCCTGGGGAGTCCGGGGTTCCACAAAACCCTCCTTTGGCTTATGCCCTCCCAGGGCCTTTTCAAGGGCATCCAGGGCCTTTCCCACTTCAGGAGTGCCCGCATCATATCAAAAATATTAAGATGCACTTACATTCCACATGAAATGTATTTATACATAAACCAGGTACAAGTGGAATTGTAGTTGATCGGTTGGTGTTTTGTTGTCATTTAAATATTTACAAATTTCCATTTTGCAATTTTCTTTTTACATTTTGAAACCAATAACTTCTTTTCCATGTTTCAACTGTAGTCTCTAGGCCTAAGCCTATGTGTCTAAGGGATGGGCTGGCAGTGCCTCCAGTGCCTACTAAATCAGCTTGATTAGATTCCCAGATCCCAGAGTTTGTCAACTCCAGCGCCCATCTGGACCACGTCCACCCTATCTTTCCACACACCTACCTACCTATCTCTCCCTCATCTACAGGTTTCTTACCCCCCACCTGAAAGGGGAGTGTTCCTATGAAATCTTTCCTAAGCTGAAATACTGTAAAGCAAAAAAGCAATTACCATTATTTTATATAGAAAATTTTCTAGTGTTCCAAGACCCCCTAAATCACCTCTTTTTGGCTTCTTTGATGCCTTAGGACGCATCTTGCTAACGGATAACCAAATAAGTTGAGATAAAGCACAGATGCTGGCTGCTTGAGGCTGAGATGCTGAGTGCAGTTCCTCGGGAAGGAGCTTGGCGGCGCCGCTCTCGCTGCCTGGGTGTCTGCTGCTTCTAAAACAGCTCCCTGCGCAGCTTTTGTAAAGGCATTTCTTTTTTTATAAAAACTCCTATTAGGGTTTATTCCAATTAGTGAAAACAGGTACAAATGCAGACCTTTCGTAAAAGTGAAGTGGCACAAACTGAACTTTCTGAAAAGCAGGAGGTACCCGTATCTGGCTGAGTTAGTTGCCCAGCACAGAAAAGGAGCACATGGACAGAGGCTGGAAAGCCGCATGTGGTGTGACTGCCCTCTACAGGTTACTCCCAGAAGGTGCAGATGGAGAGTCCCCTCTTCAGCAGGCTGACCAAGCGTGTCAAGAGATCAGGCCCACCACTCACTCACTGACATTTATTGAGCACCTACGTATACCAGTACCTGCTCTAGGAACAAAAGGTACTACAAGGAGGAATAAAACTCATCCCTGTCCTCCAGGAAGTCACCATTTTGTAGTGGCGACTGCAAACACAACACACAATTACAGTGCAGTGCTATGACTACCATTACAGACACATACCAAGTTCTGTGGGAGCACCGGGAGAATTGGAATAAGTCTGGGGCAATAGGGGAAGGCATCCCAGGACAGCTGACATTTACCCTGGGCCTTGAAGGAGGAGTAAAAGATTGTCAGGCAGCACTGGCAGGGAGACCGTGAACAAAGGCAGTGTGCCATAGAAGTGCAGCTTCTGGGGGGCCAGAAAGAGGTGTGGTGCAGCTGAAGTGTGCCTGGGGTGAAACAGTGCAAGAGCCATCTAGAGAGGCAGATGGGGACAGACAGTGGGGGACACTCCTATTTGAAAAACTAAACTGTGACACCCTGGCCAGAACCCTGCGCCAAACAAGAAGGAGCCTGACCCAAGAACTCGGATTTCCAGTGTGAAGGGGGAACCAGACATACCCAGGACCAGGACTTGATACTGAGACACAGCAGCTGTCTCTCAAATGGACACCATTGAACACATCAGCGCTGAGCTGATGGAAGGAGACAGGACTTCAGCGTGGGGGTGGGTCGAAGGAGCAGAGCATGCTGACAGGAGCCAGGAGAGCTCCCAGAACCCCTCTGTCCTCTGGGCTCTCCTGCTCCCTGACCTCAGCCCTCACATTTCCTACCTGGGCTCCATCACCAACTCGCTGGGAGACTGAGCAGTCACTTCATGATGCAGAACCAGTATCCTCATCCTTGAAATGGAAATATAATCATAATGCCCATATGTCAGGGTTCTTTGAGAATTAAGGAGATGAATGTAGAGAAAGAACATCCTTAACTTAGTGTCTGGCATAGACTAGTTCAATAAACGGTAGCCAATTCCCCACAATTCCATTCTTGACCCACTTGTCTTCTCTGCCAACTCCCACTCCTGGGTTTGAGCTCTCCCCTGTACCCTCTACCTCCTAAACCTCCTTTCTAGTCCAGCCCTCTCTCATCTGAGTGCTGTCCCCTCACACACAGCGGCCCACAAGGCGCCCACACCCAGGGGGTCCTCAGGTACCTAACTTCAGCATCTGGAAAGGCATGCCTTTCTGCTACACCCCAACATATCTTCCCTCAAACTTGACTGAGGGCACCATCCAACTACCCAGGACACCCAAAGGCTATATTAGACTTCATTGTCTCCCCTCCCCGACAATCTGCTGATCCCAAGTCCCAGACATCTCAGAACCTGCTCCCTTCCCTCACTTCCATTGCTCTGGCTTGGGTAAGGCCTTGTGTTGGCCCCCTTGCTTCCCTGCCCTCCTACCTGCCCTCCTAAGGATGCTTCTAAATCTGCTCCTGACTTTGCCCTGCTTAGACCCCGTCATGGCTTATCCATACAGCAAAGGCCAGCCTCCCAGCCTCCCATCCAAGGGGCTGAGCGTTGGACTTTCTCAAGAAGTAAGGATCTGAGCCCCATGGAAGTTACTTACTTAATGAGGGTTTAGGGCAGAGGACAGGATTCTCAGCTACCAAACAGCCAGGCTATGTGGTGACTGGAAGGGGATTGAGTGGTCCACCAGGCTACAGTGCAGCCGTGGGGAAGGTAAACATTTCTCATGCCCAAAAAAGTGTATGAGGGATATGTCTGAAAGGTGAACCATAGATTTATGTGTTAGAGGAAAAACAGTTCTGGACCCAGAGAGCAAAAAGTATCTCGGAACACCTAAAAATGGTCCAGAAGCAAAGAAAATAGTGAGTAGGAGTACTGGTTCTGGGTCAGACTGTCCTGGCTCCAATACTTATTGCCTATGAGATGATGGGCAAATTAATGGACTGCTGTCTGCCCCATTTCCTTTCTATAATAACAGAGTGCCCATTTCATACATTAAGGTGCAGATTAAATGCTTCACATGTGCCACACATTTGAAACAGTTTCCACATAGTAACTGTTCAGTAAGTTCTCTGTTATGATTCACGCAGCACTGGAGGGAATAATAATTAACCCCATAGTACTGCAACTCCCCATTCTCCCTTTCTTCCTGTTAGTCAAGGAAACCCTGCCCTTAAGCTTTAGTGGGATAAATGGTGGCCCATCCGGAGGCCAGATTTCACTGCCTCCTTGCAGCTAGGTGTGGACATTGGCTAAGTCCTGGCCAATGAGAGGTGAGCAGCAGTGAGGTGTGCAACGTCTGGATCCCATCCTTAGCAGGACAAAAGCTGCTTGCTCTTCCTGCTGATCGAGAAGTAGCCTTTGCACAGACATGGAAGCCACATGCTGAGGCTGGCAGAGATGCTCCAAGAAGCCAGGGCTGCCCACCTTTTCTGCTGCATGTGAAAGAAATGATCTTCTGTCTTAAATAAGCCACTGCATTATGGGGCTTCTTTGTTACAGCGGTTTGGTGTTCCTGTAACGAATGCCACATCTTCATCTAAAACAATCCTTCCCTGTTAGAAAAGTGAGGAGATAGCTTCCTCACACACAAAAATAATCTGCAAATGGCCTTGTCAACTGAGAAAAGGAGGCAAAATTGAAAAAGAACAGAGGCCTTTTATTTGGGGTCTCAGAATTGCAATTCAGGGAGCATGGATTCCAGAGAAACTGGAAAAAGGGTCCTACTTGTAGGGTGAAAGCAAGGTGTTTTATGAGGAAAAGGAAGGGGCAGAATTACATGACTTAAGAAAAAAAGTTCTCAAACTAAAGAACTTAGCTTTAAAGAATGAAGCTACTCTGGGTGACACATGGATTGACAGCTACCTTCACAAAGCCCCGGGCCAACAGGCCTGTGATCAGAGTGTCCCTTCCCGCTGACTTCTCAAACGATTGTTTGAATCAACTGCCATTCTAGCCAATCCAAAGGCTTTGGCCCAGTCCAAGCAAAGGCGAATAAAGCGGATTCTCTGCAGCCACTCCAGTCCCATTTGTAAATGACTCCCATCGTGTCAATTTTTCACATCCTTTAAATACATGAAAATATGCTCACTTTACTCATGAAGAAAAGAGATGCAAATTAAAACTGCACTGTAGTACCATTTCTCATTTATCAGATGGGCAGAAATTCAAAGGAATTCTGTGGGCTAGGCTGTGTGGGAAATAGGCACTTTCCCACTTTGCTGCTGTGACGTAATTAGAAATATACATTTCACGTCTGGGCTCCCCAAACCCTAGGAATTCCCTGAGTAGTAGGGGTGAGAGGTGCATCTTTTGTTATTCAGGACGAGCCCCTCTCAACCTTACCTGAGTTTAAGCCCAAGAAGGGCTTGGGGAGGGGCTGGTTGCCAGGGGAGCCAACCGCAGGATCAGAGGGCTGGCATACTCAGCCCCGCCCTCCCACCCCACCCCCTAACCCTGGGGAGGAGAAAAGGTCCCGAGAGTAAACTAATCACTGGCCAATGATTTAATTAACCATCCCCATATAATGGAACCTCCATAAACCCTAAATGAAGGGGTTCCGGGAGCTCCTGAGTTGGTGAGCGTATTCAGACACTAGATGAGTGGTGCTCCTGGGGAGGGCATAGACCTCTGCACCCCTTGCCACGTCCTTTGCCCCTTATGCATCTCCTCCATCTGGCTGTTGCTGAGTCATACCCTTTAAATAAATCAATAATAGTAAGTAACGAGTTTCCCTGAGTTCTGTGAGCTCTTCTAGGAAATTATCAAACCTGAAGACCAGGCCGTGAGAACCCCTGATTTATAGCTGGTCAGTCAGATGTACAGGAGGCCTGGTCTTGCCATGGTGTCTCAAGTTGGGGACAGTTTTGTGGTGCTGAGCCCTTAACCTGTGATGTCTACACTAACTCTGGGTGGTTAGTGTCAGAACTGAATTGAACTGTAGGATGCCCAGTTGGTATATGGAGAGTTGCAAAATTGGTTGGTGTAGGACACCTTCGGCCCCAGCACACATTTGGGGTCAGTAGTGCTGCTGGTGTGAGTAGAGGATACAGAGTTTTCTTTAAGCCATCGGACGTGCCAAATGGTGGGAAAAAATTCCATCACACCTGAACTACTCACTGTATAAGGAGCAAAGTTTGGGGTTTCAGGAGTTAAGCGCTAGCTTTTGCTCCCTGTGAAACACCCTTTTATCTTTGTAATAAATCCTCCCAACTTTTTAATAAACTAACTTGACTTAGATTCTGTTACTTGCAACTGAAGGTCCTAAATGACATAGAAATGAACTTCTGGATTAGGGTTCATAGAATAAACCCTGAGAGAAACTCAAAGAGGCAGAGTTGTGGGGTGGGCTGCGAGGAGGAATATGTAACCACAAAAAGGGAAGCGGCAGTCCTTGCTAAGTGGCAGTGAAGTGGTTGGTCAGGCACTTCCCTGATGTCTGCAGTGCTGAGACCAAGGCTTCGGATGACTTTATAGCAAAACAGAGTGTATTGGTCATTGCTTGTGGACTTAAGTGAGGAATGGCCAGAGGCTGTTAGCCAGCAATGGCCCTGTTGACAGAAGAAGGTAAAGTCCAGGGCAACCTGAGACGGCTATAGACCAGATTGAGAATTAGCCTTGAATCCTGCTGAATTGTGGTGTCAGATTCTCTGATTCTCTACACCACCTCCCCATCCAAGACTGAAGTCAGAGTAAAGATTAGAAAACTATTAGAGCTTAGCTGTTGGAATAAGGATATTGATTCATCCATTCAACAGTTGAGCACCTCCTCTGGGCAAGGGACTGTTCTAAGCACAGTGAAAAAAACAGGCAATGACCCCAGCCCTCAAGGAATTCAAATTGTAGGAGGGAGAAAGATGATACATAATAAAGTAACACACAATTAAATTTGTTATAGTCAGAATAGAATAGTGTGTTAGAAGCTGCAAGTACTATGCAGTAAATAATAGAGCTAGGTAAGGAGTTTGGGGAGGGTGAGGAAGTGGCGGTTGTGATTTTAAATAGGGAAGTCAAGGCAGGCCTCATAGAAAAGGCAATTTGAGCAAAGACGTGAAAAACTGTAGGGACTGAGATACATGGACCTAAAGGCAAAAGCAAGATCATGCGTGGGTGTTCAAGCAACAGCCAAAAGGGAAGTAGGGCAGGAGGGGATCACTGGGAGGAGAGTTGTAGGAGAGAGGTCAGCCACACAGTGGGAGACCCAGTGGGATGGAGTTTACAGACGTTGGTTTAACTGTGAGAAATGGGAAGCCACTGCAGGATTTTGAGTAAAGGAGTGTCATAATGTACTTATATCTTAAAAGGATCTCCCTGGCTGCTGGGTTCGATGAGGATAGATGGTAAGGAAGCAGGTAAAAGCAGGACTAGGTGTCTGCAGTAATCCAGATGAGAATGAAGGGGGGTCGGGCTAGAGCGGTAGCACTGGAGATGTAGGGAAATGGTCAGACCCTTCAAAATACAGATCTGTATTTTGAAGACAGAACCAGCATGGCTTCCTGGGATTGAATGTAGGGTGTAAGAGAAAGCAGCTTCGTTAATAAAGCCAACCAACCAACCAACCAACCAGCCAGCCAGCCAGCCAGCCAGCCAGCCAGCCAACCAGCCAACCAACCAGCCAACCTCAGGTCAGTATCTTCCATTGAGCCCCCTCTGCTGGACAAATGTGAAATTGCCTCCCATTTGAAAAGACCTCCCCCACAGTTGTGCAATGTAACGGTGCAGGGTTAAACTTCCAAAGCAGATTAGAGGAGAAAAGCTCCCATCATACACTTCCATCCCCAATATTCACCACCCATACCCTGAGACTAAAGCCCTTAAGTGGAAAGGAATTGGTAGAGATGAGCAGAGTCCCCTTAGGTATGTCCAGATCTGAATCTTTACCAGGCCTGGGAATTACCAAAGAATGACAAGATTCCTGGGTTGGGCTTTCATATCAGAGACCTCCAGATGAAATGCTCAGGCTTCCAAGGTGTTATGGGAATTGTAGCACCAGAAAAAATATATAATGCTGGCAAACAGAGACCTGAGAGTTTTTTAAACCAATGTTTCAGGAAGACTCAGTCCTAAACCACATAAGAAGAATACCAGCAATAGCAGGAAGCAGATGGCTCAACCTGAACAGCTCCCTGCAGAACACCCTACCCACTGGTCTTCTTTGGAGCAGTCCTGAAGGATGCTGGTTATACCAGGGAAGTCCTCCAAGCAAGTAGATTATAGGGACCAAAAATCTCACTCCACTGCGCAGGGAGTGAGTTATGCAATGATGCCCATGAGATTTGCTGATTCTATCATTTACCTGTATAGACTTGTTGAGCAAGATACAGAACAGCCTCTGGACCAATGGCCAAGTTTGGTGCTTTTGTAAAGACTTCCCGCTAAACCCTTTTCTTAAGGGTAGCTATTATGATTGTCCTTTCTCTTTCCTATTATTATATATCAGTAGTGATTAATGGTAAGTACTGCTAATCAGAACTAAAATGGGATTTTATTATGGTCAGTAATATACAGGAAAACGTACTTTATAATTGATGCTGATGTGAACTATGATGTTTAGGGCTCTTTTGTGTTAGGAAGAATTTAATGAAATTAAAAGAACACTGGTCATGGCTGCACAACAGTGTGATTGTACTTAATCCCACTGGACTGTACCCTTAAAAATGGTTAAGATGATAAATTTTATGTTATGTGTATTTTAAATATTTTAAATAAAAAATTCTCCCCCCAAATTAGACAAACATGTCTTGATCAGCAAAATGCTAAGAAATGCAAAATTGATTTTAAAAATAGACTGTACCACTTGATATTTTTAAATTGTAAGAGAGGGAGGAAGTGAACTGGAACCTGAAAGAACTTTGTGCAAAGGTAATGACTGAGGTCTGTGGACTGGAGTTCTAAGTTGTGGATAAAATGAGGCATAATAAACCTTGGTGCTCAGAAAGGTCTTGGCACTATATCTGCACAAATGAACTGAGTGTCCATGAATCTGCCCTGATCCTTGCATAATCTGGGATCTTTGCTGCATGGAAGGAAGCCCAAGTGAGCATAAGGTGGGGCAGATGGAAATTATATTTATTGCTTGGTCCATAGGTGACAGGATGATGTAGAGCCACACAGAGGTAAGGTTGAACCTGAAATACAAGACAGGACATCAGTGGGAGATTATGTACTTGGGGAACAGCTGCCTCATGATGTTATCTCTGGATATAGCTGGGCATGGATGATTTTAACTTTGGGAAGATGAGTGGTGGTTGGGTTATGCTTGGTGGGGTCCTCTTAGGCTACATTCGGAGAAGTGTGGATGGTGTGGCATGTGTGCACATGTGCTAGACAACATGGTCTAGAATGTAGTGGAGACCTTTTGGGGCCTCCTGCCTGACTTTGAGTCTTTACTTCTCCTTTTCTAGATACTGCCACTCATTTCTCGGTATGGATTCCAACAGCCGTATTTGAAACTTTTTTTTTTGTATGTCTAAATGCATGGTTTCTAATGTTTTGATTTCTTATTTAATTACATTGTGGTCAGAGCATGTGGTCTGTGCAATATTGATTCTTAGGTATTTATTGAAGCTTGTTTTGTTGTTTAGTTAGTGGTCAATTTTTATGTGTTCCATGTGTATGTGACGTGAAAAGAATGTATACTCTAATTGTTGGGTGCAGAGTTCCATATAAGTTCAATAAACGAAGGCAGTTAATTGTGTCATTCAAAGCTGTATCCTAGTTAATTACTGGTCTGCTAGATCTGTCAATTACTGACAGAAGTATGTTAAATCTCCCACTCTGATGGTGAATTACTGAATTTCTCCTTAAAAGCCTGTGAATGTTCCCATCATGTGCATGCTATTAGATGTATACACTTTAGAATTATGTTTTCTTCAGGAATTGAACACTTTATTAATGTGGATATGACCCTCATTTCTGGAGTAGTATTTTTTGCTTTAAGTGAGATTCCTGATAGTTAGTATACTTATGCAAAGTTTGCTCCTCGTGGCAAATTAAGAGCCTTGCTTCAGGAAGTCCTCCCCTTTCTCTCCTTTATCATCACATTTCCATCTTTATTGGTCTATTCCGATCAGCAGATAAAATCATGCTGCTGTTTTTTTCTATCCTAAAGAAAAGTTCACATGACTCCAATTCCTCCTCTAGCTAAGCCTCATTTCTGTTCCCCTGTGCAGCAAAATTCCTCAAAGAATAATATTTAGTTCTTTCTTCCCATTCTCTTATTTTTCTCACTTTCAGTTTTTTAATGATTTTATATTATATTTTAAAATAGCCCTGTGATATTTCACAAGAAGTACATGAGCATTATAGAAAATAGACAATGTAGAAAAGCAAATTATGAAAACATTATATTCTAACCTTGCTGAGAGTACCAATGTTAACCAGTCGTAGCTGGATCTTTTTGATATATATATATTTTTAATGTATGGGGTTTTAAAAAAATCAACATGAGATCATTTTGTACATACCATTTTATAAGCTCTTTTTACCAGTTAATCATCTCTGTCTTTTCAAATCAGACATTTTTTGTCCCATCTAATACCTAAGCCGTAATCAAATTTTCCCAATTATCTTAAAAATGTCCTTTATAACTGGTGTGTCCATATCATATTCAACCTATGGCTATACATTACATCTTGTCTTCTAGCATAATCTCCTTTTTCAGGACACTAACTTGTTGAAAGCACTAGGCCAGATGTCCTATCCTCTGGGTTTGCTGGTTGCCCTTCCATGGTATTGTTAAGCTTATTCCTCTATTATGTGAATTTCTTATAAACTGGAAGTTAGATCTAAAGGCTTAATGGTTTCAAGGTCAATGACTTTGAGTAGATATATGATAGATGATGTACACTTCATATGGCACCTCATCATAAAACACAATATCTGGTGACAACAATTGTGACAGCAATATTGGCCACTAGTTTGGGGTGAGGACAGCCTAACCCCTCCATTGTAAATTACATTTCCCCTTTGTGACTAGAAAGTAATCTGTGTGTTGTTACTGTGGCACTACGTGAATGTCCAGTTCCCTATCTGCTCATTCTCCTGATGGTTTTAAACCAATTAATAATACTTACCTGAATCAATAATTTTATAAGGTTTGCAAATGACGATGTTCAAATTCTAGATTATTCAGTAAAGTTTTTCCTTATCAAGTGAATCCATTTGATTATCCTAAAATACAGTTCCTATTAGAAAAGCAAAATAAATGTTTGTTTATTTTCCTTTACCAATTTTCCAAGTAAGTTTTAGTTAAACAGCCGTACAAAATCGTGACAGATAATGTGTTCTTAAACCCACCTCAGCTTTCACTCCCAACAAATCCACAAAACTTCTCTTGCTAAATTCACCAATGTCCTCCAGGTTGCTACATTCAAAAGTCTAGTTCGTAGCCCATTTGACCCACCAGCAGCATTTGAGAGAGATGATCACGACTTCCTTGAAACACTTCCTTCATTTGACTTTCAAGACACCACCTTGCTTTAATTATCCTCTTACTTCACTAGCCATTCCTTCTTAAACTCCTTTGCTAGTTCTCCTTCTTGCCTTTCCCTTGTGGATCATGACTGTCTTTTTCTGCGCTTATTGGCCATTATCTTCTTTGGAAAACGGTCTCCAGATCTTTTGCCCATTTTAAATATGGATTATTCTAAAAAATAAGTAACATTTTATTATTGAGTTGTAAGAGTTTTTCATATATTCTAAATATAAGTCCCTTATCAAATATACGATTTGCAAATTTTTTTTTTACATTCTGTAGGTTGTCCTTTCACTTCCTTGACATATCCTTTGAACATAAAACTTTTTAATGTTGATTTGCCCAATTTATTTTTTCTTTTGTTACTTTGCTTTTGGTGTCATATCTAAGAAAATAGAGCCTAATCCAAGGTCATGAAGATTTACACCTATTTATCTTCTAAGAGTATTATAGCTTCAGCTCTTATATTTAGGTCTGTAATCCATTTTGAATTAATTTTGCTATATCATATGAAGTAGGGGTTCAACTTAATCCTTTTGCATGTGGATATCCAGTTTTGCCAGCATAATTTTTTGATGCTAGTATTCTTCCCTGCACCACCTCTAACCTCAATTGAATTGTTTTAGAACACTTGTTGAAAATGAATTGACTGTAAATGTAAGGATTTACTTCTGGACTCTTAATTCTATTACGCTGAGCTATTATCTATCCTATACTAGTACCAGGCGGCTTGATTACTTTCGTTTGTAGTAAGTTTTGAAATTGGGAGGTGTGAGCTCTCCACTCTGTTCTTTGTCAAGATTGTTTTTGATGTTCTGGATACCTTGAATTTCTAATGAATTTTAGCATCAGCTCTTCAATTTCTGCAAAGAAACCAGCTGGGATTTTGACAGTATTTCACTGAATCTATAGATCAACTTGGGAAATATTGTCAAACCTGGGTTATCTTTCCACTTATTTAAGTCCTCTTTAATTTCTTCCAATTATTTTTGTCCTTTTCATTGTACAAATCTTATACATACTTATTTTGTTGAATTTAGTCCTATAAATGGAATTGTTTTCTGAATTTCATTTTTGGATTATTCACTGCATGTGTATGGAAATACAGCTATTTTCATATATTGATCTTGTGTTCTGCCACATTGCTGAACTTGTTTATTAGTTTTAATAGATTTTGGGGGAGTCCTTAGAAATGTCTATATACAAGATCATGTCATCTTCAAAGAGAGATCATTTTTCTTCTTCCTTTCTAACGTGGATGTCATTTATTTTTCATTCTTAATTTCCCTGGCTAGACCTTCCAATACAATGTTGAATAGAAGTGGTGAGAGTGGAAACCTTTGTTTTGTTCATGATCTTAGGGAGAAAGCATCAAGTCTTTCACCATTAAATGTGATGTTAGCTGTGGGTTTTTCATAGCCTTTATCAAGTTGTGGAAGTTCCCTGCTATTCCTAATTTATGAAATTTTTTATCAGGAAAGGACATTGGATTTTGTCAAGTGGTTTTTCTGCACCTATTGAGATGTCATGTGTTTTTTGTTTTTTTATCCTATTAATATGCTGTATTGCATTGTTTTTGTACTGTTAAGCCAACCTTGCATTCCTGGGGTAAATCCCATTCAGTCATTTTTATGTTTTTGACAAGTTGGCTGTAATGTGTCTAGGTGTAATACAGTCTTTCTCTGATGATCTCATCCAGTCTCAGGATGTTAAATGCTGACTATATACTGATGACTCCTCAACATACATTTCAATATGCTGTTGGATTTGGTTTGCTACTATTTCGTTGAGGGCCCTTGCATCCATATTTATAAAAGATATCAATCTGTCTTCTTGTGATATTATTATCTGTTACATCTTTAGATATTATAAATACAATTAATATAACTTTATAATTATTGCTTTATTTAATTGTCTTTTAAATCAGAAAGAAGAGGAAAAGGAAAACAAAAATACATTTATATTGTCTTTTATATTTACCTATATATTTACTTCGCTAATGCTCTTTATTTCTTCATGTGGATTTGAGTTACTAATGTCCTATTGTTTCAGTTTGAAGGATTCCCTCTAGTATTTCTTGTATGATAGACAGTTCTGCCACTGACAAATTTTCTCAGTTTTTGTTTACCAGGAATGTTTTAATTTCTCTTATGGTTTTTAAAGTATAGTTTTTTCTAGATATAGGATTTTTGGCTGACAATTCTTTTCTTTCAGCACTGTGAATATATCATCCCACTATCTCTGGCCTCCATGCTTTATGGTGATAAATTAGCCATCAGTCTTATTGAGGATGGCTTGTCCATGATGAGTCACTTCCCTCTTTCTACTTTCAAGATTCTCTCTTTGTCTTTTGACAGGTTGGCTGTAATGTGTCTAGGTGTAATACACTCTTTCTCTGATGATCTCATCCAGTCTCAGGATATTAAATGTCAACTATATACTGATGACTCCTCAACATATATTTCAAGCCCAGACTTCTCCTAGACCTCTGACTCATATTCAAATGCTTACTTGTCATCTTCACTTGAATGTCTAGCAGTTACCTCAAACTTAATATGGTAAAATTGAAATCCTGATCCCACTTTCCAAAATAAAAACCCTGTTCTGATCACAGTCAGACCTTATCTCTGCCATTGACAACTCCACTATTCCAGATGTTCAGGCTGGAAACCTTGGAGTCATCTTTAACTCCTCTCATTCTCTCATTCTCATCATCCATAACAGTAATTATGTTGCCTCTACCTTTGAAATAAAACTAGAATCCTATTATGTCTTACCACTTCCACTGCTACCATCTTGGTCCAAGCCACCTCATATCTTATGTAGATTATTACAATAATCTCCACCTGGCACCCCAGCTTGTCCCCTCACCTCCATCTCAATAACTATCCTCAGATTTATCCTTTTGAATGTAAGTCAGATTGTGTTACTTCTCTACTCAAAACCCTCACAGGTCATCATTTCACTGAGAGTAAAAGCCAGAATTCTTATGAGATCAACATTTACAAGACTTCTTCTACCACCACCACCACCACCACCATTATCTTTCAGACTTTATCTCCAGTGACTCTCTCTTTTGCTCTCTCCTCTCTATTCATACTGGCTCCTTGCTCTTTCTGTAATGTGTCAATCATGTTTCTGCCACAGGGCCTTTGCACTTGCTGTTTTTTCTACCTGGGACACTTTCTCCTGGTTATCCTCATACCTTACTCTCTTCCTTCAAGTCTTTGTTCAAATGTTACCTTCTCAGTAAAACTTTCCACTGTAGATAAATTGTTTTTCTTTCCTCTATGGTATCTTTTAATATTTCTTCTCTGTAGAGTGGTCTCTATTTTCACTGAAATAGGAATAGGTGTGGACTTTTCTTTTTTTATATTTGTCCTATGTGGGATTTATTGAGGTTCCTAAATAAGAAGATTCATGTCTTTCATCAGTTGGAAATTTCTCAGCCACTATATTTTCCAATATTGCCTCTTTCTCATTCTTTCTATTCTTTCCTTGTAATATTCTAAGTAGATACATGTTAGCTTTCATTCTGCCTTCCAGGTCTCTTAACCTCCTTTCATATTTTTCATCTATTTCTCTGTGCTTCATTCTGAATAATTTCCTCAGACCTAGTTGCCAACTTTTTCTTCAGCTGTCATTAATCTCTTATTTAATTTCTTGTTTCTATCTGCTAAGTTTTCTTCTTAATTTCAATTACTGTATTTTTCATTTTTAAGAGTTCCAATTATTTCTTTTTCAAATATGAAGTTCTTTTTTATTCCATCTGGGTCTTTATTATTATTATTATTATTATTATTCCTTATGTCCCTAATCATTGTAAAAATACTTAGTTTTAAATAATAACATGTCTGTGACACTATATGCCAAGTACTGTTATACCTCCTCTGTATTCATTCGATTAATCCTCATAATAATCCTGTATAAGAAAATGGAGGCACAGAGAAGTTAACCAACTTTCTCAAGATCACCTTGAGAGTAAGTAGCATGCCTGTACTAGAATCCAAGCTGTCTGGCTTTAAAGCTCACACCCTTAATCACTGCACTTACTGCCTCTTATATCATGCGTTGCCATCTAAAAAAGTGTGTTATCTGCAATTCTGTTTATTTGCTGAATCTTTCTAATTATGGATTGTTCCTTTATGGAGATCACTTTTCAGATAATATGGGAATCCTGCATAGGTCCAGAATTTTACATCCCTGGTCCATAACCACTTTTAATGCCAAATCCAATTCCAACTCTCCACCTAACACAGGCCCCAAATCCTTCTGCCCACATGGGGGATTAAAAATCAAGCCACTTAATTTCTGCGACTGACACCCCTTTCCCTGTCCTACCGTATTCCCAGCCACAGAGGCTTTGGGTTAATATTACATATTTACTGCTCTGGTTTCCCATTATCTCTTTGTTTTGGGTCCCTAAGGACTTTCTTTACTTTCTTGTGAGCTCAGCTATACATTTAAAAGCTAGCATTTATCACCAGGAACATCTCTCCCCTCCCCCACCTCAAAAAAACCCTCCTTTTACATTTGTTACTATTGTTGTCACAGAATATATCATCTCCAGCTGAGTCATTTGGCATAGGAGGTATTTTTTTCAGACTATGGGAAATTGGTAATTTAGACATAATATAGAATACATTTTCTATTAGCTGTCAAAAACAAAGCTATGCATTTAAAAATATTTTTTTTATATTTTATGTAGGCTTTTTAGGTGTCATGGCAGGATTTTCAGAGTATTTAGTCTAGGCATACTGCCAGATGTGGAAGTGCAACAGTCATACTTGTTCTGTCCCCTGGTCATTGGTCTAGGATTGGATACAACTCTCCTGTGTTCTTGTACATGTTATTCACTCAGCCTGGAATAGCCTCATCCATTTTCACCCTTGATATATCTAGCTAATTTATATTTATCCTCCAAACTCAGTCCAGAAATCTTCTTTTGTTTTTAAGCCTACCTTGGTTCTCACCAGAGGAAGTTAGTCTCTCCCTTCTTTGTATCGTGCAGGTAGTTTTCTTGTGTTGCTCATTAAAATCATAGTTTTAATTATTTGTTTACATATTTACTTTTTTATTCATCTGTGTACTCTCAGCACCAAGTGCAGTGCTTGGATCTGTTAAACGCTCAAACATGCCTGTTGAATTGAATTTCTAAAGTAGGAGTGAGGAACTGGGCTTGAAGGAAGAGAAAGAACTGAGATAAGACTCTAGGTGGAAAAGGTGGGTTTTGCAAAGAGCCAGAAATGCCTTTGAAAAGAGGGACCTACTGGCTTATTAATCCACAAGTTTACCCTTTGCAGCCTTCATCAAAAGCATTTCTGCTTACTCAGGAATCTTCTCAGAGTTCCCGTGGATTCTTTGGCCACTTCTAAGCCAGTTGGTATAACCCCCAAGAAGTCAGGTCTGGATTTAAGATTTCCCAACTACCTTCCACTTTGCACCACCTCTCCTGGTTTACCAGTACTTTTTACTTCAATAATTACAAGAGCACCTCCACATATACTATCTCACTTATTCCTTACAACAATCCTGATGAAATCCAGGATGAAAAATCCTGATTTAACAGATGAAGACAGAGTTTTAGGTTAAGAGCTTTGCCCCAACCCATACAGTTGCAAGGGGCAGTGCCAAGATTTTAATCTCATTTGTTTAACCCCAAAATTCATGTTCTAAACATAACAATGAACTGCCTGATTTTCATTAGGTCACTGGGTATACTTGACAATCTTGAATATATGCTATGAGTAGAGAGCTATGTGACAAATCTGTATGTGAAAAAAAAATCAATACATGTAAACAAAGTCAGGATGATCCACATGAAAATAAACTTGTTCTAGAGTAGTAACAGAAAATAAAATTGCACCATCCACCAACCTATGCTTGGCATTTATTTTATCTCATATTTCCATAGGTAAGCAGTATTAACCCTGTCTTACAGGTTCCTTAGTTTGAGGGATATCCAAGAGCTGATGGTTAAGAGCTTGTGCTTTGGACCCAGGCACACTTGGGTTCAAATACTGACTTTACCTCTTACCAAATACACTGAACTGGAGAAAGATGTTCTGCAAGGTGGGGTAATTTGTAAAATGGGATAACTGTAATTTGATAATATCTACTTAAGGTGTTATTGTAAGGATTAAATCATATAACAGGTAATGCACCTAACAATGCTTGTTGTATGGTGAGGCCTCAATAAACACTATCTTATAGCACTAAAGCCAAGAGAGATTTGGTAATATGCTCAGAGATACACATACCCAGTAATACGGTAGAACCTTGATAGAAACTCATCTGTGTGATTTCAAAACTTCACTCTTTCATCATACCATGTTGGCAGGCTATCATTAAGTCTCCATCTTCAAATATTTTTCTAACAGCCCAGAATTCTGATTGTCCAGATCAATATAAATTTTTAATATTTTCTATCATAAATTTAATAAATACCCATAAAAATACCAATAAACCTTATAACACTGCCCAGAGTTAACTAGTTTTATTTTCTTCCAGTCTTTTTTTTTTCCACAATGCTAGTTTTGCTGATTTCATGTCAAACATCATGAAAATTTTCAGTTTACTTCCCAGATTTTAATTTTACATGATTTATGTGCTTATTTCATCAAATGAAGATACTACATTTAACTGTTAACCATTTACTTGTTTCCAGTTTCACTGGACACTGCAATATAAATTCTTTGAAGAGAATCTGCATTTCAAACATTTTTTTCTTCAGGATAGATTCATAGAAATGCTATACATGGGTCAAAGAGGATGGTGAGTTTAAAGGCTTTCAATGCCTCAAGAATTTCTGGGTCAAAAAGAACGGACCATTTAAGGCCTTTCAATAAACAAACATCACTAGCTTCATTCAAGAAAGGTTTTCTAATGCATACTCTGATCAGCAGGACAGGAGAGTGCCCGGCTGTCAGTAAAAAGAACTCTGATGTTTTTGGTAAGTGCCAAATGGTGCATTTAAACTTCAATTTCTTTGATTAGAGAAGTTGAACATTCTTTCCCTTGATTTCAGATTTCCTCTTTAGTGGATTGCCTGTTCTGATCCTTTGCTTTGCACGTTTTTCTATCGGGGCATTAAGAATTTTGTCCTTAGAATGTTGTTTTTACGATATAAAAACTACTTTAAAAAAAAACACGTGGTTGGTAGTCCGGGATTGCTGAACACCGGCAGACGCTCATGGAAGCAAGCTTGCGCACCTGCGAACTTGCAGAGACAGCGGGCGGCCTTCACACTTGATAGCGGAAGCAAGGCTTCGACAAATCACTAGAGCCGGAATTGCCGCAAAGGCGTTGGCTCTTCCAGCCTCTGGAAAAAGAATTCGCGAGATTTCAGCCATCCAGGGGAACTCCAACCTGACTACAAATCCCAGCATGCAACGCGTCCTAAATTCCGAGCGCCCGAATGAAGGCTCGGGTCCAAGGTCATGTGTCTGCTGCGTAAGGCGTCCGGTTGTCTCTTCCACGCCTTTTTCTACAGCTTCCACCTTGGCCGCCATTTTGTGTGGGAGGTTATGGAACCTCTGAGTTCCGCCGACTCTATGGGGGAGCATTTCAGGGATTGACCAATCGAAGCCAGATCTCGCAGGAAAATCCCGCCTTTACCCGGATGGAGGCGGGAATTGCCACGAAGCTCCTGTGGAGAGAGAGGAAGAAGTTGCCGGAAACCAATAAGAAAGGAGGAATCGAGGACATTGGCCAATGGGAGTGCGAGAGTTTGTGGCCAATGAGAGTAGGGCGACCTCGGGACACGTGGGTGGAGGAGCCAAGCGCCGAGACCTCGAGCTAAAGCTGGGAGGTGAGTCAGTCACCTTGAGCCGGGCGACAGCTGTGGTCCGAGCAGGGACAGCAGGGCAGTGGAGTGCAGGTGACTTGGGGCTGAAAGCCGGCGATCGGCAGGGGTGAGGGCAGGGCTGTGTGGAGGGGCATTTGCCCACAGGGCCTGGAGAGGCGAAGCGCGTCTGTAGCCTTAACAATGTTAATTACCAACGGTAATGAGCGATGAACTGTTCCAGCCAAGGTGGCCGAGGACAGCTGTGTAAAATGGGCAGGAACCTGCCCTGCATCTACCCAGTATATGCCTCTGGTCTTCCTGGGAGACCATCTTCTTTGGCAGTCTTTCCCTCCTGGGGCTCTGGCCATCTTTTCTCCTCTCCGAATCTCCGTGACCTTATTTTGCAGACCCACGGTGATGAAAGTAGTGGGCCGGGAAGTCTGTGCTCTCCCTCTGACCTCTAATGCCCTCCTCAGATGGGGCGCGGTGCGAGGAAGAGCGTGGTCCAGGGAGGGCGAACGAGGTGAAGGGGACAACCAGAGGTCACCACTTTAAGCAAACAGGCAGTCAGTGGCTGTTTTTTTTTTTAACCCCCTTTGCAGACTGAAAAAATGCAGACCACTGGGGCACTCCTCATTCCTCCTGCTCTGGTAAGCTGCGGCTCTGGGGTGGCGCGTAGTGCCAGGTGTACGAGCTGGCACTGTTTAATGAATGAGCCGAGAGGAGCATGGCATCCTAATGAGACTGGCTCTTTGAGGAGGCTGTAGGATGTGATGCAGTTAACCCGTTTTATCTGGACCTGTAAAACATGTTATCTTGGCTTCGGAATGTGGTCAGAATCTGGATCTGACCTTTACCCACAGTCTGGTGTGGCCATAGCCAGACAGCTCACCGAAGCAGTTATTCTCAACTTTGCACATTGGAATCATCTGGCCAGCTTTTCAAAATCCTGATGCCCAGGCTGCACGCTATGGGAATGGATCCATGCATCTGTATTTTTTTTTTTAGAATTTCCCAGGTGATTTCAATGTTCAGCCAAGTTTTAAACTGCTACATTATAGCTCTTGAAATATTTCAAGAAAGCTGTTAATGACTTTCAGGCTTACTGGCCCACTTCTCAGGGTGTGTAACAGTGAGTACATTTTAGCAAAAACAAGATTTCCCCCTTTTGATTCCTTTGCTGATCGGGGTACAAACTCCTCCTGTATATGGTTTGATGTTGGTGTGGGTTCTTGTTACATTCTGGGATACTTCTTAGGGCTGTATTCACAGAAGTGAACTGTGGTACCTGGTTTTAAATGGGAATGTGGACATTGCTGACTGTACCACTGTCTGGAGACAGCTGTCGCTGGTGCAGGCATACCTGACAGAAACAGGAATACATTAATTGACCTTGACATACATCGGACTTTTTTCTAATTATAATTGTAGTCACTTTTGACAGAAGTTCAGCTATTAGAGTTTTTTCCCTTGCTTGATTTGGGGGGATGTGTCTTTCTGATTTTATAGATGCGCTGTTGTACCAGGAGTCTAATCAGGCCTGTGTCTGCCTCCTTCCTGAGTAGATCAGAGACCCCATCTAAACAGGTAAAGGAGTCTGGGCCCTCTTAAGAATTTCCTCAGGCGGGGTCCTTCAAATTAGTTGCGTTGCATTTGGGTCAAAATGGGAGGACAGCTAGAGACCCTACGATGCTTTAATACTCGTAGCTTTGTAGGTAAGAAACTTGCAAAAGTGGGGTTTCCTTAACCCACGGAATATCCCTAGCCCTGTCTGAAAACGTACCCTAAGGCTAACTCCCAGCATTCTCTGTAATCATGCATTCTGCATTTGCCAGGCAGTTTGCCAACAACTTCAGAGCTCAGGTGGGTGGGGCACAGGATTAGAGTCAGCCACCTGTCCTTGCACCCCACTATCTCCTTGCTCTCTCTTCCCCTCTCCCCCTCTTTCTAGCCTTCCTGCAGCAGCTCCCCACTCCAGGTGGCCAGCCGGGAGTTCCAGACCAGTATTGTCTCCCGAGACATTGACACAGCAGCCAAGTTTATTGGTGCTGGAGCCGCCACAGTTGGTGTGGCTGGTTCAGGGGCCGGCATTGGGACAGTGTTTGGGAGCTTGATCATTGGCTATGCCAGGTGAGTTTGGGGGTCGCCTAGATGGCGAATGGCATCTCCTACCATAAATTCCACCCTATTTTAGGGAAGCCTCAGCAAGAGGAGCTCCCTCTAACTTTGGGTTGATTTCGTCTACCTCCTGCTTTTTCCAGTGACCTCTGGATCAGAATTTAAATATGTCTCCAACCTGCCTCACTTACACTTACTGTGTTGGTACTCTGCTTGCCTGTGCAGATCCCCAGGACCTAGGAGGCTAGACCCTCTCCCAGTTTCAACACTCCATTTTCCCAGCCTACCTGTGTCCACACCACCCATGCCCTCACTCCTTCCTTTCCCCGGGCTGGCATCAATCTCTGTCCCTGGCAGGAACCCGTCTCTCAAGCAGCAACTCTTCTCCTATGCAATTCTGGGCTTTGCCCTATCTGAGGCCATGGGACTCTTCTGTTTGATGGTTGCCTTCCTCATCCTCTTCGCCATGTGAGGCTCCGTGGGGATCAGCTACCCGTCCTTGCTGCTTCATCTCCAGGCCGTGACCAGTGCTGGAGTGTGCTAAGCTTTACCATTAAACACCACGTTTCTCTAAACCCATATGCTGTGCCTCTGTCCTTTGCCCTTTGGGAGGGCCTTGGGGGAAAGGTGGGACAGGGAAAGTGGGATTTCAGCCATGGGTGATTAGGAATTTCTCAGGGCTGAGAAATAGCACACTGCCATGACTGTAAGCACATGGAGGGTTCTGTCTCTCTGGGGGAGCATGGACTTGTCTAAGTAATGATAATTGGTGCTTTTTTCCCCTTCAAATTTGGTGATAATGTGTAACATTTTTTAGGTGCTTAATTTCTACCATGCTCTGTACCAAATAGTTTACATTTGTTGTCTCAACCCTGTGAAGTTTAAGTACAGTGATTATACCCATTTTGCAAATGAGGGAACTGAGGCTTAGGAAGCAAAATAACTTGTCCAGCATCACAGTGCTGGTAAGTGGCAGAATTGGGGGTTCCCCCTCAGGTCAGCTGAAACCTGCTGTGCTGTCCCATCTCTTTTCATTTTGGCCACATAATTGTGGTGGCACAGAGGGGGAAACATCACAAAGAAGTTGCATAGCATGTTCAGTCTCTGCCCGAATTTGGCCCCATGTGTAAGATTTTCATTTTCATTTTCAATTAGCCTTTCTTAGAGTGCCTAAATGTTCTTGAACAAAACAGATGAGCTGCAGTCGCTGTTCTTGAAGAATTTATAAGCTTAGCTTTTCTGGGGATAAAAAGGGAGTTTTGAAAGGATGAACCAACTAATTGCTTGGAGAGCTTCACTGAACATCTTCCTTATGGTCTCAGTCTATGTGCAGCATGTCCCCCCAACTTGGCTAAAGTGGGACTGATAACCCAGTAAGAGAAAGCTAACCTGATAGATCCACAGCAGGAGCAAAACGTGGACAAAATGAGTGCAAAGGTGCTGGTAGATAGGGGGCGTCCCAAATTGGGTGGTTTCAGAGGATTCATAACTTAAAAGGGACTCATTTTGTGAAAATGTTATACCTCAAATTACTGCAAAAAACTTATGTGAAAGAGTGAAACCAAGAACATTCTTAATTAGTGAGAACATCTTCCTGCTCAAGGGTAGCTAGCAAAATAGGGTTAAAACACCAATAAATATGAGTCAATAAGAATGGATTCAATTTATATACAATTTAAAGACAGTCATGCAAGTGTTTAGGGGTTAAGCTTCCTCCTAGGAGTTTTGGAGAAAGCAAAGAAATCTGAGGTCTTTACCCTCAAGGAGTGCAGGGCATCAGCAGACTCGAAACAAGTGACAATATCGTACATTATCAGGTATGTGGGTATGGAAGCTACGTGCTATAGAAGAGGGAAAGCAGGGAGGCTAGTGTTTGTTGTAATAACACCAGCTAAAACTGGAGCTCTTGTGGATCAGGCACAGTGCTAATCAATTTCCATGAATAACTTCCAACATTCTTATCAAATAAGTCATTTTATAGTAAGGAAGGCTCAGGAAGGAAGCCTTCCTGTGAAGGCTGTACACCGGTTAGTAAGCTGGGATTCAAACCCCAAAATTTGTGTTCCTATCACTGCTGACTCATCTAAGGTTTGTCTTAAGTGACATGCTCAGGTAATTACACAACAGGCCAATGATGCCAGTGATTCCAAACCAAGTCGGTCCAACACTGAACAGTCGTGATGTTCTTCTGCAAAATTTCTCCACCTTGGCTTGTTGAGGGCCAGACAATTCATTGTTAGGAGCTGCCCTGTACGTTGTGTGATGGTTAGCATCTTTGGCCTCTATGCATTCGATGCCAGTAGCAGCCTCCCCTTCCCCAGTTGTAATAACTAGTTGACAAATATTAGATACTGACAGATGTCTCCTGGCAAAGTCACTCCCAGTTGAGAACTACCAGTCTACCATAATCTGCTGCTTGTCCTCCTAGCCTGTTCGCCTTAAGTAATTCTCTCAGGCAAGCCAATGACAGAACCTGAAGTGGAGCCCAGGAATCTCAGGGCCAAAGAAAAGAAATGGGACTGGTTGAACTGGCGGCGGCGATTTCACCATGGGAGCAGTGGGTTAAGTGATAATGCTGGTGGACACAGGAACCTTTTGGGATGTCAGGCAGGCATTCTTGCCAAGTCACTAACCTCTGGTGGTGATCATGGAGCACCCCCCAGCAAGAGTGGTACCTTTTCTTTCTTGTGAAGAAACTTAATTTTGCCAAAGAGCTGGTAAGAATTTCCCTTTACCGTGGGCTCCAAATAGCGTAGAATTGCCGGGCTTACAAATCTAGATCAGCAGGGTTGGGAATATGGTTGGTGGGCCCACAGAACCTTGGAGAGTCAGGGGAGAATGCTCTCCCATCCCCAACAAGCCCGTTTACTCTGTTACCGTTGATGTTATTTATCTAGAGTCTGTGGTTCATGGATAGAACCCGTTTGCTTAGTATAAAGTATTTGTGAGTAGATACAGAGGCATATTGTTTTTAGAAGAGGGTCCACTGTTTTCATTAGATTCTCAGAGGGGTAGTGACTGGAAAACAATTAGTAACCTCTGCCTTAAGAGTTCAGCCTGGTAGCAAAGGACATGGACTTGGGAGCCAAGCGAGTACAAAGCCTTGCCACTTCCTCAGTCGAAGTTAATTAGCTCCCCTGAGCCTTGCTTTCCTCATCTCTAAAGTGAGGATGAGAACAATTCATGGTTGTAACAACAAAATGAGATAATACAGGCAAATCTGTGCAAATAATATAAATAACATCTACATGCACAGAATTGAGATATTAAGATGTATTAATGAGGGATATGCAGTAACACATAATACATGTATTATTAAATCTTAATATAGCTATTACTACTTTTAATCGGAAGCCTCAAAACACCCAGCCCAAGTTCTGATTTTTCCTTAGTCCAGGATTTATGACCTGGATTGGAACTCTTCATCTGTCCCTGGCATTGAAGCCCAAGACAAAAGGTTGGGCCCTGAAGGGTAAGGACAACTCCAGAAGGCAGTGGGACAGAGGACTTTGGGGTAAGGGAGGGGAAGGATCTTCAGTGTGGCACAGCAGTGGCCTGAACTCCAGGACATTTGCTTGCTTCTGTCCTTGGGGGAAGGGCACTTGCCTAGAGTTGCCATGGGCAAGGTGCTTCTAAACTTTGTTGCACTAAGAGATGGCTCACTGCAGGGCAGTCTGGTGCTGGGGATGGGGGAGAGGCTTGAATCCAAGCTCCTGTAGAAAAACTGCTCAGTTGAGTCATCCCTCCCTAGAGGGAACGCAACTGACTCCAGAAGGCACAGTCTCGCCCTCTGGCCAAGCTGCCAGTGAAAAACAACCAGGTATTGCCTTGAAAAAAATCAGCACTGGCCAGCTTAAAATGCTCTGCCAGCCTCTCCTTGGTTGTTCCTCTTCCCCAGCTTAGAGGCCTCCTAGAGTTCCCTTGGGAGGTGGTGAACTGTTCCTTTAAGGAGCTGCCAGCCCCTGCAGCCCTTCAGGCCTTGACTTGCAGGCTCTTTATGCATGTTTGGCTCAGCCCTTTGGAAAGAATACAGGCATACCTGAAGAGGGAGCTGAAATCGTAGAGATCTGTGGCCAGGGGAAGGGCACCTGACTACCATGTGCTCATCTCCATTCTGTTAAGCATTTCTGCAGTACTCACTGAACATCAGGTCCTACAGATATTCTCAGAGAATCCCATGCTTCCTTAGAGGATGTCTTAATGCATTAGCTGGACAGATGAGTAACCAAACCACTAAAATAAAAAGTAGTGTGTGCTATAATAAAAGTATTAATTATTCCAGAGGATAGAGAAATTAAAAGTGACTAATTAACAATAATAATATGCCTGGAGGTGTTAAGGCTTAGCAGAGAAAGTAATATTCCAGCCAATCTTGAAGATGAGTAAGAATAATAAAAGTTAATAGTGATTGAACATGTACTCTGGCACATTATCTTCACATAAACAATCTCTTCTTTATAGCTACTATTATTTTGCCAGTATTACTGATGAGGAACAAAGGCTCAGAGTTTAAGTAACTAGGATTTTCCCTGGTAGAGAGAACAAGTATTCCAGGTAGAGAAAATAGGAACAGAGACCTGAAGGAGAGAAGGTACATGGTCAAGTAAAGTACCAGTTACTTGGCCAGTGCTTGCCACTTTACAGAACACTTCTGGAAATGTCACATCCTCAAAAACCCTGAGAGAGAGGAATTAATTCATTCTATGGATGCAGAATTAGGCTCAAAGAAGATATTTGCATGTTGGTACAGATAAAAAGCTTGAATTTCTTTCTTTTGAATCTAAGGTAAGTGTTTTCCATTCATTGCCCATTGCTAGTGGACCTCGTACGTGAAAACCATGGTCTGGTAGTAACGAGGGAACCACTCTGAAGAATTCTCACTGCATGGGCCATCTCTGGGCCTCCACAGTCTGTTGCCATGGAAGAGCTATGTAGTGCTTTTCTCTGTGTGAGGTTACCCAGAGAATTGACTTTTGACTATCTTAATAAATAATACCCAAGCAAAATTCTGGAATAATTTGAGAATGAATAAAACATAGTTCATGTAGGCAATGGGTGCACATCACAACATACACACACACACACTTAAAAGGTACAAAAGATACATGTATGTCTTTACCACCACCATCCCTTCGGCCCACCCTGTCCACACAGCCAAACCAACCAACCACTGTCACACTGTCTAGTGTATCCCTTCAGATAGTCAGGTTACCTTTATTACAGTGGTAAAATACTGTTCCAATCAAGCATGAAATCTGTGTAAGCTAGTGGATTGATTCACTTCATGTTAGGTACCTGAGCTGTGCCAGGCCGTCCATCAAAGGACCATAATTATTAATACAAGGTAAGGTGTGAGAAGGGGGAAAATTCCAAGCTGTGATGGTATGACATAGTGGTTAGAACTTTTTTCTCTAGAGCCAGATTTGACTTAGAGCTCTAATTTGGCGGGTTGCTCTCGGTGTGACCCATGTAAGTCACTGAACCTCTGTAAGCCTCTGTTTTTCCATCTGTCAGGATGAACTAATAATAGGACGTACTTCATAGGGTTGTTGAAAAGAATAAGACAAAGTTTACAAAGTGCTTGGCACATGTTAAGCACTCAATAAATGTCAGATTAAAAAAAAAGTTTTTAGCTCTACATTTGGCTATTACCCTTTAAGTCTACAGTCCCTTCCTGGTAAATTCACAAAGCTGAGAAATCTGGATTTTTTTTAAAAGCAAATTTGGCGGCAAAATACAGTCCTAAGTGAGGCCGTTTGTCCTATTCAGTATGAATATTCACAACGTACCCAAATCAGTATGAATATTCATGTGACTTGCCGCAGAAATACCAATGCTTAGTTACAGGGTGCTACCCGAGGCCCAGCTGGGAGTGTTACTCTAAATCCTGAAACTTCTGGCCCCAAGCATTGCCGAATTAAGATAATGAGCCTGTATTCTTGCTGGGAGAAAAGGGAAAGCTTTTTTTAAAGAAGGCTTTTTTTTTTTTTTTTTTAGTCCATAGTATAGTTCACCTTATATATCTCAGGAAAGTCCTGAGCAATACTCCCAGGATTTAAACTCACATCCCCTTGATTCCTGTATATTCAAGGTCTGTGGGACGAAAATAGACTGAGCTTGGATTCAGGACGCCTGATTTTCTTCCTTTTACCAAGCTTCTTAAGGTCTGTTTCATTATCCCTATAGCAACGTCTAGCAACAATGCCTGTCATTTAGTAGGTCCTTCATAAATATATATTGAATAACCTCTAAAACGAGGTAGTTTTTCACTCGCAGTTTCTGATGCCTTCCTTCTTGCTGCAGGCAGGGGGCAATGGCAGCCTGCCCTCCGTGGGTGAGGGTGCGGGGAGGAAGGCTAAATCAAAGAGCCTTTCCGACAGGAAGGGTCCTAGGCGAGTCAACTCATCTATTCAGAGCCTCCCTACAAGGAAGCTAGAACCCCAATCATATCGCATAGGCACATATGAGGGTCGCTCTCGTTAAAGGGGGGCATATGGTCCTCCCTACCCCACCCCCTTTCAACATTTGAAAATAAAATATTCCGTGATATTGGGCTCTCAATTGCACCTCGGCGTCCTGACACGTCAGAACCTCCCCCAGCAGAGCTGTGGACCAACGCAGGCCCAGAACCCTTGCTCGGCTGGCTGGTTCCAACCCCCTCCTGCTCTGGAGGACCGTGGGGGACGCTCTTGCAGAGCGCCTCTCGCTGGTCGGAGCGGAGTAGGCGGAGCCAGCGCTGCTGGACGGTGGAAGCGGAGGGTGGGGACACTCTGGCCCGGCTCTCGGTGGTGCGGGAGCGGGAGGGAGCAGCGGCCGCTCTGGTCGGCGGACGTGCTGCCGAGCAGTCCCGGAAGCGAAGCAGCGATGGCGGAGAGTCCGACTGAAGAGGCGGCGACAGCGACAGCGGGCGCTGGGGCGACGGGCCCTGGGGCGAGCGGCGTCGCCGGTGTTGTTGGCGTTAGCGGCAGCGGGTTCGGGCCGCCTTTCCTGCCGGATGTGTGGGCGGCGGCGGCGGCGGCGGGCGGGGCCGGGGGACCGGGGAGCGGCCTGGCTCCGCTGCCCGGGCTCCCGCCCTCGGCCGCTGCCCACGGGGCCGCGCTGCTTAGCCACTGGGACCCCACACTCAGCTCCGACTGGGACGGCGAGCGAACCGCGCCGCAGTGTCTACTCCGGATCAAGCGGTGAGCCGGGGTTTTTCCTGCCCCAGCCCCGAGCTACGGGGCTCGACCTTCCCCAACCCCCTTTCCCTCCACAACCCCCCCCCCCCACCCGCGCTGCTCCGCGTTTCCCTCGCGGCTGCCCAGTCCCGAGACCCACGTCTCCAGCCCGGAGCGTTGGGATGCAAGTCCTCTCTCCACCCGCCCCCAGCCTCGCACACACCAAACCCCTCTTGCTAGCCCAGGTCCAACCCCGCCCCTCACCAACCTCCCGTGAGCCTTCCGTTTCCATTCCGGACGCCCTCCCCCATTCCTCCCGCCCGAAATCTGACCCTTTCGCTCTTCAGTAACACCCCCTGCCACCCTCCGCACCGCCCCTCTCCCCCTTTCCCCACCCCAGCCTTGCTAGATGCTGCCCGGAGGCCCCACCCATCGGCCCCCACCCCCACCCCCGTCGTCTCCTCTCCAGCCCCGTTTGTAACACACACACACACACAGCTTGCTTTGCCCTTTGCGAATCTGGTCTCAGATTCGAAGCCAGCCTTTTTATTCCTCCCTTCTCCTCAAGCCCCCTTCCCAAGCCTAGATCGCTTCCCTCACATTCTCCAGCAGTCTTCCTTTGAACCACTTTTCCCGAACCCCAAAACTGTCCACTCTGACACCTGTTCCAGTAACCAGGCTTCCTCCCTGCAGTCTTACTCTGGCTTGTACTATCCCACTCAAGATTTACTCCCTGTATTTTCTTCTCTGGGTCATCTGGTTTACTTTTCTGAAGCAAAGATGCCCAATTCAAATACAGAAACAAAGGCCCAGTCCTTGCTGTGCTTATTTTTTGGGTGACTGATCTTAAATCATACCATTTAATAATATTTTTGCAAAAATGCTTGTCTTAGTATCTGTCTCATAGGAAGAGGGTAATGCTTTAGTTACTTAATAATCTTGAAACCCGTTTGCTGATGACCATTTTCCCAATGCCCCCATCGCAATCATCCTCATCTAGGCAATCTCATCCCCAATGTTCCAGGTCCTTTCAGTTGTCTCTACCTACCTTTCAAGGCTGTGATAAAAATTAAACAGCCCATTGTGTGAAAAGTACATGACCCATTGACTGACATAGCATGCCAAGTCCGTCAGGATTACCACCGCTAACTTAAACTCAGACTCCACTCAACTCCGGTTCTCCTTCAGCCATTTCAGTATTCCAATCCTAACATACTTTTGAATTCTGCCAATACTTCTTTCTCTGCTCCGTCACTTTTTTGCACTTTTTAAATATCACTCTGTGCCCCAGTAAGTCCCTAGGCTTTTCCCACCTAGAATGCCTTCTTTAGACCCTTAGTCACAACTGATGCCTTCTAGTTCATGGGATATGACCTAGAAATCCTCTCATCTTCTATGGTAGTTGCTACAGGTCATCTTTCAGATGCGAGATTATCAGCGATTTCAGAGTTCCCCGACCCCAACCTGAAGAGCTCTCTACCCAGTTAGTCCCTGGGCATGACCATTACTGCTCCCTGCTAGCTCACTTGGCTTCATCGCCTTGCCAGCAGTGGTCCACTGTGTGGTTTATGGAATTAGTTTTTAGTGGTGTTGATTATGCCTTCCCAGTTACTGAAAAATCTTCACTTAGCATTCAGCCATAATACCTGGGAATCTCAGAGGTGGGAGTGAATGAATTGCCATGTGGGAGGAAGTGAGAGTAAATGGGATGTGGCTTTTCCACGGTGCCATCTGATGCCATTGGGAATTCCAGTTTTTCTTCCCCTCTCTACTCTCCCCGTAAGGAACAATGCCCCTTTGATAATTCCTCTCTGCTTGCCTGACAAGTACTCAGCTGAGATTTTTTTAGCTGCAAATATTTGTGGTACCAAGCACCATTTTCGCAAACCCTGGCCTCATTGAGGTGATAACAACTGTCCTGCTCAAGGGATTCCCCTTTTTTCTCCTCTTCCTCACTCCCTCCCCACCTCCTCTTGATGTTATACAGGGATATCATGTCCATTTATAAGGAGCCACCTCCAGGAATGTTCGTTGTACCTGATACTGTTGACATGACTAAGGTATGTAACTTGGTGGGGGTTGGGGGAAACTGGTAAATTGGGCCCATAAAGTTGGAAGAGCCCAAAAGAGATTATCGAGTTTCACATCTCTGATTTCATAGATGAATAAACCAAGGCCTCAAGACAGTAAGTGGCTTGCACAAGGTCACACAGTAAGGTGGAGCAAAGCCTTGAATAGATCTGTTATTGTGGTACCAATAGGTCCTGGTTGGCTTGGGAAATCCCAGTTTGTACCTATTTCCCCAGCTTAACTATTAATAGGGAACTCTCTCACTTTCAAAAATGGTCCAGTTTGGATAATAAATAATTATGTTCACACTATTCATTGTACTACCCAACTCTTCCACCATCCTGCCACTCACTCTTGATCATTAAGTATGATGCTATACATCACATGCAGAGAAGCTGGGGAGGGGGCAGGCTTGAGTGAACAGATTTGTAGTTAAAGGTCTTGCTTAGGCTCCTGTTCTTACTGGTTGCTTTTGAATACCCCATCCACCTCAAAGACTATTGCTATCTTGTTTGCCATGTACAGACACAGAGAAAACTTATATTCCCCTGGCACAGATATCTAGACCACTCTCTCATTGATGGTCTACCCTCAGAAGTGACATCACTTAACTGATGTTGGGAAGAAGCAGATATCCTAAATCTAGTGTCGTTTGAATGAAAACTCCTTAAAGGTCCAATACCTTGCAGCAAAAAGTTCAGATTTTGTATTGTTGCTCTATTTCGTTTTGAATGGATTTCCCTTTAAATTGATTTTTTCTTTTTATGTGGTTGGAAATGTTTTTCCGGGAACATGTTGTCCTCAGTCAAGTATCAGTGTTAATATGCTTATCCCTGGGGTCCCAGAATTGATGTCATATATACACCATTCGAGCTTGTTATTCCAAATTACTGAGGGCTGAAAGCCAGTCTAGGACGTCACCAAGGCAAGGTGAGGACTATAGACTGAGGCATTGGATTGCAGGTCCTTTTTCCTCTTGCTGTTTAAATTGCGAGTTAAGTGCCTAGGAGCCTTTGTAAATAAGAAATATAACTTGAGTCAGTTCAGGTTTTCCTCCCTTCTGGAAAGGCAATCCTGTTCAATAATCATGGCTGGAGGAAGAGAATTTAGCATTCTGTTTTAAGTGCTGCTGGGGTTTTTTCTAATAATCTACAGTGTTAGGGAAAGTTTTGGGGCTGGTCTAATGGCTCTAAATGAACCTTGAGTTTTCCCCATTTTTCTTTGTATCTTCGACACAGCTGGGTGCCGCCCCAGCCACATCCTCCACAGTAGCTTTGATCCTCTGGAGGAAGCAGACCTTCCAGGCCTCCATCACAGCCTTCAGCTCTACACTGTTACTGGCTGGCACTGGTGCCCTGGCCTCCAGTCCCTCTCCTCTTTTCCATTTTATCTTACCTCTCTTTTGTGCCATATAAATGGAGAGTGGAGTTGTGTCTATATGCATGTTTAACCTAGGCGTATCCAAACACAGGTCCTCAATAAAAATATGTATTAATTTCTTTAAAGTAAACATTCTAGGGTAATATTTTACAGATGCATAGTATATTTTGCACATTGGCATTCCATCTATTTATTACACATCACACTGATCAGAGAAGTCTGAACAAAACCATGCTTTAAGGGAATTTTAAGGGGCACTCACAGGTGATTTAGATTAGATTGAATTTTCATCTTGGACTCCTAATTTAGGAATGTAACCCCTGAGTGAGATGCCACTCCACTCTAATGGGATTTCTTAAAATTCCAAACGTTTTTAGTACGCAGAAGTACAGGCTATTCATTCTGCATGGTGAGGATATGGAATATGGATACCCAGTGAAGGTCCTGTTTCTGGTGTGGGTAGTAAGTGAAAGACAGGAGGGTTTGGGATGGGACATCACCTCACAATTTTGAGATGGGGTTTTATTTTGCAGATTCATGCATTGATCACAGGCCCATTTGACACTCCTTATGAAGGGGGTTTCTTCCTGTTCGTGTTTCGGTGTCCGCCCGACTATCCCATCCACCCACCTCGGGTCAAACTGATGACAACGGGCAATAACACAGTGAGGTTTAATCCCAACTTCTACCGCAATGGGAAAGTCTGCTTGAGTATTCTAGGGTAAGAGGAGACTTCTAAGTGGCCAAGTTTGTTGTTAGCAAATAATTACTCAAGACCAGCCTTTATCAGCAAGGGTTCACCATCTGAACCACAGAACGTGATTGGAGTGACTGTTTCCTCAGTTCCCCAAAATGGTCCATGACTAGTATCACTCTAGATGCAAAAAGAGAAGTTAATTCATTACATACAATGGATGTCTTAGTGAAGGGGTTCCCTGAGTAGTAGTGGCACCTGGGAAGGGAACTTAAAGCCCTGCAAATCTGGAACCCCACCCTAGAAAATACATCAGAAGCTCTGGGGTGGGGCCCAGCAACCTGTGTGTGATAAGCCCTCCGGGTGATTGCTAGTGCATACTGCACTTTGAGAACCACTCCCTTAGGGTGTCAGGGCTTAAATCTTCTCTCAAACAGGTTGAGAAAGGCTGCAGATCTGTGCCATTCAAGATTGTGGGTGTCTTATTTGAGTCTCAGTGAGTGGCTTTGGAGGCGGTGGTGGTGATGAGGATGATTATGATATTTTAACAACTGAGTAAAAAATGTCTGAGGTTGGAAATCCTATCAGGTACAAAACAGAAGTTTCAAGTACATTTTGTTTCTGTGTGCTATGGAGATTTAGCTTCATGTAGTTCTCACCCATTCCTTTGTAATGGCCTTTGTGGGTTAAAAATTCAGAATGGAAATGTTTTCTTACATGTTCTGGATTGGTCTTTTTAGTGTGGTCTGTATTTCCCTAGGGCAGAGAACAAGTGCAGGTTGAAGTTGAAAAAGTTGCCCAAACTGGTGAAACTGTTTATTTTCTTTCTGTCCAACTCATTGCAGAGTTTGTGTGGGGAAAAGGCAGCTGACAAAAACTGGAGACATGATTTTTACTTTATTTTTATTTTTTAAAAACCTGAGATACAGGAATATATGTTGTGTGATTGTGGCAGTGTGGAAGTCCTTTTTAAAGAAGGTTGTCCTTAAAGAAGTTCTTTATCTTATCAGGGTATATAATTGTGCTGGTAAGATAGTGATACACATAACCCCCAGTGGTAAGGAACTGTAGTTGCTGTTGCAGTATGAATTTTGTTTATGAAAGTGTTCTTGTATTAGGTGTTCCTCCATTAGGCCAACATAAAGCTATTTGGAACAAACAGCTCATCGTAGAAACAGGAGGTAAGATGGTGAGGTCAAAGTGGCAAGAGTGCGTTGGGTGGAAAAGGAGAAGCTACCCTGAAATTGGAAATTTATCACAAAGAATCAGAGTAGAAAATTCTCATGCATTTTTACTTGACTGTGCAATTTATCAGCCTCATTCCTTTCCTCCCTTCCTGGAAGAAAATACTGAGTTGACTTAGTGACAAAAGAAATTGAGTGAACATTTGCCCTGTTGACTTGAGCCCCTGAATATGTGAAGCCTTACAGAGCTGAAGGTCTAGAGTTTCTGGGGAAGCAGAGCTGAGAAGAGCAGGTTAGGAGGCACTGAAGCTCGAGCTCTGCCGGAGGTACTGTGCTCATCACTCGGGCTTTCCTCGGGTCTAGCAGGAAGAGGGTATTAGCCAGTCAGCTTCAACAGGCCAGTCAGGGCCCAGGTTGTGTTCAGCTTCCAGCTAAGTGTCTGGTCTTCAATAAGTGAGCTAACACTAATGTCATTAATGTCCTAACTGCCCTCCTTCCAATAGTCGATCAGGTTTTTGAAAGAGAGGAGTGATTTTGGTGTTTGTCTCTTGTTGAAGACGTTTTCCTTATACAGCTAACCCTTGAAAAACACGGGTTTAAACTGCATCGGTCCACTTAGACACAGATTCTTTCAGTAGATATATCAGAAAATGTTTTTTGAAATCTGCAGCAATTTGAAAAAACATCTGTAGCTTACTTTACTGTAAGAATACAGCATATAATATGTAAGATATAATATGTAAAATACATATAACATGTAAGATAAGTGTTAATTGAGTGTTCATCGGTAAGGCTTCCAGTCAACATAGGGTATTTATAGTTAGGTTTTGGGGGAGTCAGAAGTTTCAGGCAGATTTTCAACTGTGTGAGGGGTTAGTGCCCCTAACCCCAGTGTTGTTCAAGGGTCAAGTGTGTTATTGTCAGACTCTCCACAATTTAGAAGTGTACTTTTTTCCCATCATGTCCTTTGGCAGAGTTCTGTAGTCTTCAGAGAATTTGATACTCCTTGGGCACTTGATACAGAACTGGATCCCTGATCATCAGTCCCACCACATGGCCTCTAACCAGATGGCTTCAATCCCTTCTATGCCTCTGTGCTCAACTCCTCTCCACTAACTCCCATCACCACCCACAAGTAAATAAGTAAGCTCTTTGGGATCTGCAGAGGTTAGCATTTAGACTGCTTTTGGAGCTGTTTTCTTACTTTATTGAAAGAAACCTTCCCTGGCTACTGTTTCTTTCATAGCCAAAGAAAATCCCTTCAAAGTTATCTTCTTTGCTTTACCTTCTTTATTTCTGTCCACTTGATAAGAGGATTAGACAGTTGACTGATTTCTGGTGAAAGAGGGTGAAACAGAGGCTGGGAAATTGCAGAGTATTAATAGTGAAAAAGAAATGTTGAGTCACTAATTATAGTGCTGCGAGGCCCAGGGTACTTGTGCGCTGGTCTTTCTGTGATGCCCTTTTTGTCTCTCTCTGCCTCACTCTCTTCCCTTCCCTCTGATGTGTTTTGCAGTACGTGGACTGGCCCTGCCTGGAGCCCAGCCCAGAGCATCTCTTCTGTGCTCATCTCCATCCAGTCCCTGATGACTGAGAATCCCTATCACAATGAGCCTGGCTTTGAGCAGGTGAGGCCAGGTGGGCCCAGCTCTGGGGCATGATGTACTTGGTTTTGAGAGGGTCGTTTTTTTTTACCTACCTGGCTTGACCCCATGTATTAAATTTCTTTGCAGGTGTTTATCCTCCTTCATAATGAGTTTTTTTCCTTCTTAAGTTACAGTAACACTGTCGAGTTACTTCCTTTGACTTGGATTAATCTACAATGTGGAAGTCAGTGGAATCATCTTGAAATTAATTCTGAGTCTGCTTTGGGGTCTGTAAATGACATAATAGAATGCATACCCTGTAGGCATCATACAGCTGTGAAAATCTTGGAATCAGATTGGACCCAGTATCCTTACTTCCCTTACCTGCTATTTTCATATGCTACCTGCTGTTTATCAAAGTAGTAACTGAAAAGCCAGCTTTACCAAGGTGCTATGTCATCAAAAGGAATATAATGCAGTTTAACATTAAAACTGAGCTATGTAATTCAGGCTAATAGTTCAGTGTTTGGTAGTTGTTGAACTACAGCTTTCCTCGAAAAGTTTAAAATACCCTACAGCGCCCCTGTGATTTCACTGTGGTGCATTTCAGGAACCATGGTTAGTAGTGTGACAGTATATATCTCCTTCCTGTTAATTGTTTGTTTTTATCAGAGGCCAGGGCTCTGATTGACTGGGGTTGGTGGTGGGAAGAACAGTGAAGAGCAAAGGAAGAGTGAAAGGATGGGAGCCTGCACTCCTTTCCAGTCATACCTGTGTTCATATGTGCTTTCTAGGTGAAAGTTGGAGTTTTTCTTTAGAAAATTTCAAGTTTTGATAGACTCATAGTAGTTGACTCAAAATGATGATGGAACCCTACAGACATAGAGGAGTTAACCAGGAAGCATCCTGGGACCTGTAGGTTTCCCACGGGGACTCCCAACATATATCTACCTTTTTGTACCACCATTGTTTTTATACTTGGTTAATTCTCACTCAATCTATATTCGAGAGGCCTATCATTTCAGGCTTAGGAAACTTTGACACATCTAATTTGCTGTTTACAGGTCAAACAACCTGTAACAGAAAGTAAGTGTGGTATCCATGGAGGCAGGTGAATGGTCTCCAAAGTTAAAAAGCATAGTTGCTTTTCATGGATTTGCCTTACAATGGAAAGGTAGTACTTTTGCTTGGGTCACACACCACAAACTAATCCTAAAGTCTCCTCCTATTGGCTCTTCTTTTTGCCTAAACTTTGTGCTTGGATACTATGCTACCTGTCACATTACAGGAGAGACATCCAGGAGACAGCAAAAATTACAATGAATGTATTCGGCATGAAACCATCAGAGTGGCAGTCTGTGACATGATGGAAGGAAAATGCCCCTGCCCTGAACCCCTACGGTATGTGTCAGGAGAGCCCTCTGGGTACTTGGTATTCCTGTTGGAGATTGAGCTGCTGGCTCATACCCTCGAGTAGCTTTGGGGCAAAGTTTGGTGTTGGGCACCAGAGGAAGATAGAAGAAAAGGAGAGATGTGGTTCATGCTTTGAGCAGATGACTGAGGATTACCCAAGAGGAAGTTCAGAGAGCTTCTGTGTTCTTAAAGAGACCCTGGTCTCAGGGAGCCCCCAGTCTGTTGAGGACCTGGGCATATTAAAGACACTTAACTGTTGTATAGCCAAACAAGGTGTAGAGCATGTAATAGGAAAGCCAGGTTTATTTCTAAGTGTTAAAAACTGAGCAAAGTTAATGAAACAAACTTGCTAGGAGAATTCGAGTAAGGTTTGGGATTAGGGATGACCTGTGGAACACAAATGAGATTGAGCAAATCCTGATTTGAAGTTAGAAATCAAATAATCGGTATTAACAGTTACTCATTTTATAAACCTTAAGGTATAAGAGAAATCAACCATGGAAAGTCAGCTGCTGCTTTTTCCTTTTTCCATTGAAAGAACTTTGTGGGAAACCAAATCTGGGCTTGGGAATTTGAGCTATTTAATTTGACATTAAGTTTGGATGGTAGAGGTGTGACCCACCTCCCCCCACTGCACCTAAGCTTCTCTGCTTGCTTTCCAGAGGGGTGATGGAGAAGTCCTTCCTGGAGTATTATGACTTCTATGAGGTGGCCTGCAAAGATCGCCTTCACCTTCAAGGCCAGACTATGCAGGTAATGCAGTCAGAAGCCTAGACGCAGACCATGTAAAATCCCCAAGGTGACCTCATACCACTCATACAGTTCAGAGGCAAAAGGACCTGCTTCATTCGAATAGCTGAGACCCAACGAGGAGAGGACTTGCCCAAAGTTATATGGTGCCAGTTCTCAGTGCCTGGCATAAAGTAGGTACCCATGTGTAGGATCTGAATTGTCCTGCCTTTTAGCCTTTTCTTGCCTTCTTGATCAGTAGTCTTTTCAAACCAAGAACATTCCAGCCCTCTCAAGTTGTAGGGATCATGAGAGTCACCTGTTGGAATTCTAGCCCTTGCTCAGAGGGGTGCTCACAGAGAAAGAAGGCCTGGGAGAACATTGGGTAGGCAGTGTTACGTGCTAAAAGATTCCTGTCACAGAGATGGTGACCAGGTGTTCCTTCTCTGCCTCTATTGGGGAAATGTGCTTCTGCTCCCAATAAGAATACAGATTTTTGGCTTGACTTAAAAGATTCTTATTAAACCAAATTGTAAGTAGGCTCAAATATAAATAACCATGTTGGTAGGAGGGTAAGACCTGAAAGACCAATTCTGTGTCTTTGGGATTTTGCTTAGAAATGTGGTGACTTGGGTAAGTGACTAAGACATCTTAAGGTTCCCTCCAGCTCTTCTTGTGCTCTTTCCTCCAACCCCCAACCCCACCAGCAGTAGGAGTACCTGTCTTGTCAGATGCTGCCTAGAAAGAGTAGTTTCCCTATCCTTCCTTCAAGGACTTGCACCCACTCGCCACACTTAAACTCAGAGGGCAAGGCTGGCTCAGGGTTAACTTGTTTCCTGACTGCGTTCTGAGAGTATATCAAAGAAGGGGCATGCTGTAATTATCTGTCAGGAATTCTCATTACTGGTATTCAGCAACATTTCTAATATTCATTCTGTGAAGGAAAAAACTTGTAATGAAGGAGGGAAAAGGAACAGCATTGTCTGATGAGGAGAGGAGTGGGTGGAAGTGGAGCCAACGATAAAAGAAAGAAGATTTGGGAAATTGACAGCTCCAGAGATGTGTGGGGTTGAGCCTTTGGGGAACGTAAACCCTTGTAAGTGAAAAGTGCAGGCTGTAGTCAAATGACTGACATATGTCCACTGGCCCCTGATCATGAGGCTAATGTGTGGGCAGGAGTGCAGAAGGAGTTGAGGTGGGAGAAGCAGATGGAGTATGAGGTTGTGGGGGAATCATGTTCCTTTTGTGACTGCCAAGGAAGGAGTTCTCCAACTTGTTTGAACTCTGACCACTCTACTTTGCTCCTGTATTCCCTACATAGCATTTTAGATTGCATTTTTTATATCCTCCACACCAACCATAACAGCATTATTTTTGAGACTTTCAGTACAGTTAACCCCTTTCTGTGTAATGTTTGGAGATCTTTAATCTAGAATGACAAGGACTGTGATTAAGGCTTGGTGGCCCTGGAGTGATGCTTTAGAAACCTGGCCAGGATTATAGTGACAGGTCCCTGGGGAAGAGTATCAGTGCTTATCTGGAGACAGACCTCATGAGTTCTAGACCTGCCTATGATCTTAGAAAAGCAAATTACCTTTTTTAGGGAATGAAGGATGATTTTTTCCTTTATGGTTTTTGTGAGGCTAATTAAAAAGAAAACACAGGCATATTAATGATTACAGTCCTGGCCTGGCCTTGAATTTCTCTTCCCTAGCTATCTCATCTTTACTGTATCCCCGTTTTGCATATTGGCTTGCTTTTAAGGAATGCAAACGTATTTTAATGTTGGCACAAGCCAAAACTGTTTGGGGCAGTAAACGTGCCATAATATTCCTAAACCAAGACTATGTTGTGTGCTGTTTGGAACTGTCTATCCTATGTCCTCCCTCCTCTGTCCCTATGACTTAGAAGCTGAGCACACATTTCACATGGGCCCAAAGCTGCCTTCGCCAGGGCGAGCCACTCAGACTTGCATCTTCCATCCCGCTTGTCTCCTTTCCCCCACAGGACCCTTTTGGAGAGAAACGGGGCCACTTTGACTACCAGTCCCTCTTGATGCGCCTGGGACTGATTCGTCAGAAAGTGCTGGAGAGGCTCCATAATGAGAACACCGAAATGGACTCTGATAGCAGCTCTTCTGGGACAGAGACAGACCTGCACGGGAGCCTGAGGGTTTAGACCCTGCTCCCCTCTCCCCTCCCGCAACTCGAGAGTCCCAGCAAAGTCCCTTCCCCCACCCCAGGGATGGAGAGGCACTGTGTATCTCCCTCCAAACGTGACGTCATCCTGCAAGATGGCAAGATGCAAGCAAGCTCGGTCCTGGGGTGCGGGAGTGGGGAGGCTCTTGCTGTTCTGACCTCCTGGGCTCTCGAGCATCCGGGGCTTGTTCATCCTATATCAGGGGCCAAGGTACCTATCCAGGAGCACCCAGGGCGAGGGCCTCTGGCAAAAACAAAGCAACCAACACACCTCTCCACAGGGCCAGCTCCTTAGGGGTAGGTGGGAGACAGAAATTGCGGTTCTAAGAAGGGGTATGCCCAAGTGATTTATGGGGGAGATCTGGAAGGGGGCTTGGGGTGGGGGACTGTCTGTGACACTTAAGCAGTCTCAGTGGTTGTCTGTCTGTCTGCAGTCTTGAAGCAGGGCTTCCCAATGCCCTTTTCCTCCCTGCCTCTCTCCTATTACTTCTCATGGGCCAGCATAACTTTGTTTTTTCTAATTTATGGTCACTGTTCTAGACAGACCAAAGAGAAGGAACAGTGGTGGAGTCTAGGCTGCTGAACAGTAAGCTTTACCTAGCACCTGAGCACCTTTCTCCTCTGCCCTCCGTTCCCTTACCCATTTCTAGATTTCAGACAGAAGGTAAATGACTGGGGTGGAATCAGTGTCTGGGTAAAGCCTGCACAGGCACTGTAAGAAACTGAAAATTGTCCCCACTATCACTGATTCGAAAAGTTCCCAACCCAGGCAGCTGTCATGTGTATGGGACTTAAGCCACTACATAGCATACATAGTCTCTCACAGATTTCCCAATGAGGGCATTGCTTCTGGGATGAGCTGCAGGGGGAGCCCGATGCCAGTTCGCTGTACTGTGTGGCTGTCCCTGTGTAGTCACCTCAGCTGTAGGTCCCCCTCCTACTTCAGTGCCCAGGGATTGGTGGGGGGCAAGGATAGCCAAAGGCAGAGGGGTTGGGGCTGGGGCTCTGGAGACTCCTCCCCTCCTCTCCCCTCCCCACCCTCTCCCAGCTGCTCTTTGTCACTGACTCTGATGGGTGTTTGCCTGGCTGTGTCGCTTCTCTGTCTGTATTTAGCTGCAGTATCCTTTAGCTGGTTGGCTCAGAAAAACGTGCTTCAGGTGCCCTGTGATACTGGGCATTGAGGGAATCCATCCTTCCCCTTTTTAATGTATTCACCCCATACTTTCCAGATTCTTGGTATGGCTCCCAGTGGGGTAGTGGTGACCCATGTGAGGCAGGGCCTCGGTCAGTATCCAGCCACGAGTAAGGGAGAGGATACCTCCTACCTGCCCTGCCAGCTGCTATTGAGGCCTCTGCCCTGTGGGTCATGGGACTTCCCTGGGGGAGTTGGGAAGGGGGTTGGGCACAAAGGAGAATGTCCTACTTGGGAGGGCAGGAAACAAACTGGACAGGAAGTGGACTTGGGGAAATGGAAGTTTACCTTGGATACCTGAAGGCTGGGTCTCTTTACAAGGAGACTCAAAAAGGACCCTGCTTCCAATTCCCCCTTCCATTCCCAGAGCTAGCACGGGGCTTCAAAGAATGCCCTTGGTCTGTTGGTCCAGTGCTGTCTGTCATCCATTTAAGTGTTCCCACTTTCAAGTGACAATCCTCTCCTTGGCCCTGCCGTGGGCAGAGCATGTCTGGCATACCAGCCTGACTTTTACGCCCTAATCTTGAGTTGAGGAAATATATGCACAGGAGTCAAAGAGATGTCTTTATATCTGACTGTACATAAATGAAGTTTTTTTTTTTCTTTTTGGTGCAATAAAGTTTGTTTTGGCAGAAGAAGGAAGCGCCTATGGGTATGGGAGGGTTTGTGTGAAGGAAGAATGGGATCACCTCAACAACCACACCTCTCACCTAGGCCTAAAACTAATGGAGACAGTGCCCAGTACATTGGAAGCTGACAATGAGTTAACATGATATGGGTGGAGACAGGACTACTGGTGACGTATTTGCCACCAACTAGAAATAGAAGGGTTCTATTTGAGGCTGGTTCTGGCAGTCAAGGAGAGGAATGCCATCCAGAGAAATCCTTATTCAGAAATTGGAAAATGAGTGTGTCCTGTGAGGACCAGCAGAGGTAGAGGTGGCCTTAGACTGTAACTACCGTGTGGGAATAGCGTCTTCATATGGATACTCCAAACCACTGGGTTTTCCATGTTTAGAGTGTTAAATTAGCCCTTAAGAATTCGGCATTCAGATCGTGAATACTCTGGGCTTAACACTGGCCTCCTAACTCATCACTACCTTCCCTACTTGCTGTAGAAGGCTCCTGTTCTCTGGTACAGAGGCTTTTCCTCTCGACTGACCATGTGCATAGGAAGAAATTATGCACAAAATGTCCTGCTAGCCTTAACTGTGCAAAGCCATGGTATAGGAAAGCAAGGACTGGTGGTGGTAGACCCAGGCTCTAGCTTTGGTTCTGCCTAACCTGGTGGCCCCTGGTAAAATAGATTCCTCACCTATGAAGTTAAGGCTACCTATTTTGAAGGGTGCATATAAACGGCACATGGTAGGTGTTCAGTAAGTAATTCCTCCCCCACCACTAAGCCCAGAACCTGGTGATCAGTATTGGAGGGAAGCTGGGAAACAGTACTACATTTATTATTGGTTGATTCCCCCTCAAATTCCACTGTCATCTTCCCTTTAACCACCATTCAACGTTAACCTGTATTTCCTTCACACTCTTAGCTGAGGCTCTCGTAACTTGGATCCTCTACAGAGGAAGCTGGAAGAGACAAAGAATCTTACTGGTCCATCAGAGTCTGCTTGTTTGAGATAAGGGATTTTCATAAGGAAGAGGTTTGAATTAACAGGCTGTGATTTATGTCTCAAGACTACAAAGAGACTAGACTGTCTAGCCATAAGACGGATGGCCTTCGCTGTAGGCCCAGTCCTTCCGTGAACTAGCAGATGACCTGTGCAAGTCATGGCATACGTACTGTTCTCTGTGTTAACTCAGGTTATCCTTTCCGGATAAATGAGATTGTCTCCAAAAAAGATGCAATGTGAAGGCACTTTAAAAAATAATAAAATAATGGGTAAAGAATACTGGGGGAAGAAAAAAACTTGGAATTGTTCTATTTTTTTTAAATAAAGCTATCCAGGTTTTATTCTCCAACAGTTCCTCCCTCTTCTCCCTGCCTGCTGTTGTGTCCCCTTCCGCATTCCCAGAGTCAGGGAAGGGCTTCTCTGGCCTCCTCAGCTGTAATTTCCTGGGAGTAGAGGTCAGTGAAGAGAGCTGGCAACCAGTAGTGGGCCTCCCCTGGGGCCTGCAGGTCCAGCCAGGCCAGCCCTTCCTTCAGCAGGTGTTCCTGGAGAGAAAATGAATGACAAGTCATTTCAGAAAGGGGGGTTCCCATAGACAAAGTATAGTAAACAATCTCCGAACTTATTTTGGCTCCAGTGGGGTCTTCAGACAAATCTTTTTTGAGTGCCTTCACGCATTTACACAACCAAACGAGAATGATCTGGCCTTGACCTTTGCCCGAGGTGTGAAAAATGCCACCAAGTCACTTAACCTATGCTGTTGGGGGAAAGAGTAATGATAAGTAGAGTGGGATGTTGTGGAAAGAATGTAGGACTACAGAAATACTTGTTGTATGGCCTAGAGCAAATCGTTGCCTCCATTTCACTAAAGTAAAATGGAGATCACTGTTGAGCTCTCTGTTTCCGTACTGGGAAACAGGCAGATGTGGGCAAACCTTTTGAGGGAAGGACCTACAGTTCCTACAGCCAGAAACATGCTTGAAATGGGTTCTGCCCAATATCATGAAACAGATGTTCGTATTATCCCCACTTTACAGATGAAATTATGTCTATCGTTTAATTGCCTGGATAAGGAAAAAGGTATTGAAAGCCAGGGCTCCCACACTCATGTTAACTCTCCCTACACAACATCAAACTTTCCTTAGTACCATGAAATTTGTATACATAAAACTATATATATGAAATATAATAGTATATAATTAGAGAGATGATGATCCTAAGTAGTTAATTCCCTTCAGCCTGTCTTAGGTACTACTTCTATAAAAACTATGTTAACTCACTGACCAGACTCATGGGTTGAGGGAGAGGAGGCGCTGACGACTCCCCTGGAGCAGTGGCAGTGGCAGACTGGCTTTGCACACATGCCAGCATTAGAAGCCTGCTTTGTGAGTTCTACCTCTCAGAGGCATCTTCAGAGAAATGCCAGGGTTATTTCTCATTTGGTAGCAGCTGCCTTCAAGGTAAGAGGCCAACAGAGTGAGGCTGAAGTTTCTGCCTTTATGGTACCTACCATCCACCCACCTCTGCCCGTCCGGGGCCCATCTTTACTGGGCTGTTCCAAAAGTCACATACCAGCACCTGCCGCGCTCGCTCGGTCTCCCATTTAAGACTGGCTTTGATATCACTGACAGTCACGAAGCCATTTTTCTGAAGCAAGGAGGAATGGGGAGTTAAGAGTGTACTTTCTTTCAGAACCCAGCATCTGCCCAGGGACAACCAATGGAACCGGACAGGAGGAGGAACTACCCTTGGGACACATCTACGACAGCATAGCAAAAAGAATGCATAGGGGTCCCAAGAGAGTCGAGAAGTAACTTTCAGGGTGATAGAGATAGGTTGGGGATTTCAGTCTTAAGAAGTGGGGTCCCTAGTACTAAAATAGTGATTTAGACTTTTCTCAGAAACTCTACAGTATGACACAGGAAGATTCAGAATGATTAATTGATAGGAAGGGTGATAATCATTAACTGGTCATAATCTAAATATTTAAATATTAATCTCTTGCCCTGCCTCAGCCCAACTATTTCCCAATCCAGAAAAGCCCCTCCCTTAGAGTGGTTTCTACTCTACATTACAGACTTAAGAAAACTGCACATGTCTTCCCTAAAAGGATTTGGGGGAAGATGGTATATATGCTTAAGGCATGCTGAGGAATGGAGGGAAGGCAAACAAGAACACATATTTGTCTTGAAGAATCCATAAAGTAGTTTTAAGACATTAAAAGAATCTACCCGAGGAAATAGTTGTCTGCATGTCTGTCTACTAGACTGTAAGCTCGAGAGCAGGAACTATATGGTACCCATCTTTTTATGCCCACAGCCTAGCCCAGTGATTGGCACTGTAGCTGCTCAATAAATGTCTGCTGAATAAGCACAGGCGTGAGTAGTGCATCCATTAGACAGGCTTAGTGAAAAACCCAGTGAAGGGAGAAGCTGCTCCAGAACACACCCCCAGACTGTCCCTTACACACACACACACAAACACTCACTCTCTCTCAGAAGGCACCCCAGTACCTCTGCCAGTTGCAGCACCACGGTGTGATCCATATTGAGCTCAGCTGGAACAGACTGAATGAGGTAAGTGCCACCCACAGGGATGATGCCGAAGCCAGTGCCAAGTGCCTTTAGTTTCTTGATGGCCCTGATCAAGTCGTCTCTGAGGTGAGGAAAAGCTGCTTAAAGACTCTTCGTAGACAACCTAGCAACAGTGCAGTTTCAGCTCTGTCCCTGGCAGAATACCCTGAGAGGAGAGTCAAAAGGCTGTGCAAAATTTAAGGACATCAGTAAAAAGCCAGGTTTAACAGTCACCAAGTGTACCTTCGACATTCAAGGGAGATGGTACAGGAGTCAGGCTCTCCACTCAGCAAACTATTCCAACACTGGACAGAGGTAAAAAATATGCCTACAGGAGCCCATCAGAAAATGTGAATGCATGTAAGAGGCAATAGGGAGTAGTATGAACTATGGCACAATAGAGAATATGTATCCCTTTCAAATGGGGCAGCCCAGCTGATGATTGTCATTTGGAAATTCACACCCAGTACTGTCAGATTTTCTGATTTCTTATTTCACAAACTAACTCAAATAACGGAGAAAGCAAACCCATAAAATAGCATGTAGACCATATATCCAGCCCACACACTGAGAGCTTTTTACCTTTTCTCAAATTGGAATGGCACATAAGAGGCTAGTGACCAAGGTCAATTTATATCCCATCTTCTAACCACCACTCCCTTTCCCCAGCCTTTCTCAGTGCCTGCTCTGGTCTCCTGGACCTCAGATAATCTCAAGAAAGGCAAGTCCCATGTATGTTAAAACACACACACATTCATGAAAAAAATGCTTAGAAGGAAATACACTAAAACATTTAACAACCGTAATCTCTTAGTTGAAAATAATGGGTGGTTTTTGTTTTCTAATCTCTCCCTGTATTTTCAGTTTTCTAAAGTAAAGCCTTTTTTTCTGATCACAAAAATAAAAATGATTCTTAAACTAGCCTACACAGATGACTGGGAGGAAGAAAAGATTTCCATCCTATTTTTAAAGACCTTTCTATCCAAGATGTTGGAAGGCAGGACCTACTGGCTGACATCCTGTGCGAATTTGCCCCTTCCTTTCAACACCTGTTGATGCAGTTCCTCCAGAGTTATCAGACCTATTGGAGAATGGGGACAGAAAGCAGATGATTACATTTACGGCTAAAACACACACACACACTCACACCCCAAAGGCAGCAGCATCTCTGAAAAGTACAAATGCTCTCAGTATCAAAGCTGGGTCTATTGGTAGCCAGTGATTTTATAAGTGGTTTGAAGTTTTCTTTCTTAACTTCAACACAGACCATTCAATGCGCTTATTAAGATGACATGACTAGATGAACATTTTTAAGGTCATATTTTAGGTAGAACAGACTCAGCTGGTATCACCATACCTTAGAGAGGCAGGGCAGGCCCATAGTTATTAATGAGAAAATCATTACCCAAACACATCATCTGCCAGGGGAAAAGACCTATTTCCTACCTCCCTACTATTTTCTGTAATGACCATGAGCTAGATCTTCTGGCCAAAGATCTTTGGAGAGTAGAGACAATTATTCAGGTAATTCCACTTGCCCTTGGCCATGAAGACCTGAAATGGATTCAACTGCACGAAGCAGCTAAGATGCTTCTCAAGACACAACAGCATCTCAAGATCCTACTGGCCTGCAGACTGAAGCATAGAAAGATCATCTTTCAAGGTTTCTCCCCCTCAGAGAAATCCAAAGCTCCATCTACAGGACCTAGCCACCCTCACCTCCATTCCGATGCTTCAGGGCTAGACACACTTCAATAATCTGCACACCCAGCTCGTAATAGAAGTCTCCCACACCTAGCATCTCAGACCAAAATCCTTTTCCAGCTAAAAGGAAGAAAATCAAAAGCTAGGTTATACATTAGTTTACATCTTGCTTTTCTCTCAAAGCTAGATTAAAACATCTATCATATGCAGTCTTTCCTGCCTAGCCTTAAGTCCTTCTGCTCCTTTTACTACTCAGGATTTTTGAAGTAATTTAACTTGGAAATTCCTGCTAATGAACAGGCTCAGACAGTTCTCAAGGGTAGACAATCTAAAGGCTAATTCTACTTGGCTAATTCTGAGTCCGGATACTGTAAAAATGAGTTTTCCTTTCCCAAAGCATACAACGAAATATGGTGGGACATATGGTCTGACAAGGCTAAGAGAGAGAATATGCGGACCTGGCATTCAAAAATCCACTGAGAATAATATTTTGAGTGGAAAATGCAGGTTATAGAGTAATAATTATAGCATAAATCCAATATGTATATATGTATATATATATGTATTTTACAGTTTATAAATACAGTGAAGGTACCTAGAAAGGTAAGTCTTACACTGTTAACAGAACTTTATCTCTGCAATTATGGGACAGAGTCAGGAGACTTCTACTTTCTCCTTTTCTTTTTTCTGCTTTGTTGACTGCACGATTATATTGTATTTTTATTAAAACATTTTTTAAATAAAAAATGGCCATAAAAAATTCCACTGTAGATCATTCAAGAAAAGATCATGTACACTGGCTACTTAGCCTGCACCCCCGCCTCTCCATCTTCCCCATTAAAATGGGCACTCAGCCATCCTGTCAGGTACTTCCAAAAGACAACATCCCCTGGATCTTCCTGCAGGACCTTCTAGAAGATGCCCTAACAATAGTGATGACAACTAGGTAAGCTTCTGTCCTTTTGGAACCCTAGGAGAGCACTAGAGCCCCACAGACAACTCCTTACAGGCCAGAGGATCCACCCCAATGGTGGCACACATGTCCTGAAACTGCACCCGGAACTCCGGATTCTTCCGGATCTCCTGCTTGTGCTTGCTGGCAAATTCCTCCAAGTTGGTCTTAAACATGTCCAGCTGCTTGGACATCTGTAAGATGGAAAAGGGGGAGGTTAGGGGCAGCCCAGCAAGGTGATAATCAGATGCCAAAAAACAGGTCTTTGGCCCAATGGCAAGGCAAAGGCTGAAATAACATGTCCTCCAGGCCAACCATTATGCTGTTTACTGTTCCCTTTTTCATCCCTGCATTTCCTTCACAGTTCTGTTGCCAGCAGAAATGAGATAGTGTAATGTTTCCTCAATTCTAAAATACACATTTTTTCACTTGTTCCTGTCAGGATACATCTAACAATCAACACACACATCTACTGTGGTGCTTCATTTCTTTTACCCAGAAAAACTGTCATTAAATTGAAGATGCACTTAATAAATAATCCAGTTTGTGTCAAAACGAGGGGATGCAGCATTCACATAGAAAATCTTCAGCCACAGACAGGCTAGATAGGAGAAAGGGGAAGCCTGGCATGAATTAAGTATGCAATGGTTGTTTCATCTTTGTGAATCCTGGACCTCTATCAACTCCAGATAAAGAATCCCTGAGGGAGGGGTATGGATCTACCAGATTCCATTCCAAAGCTAAACACATGTTCAGTGATTTTCTGACCTCCTATTTATATTACTCCTTCTCTTACCCCATTTACCCTACAAGAGTAACCACTCTTGGCCCAACATCTCTCCATTTGCTACACAGTAGAAATTTACACACGTAATAATCACCTTTTTCAGTTGATGCCTGCATGTCCCCTATGAATGGGAATATTTGAAGAGCACAACCAGTGTCTACTTATCTTTCTTCAGTTCATGGGCCTATTTCCCTGCTTAACTGCCTCTGTCTCTTCACCAGGCACAGTAACTGAGTAAACTTGGGGCATGTACAGATAAGAGAAGTTAGGAAACTGCAGGCTCCTCCTCACCACTCACACACACACTTCTGGTACGCACCTAGTGAGGGCAGTGGTGGTGGGTGCCACAGCTCAGGTAATATTTTGTTATCCTTAAGTGATTAAGCAAAAACTCCAAAAGACCTAAATCAAACAGCTGAAGTAAACTCTACCACTTACTAACCACCTAATCCTGGATACATTACTTAACACCTTAGTGTCCTCAATTCCAAATGCGGAAGAATATAGCTCCTTCCTGATGAGACTGTCAGCAGGAATGAAAATGATAGTGTATGTGTAAAGAAAATGGACATGTGCCTGGGATGCTATGAGCATATGATCACTTAAAGATGTCAGCTATCATTATTATTAGCGAGTCACCTAAAAGACTGGAGTAGCCCAGAAACCAGGATTTGCCAAATACCCTACTTTTAGTCCAATCCAAACAATCCAGTTTACATCAAAGGTGCCCTGTCCAACCTTGTCCATCTGTCCATCAAAGGTGTCTCCGTCCTGCCTGGGGCCCTCCAACCGACTCACCTGGGCCAGTTGGTCCTCAGCCAAGACAGTCCCTCGCTCCTTATACTTGGCCTGTCAGACAAAGAGACCAGCATGAGTTGAGAGTGGGCGCTGGTGACTCCCACTTGTATTGCCTGAAGTACGAAAAGCAGAGGGTCTCTCTTAAACGGACTTTCTTAGGAAGAGTCAGGAGGAAGAATAAACGACTCGTCTGTAGTCAAGATTTGGGGAAAGGACGGTGGATTTGGGGATGCCGACATCCTGCAGTTCCCCGGGACCCCAGAAGCCTGTGCCAGGTTCCGATGGGAGGCGATTTGAGGGTATAGAGCTCTGCTCGGAGAGACTTGAATGTCTCTCGGGTTGGGGCGGCTGTGCACCGGCCTCCTTCCCCTCACCTCGGCAAGCTTCTTCTTGGCGATGGCGCCAGCTCCCACCCCGCGGCGATGCATTCCCGCCCCGGGCCCGCAGGCCGCCGTGCTGCCGGGACCCGGGGTCTCCGCGTCCCGGGATTAGCCTCCGGCTCCCCAACGTGGAAGCGCGGCTGCGCGTCATCTCCGTGCGTCGGAAGCTAAGCGCCGACTTCCTGCCGGGTGAGGGGATTACACGCCGCCGGGAGCCCGACAGCCCCGCCTTTCCCTGGTGGCCGAGCCCGTGAAGCCCCGCGGCAGGGGAGGCCGGGTGCACCTGGTTCCCGGGCCCAGTCTCAGTCTCCGATGTGCGCCTCGCTCGCTCCCATCTCCCCGCGACTGCCCTTGCACCGCCACCCCAGCCTGGCGCTGGAGCCCGGCGGGTACCTACTACTACGTACCAGACGCTGCGTTGGGCACCGAGGATTCCAAATTGAGCATACAACAGAATCCCTCAACTCTAATGGAGCTTACCTGTTGGAATCACGCAGAGCTTCTGCCGTGGAAAGGCTTTGCAGTTAAAAACTTGGACTCTGGAGTTAGATTGCCTGGCTCCGTAACTCCTTTCCACTAACGTAACAGTCCAGTAACTTAAGACAAATTCCGTAATATGTTGTGTTTCACTTTCCACCGTTGTGAAAGAGTAATACCTACTCGTGAAGTTGTTATTAGGATTAAATATACATATTAATGGAATATATTGAATATACTAAAATCTATTAATAGAATATTATGTATGTAGAGGATTAAACATAATGTTTCACACACACACCAGGACATTACTGGTATAGAAACACAGAAATACAAAATAAAGAACAGCATTTAATACCTGATAAATAATATCAGCTGTAATTGTTGTTTGTCAGGTTTAGAGTGAAATGAGTCATCTGTGTGTTTGGAAAGCTCCACAGATGATTTCTTGAATATTTCTGAGTCTAACTGGGAATACTAAAACCCAATTTTTGTTTTAGAAAAATTAGTGGCAACCTAGATTTAAGTCAGCTATAGCAATCCAAACTAGAAATGATGAGAATGGGACAGATTCAGGAGATATTTGGAGGGTAGAATGGTAAAACTGATAAGATGGGGGCAGAGTGGGTGGGGAGAATGAGCAAAATGCTCAGTTTTCTGGTTTGGGCTATAGAGTACGCCATCCAGGGATGGATAGACCATAGGATGAAGCTGGTGAAGTGAGGGTGTTTGAACATGTTGAACTGGAGGTCCTTAGGTTCTTCTCTTTTGCAGCCATCGCTGAAGCACCAGCGGCTAAAATGAAGTCCAGTCCCTTTGTGACTTCTGACCAGAGCAAGGACCATAAAAGGCATCTCAACACACCTACCCACATTTGCAGGAGGATTATGTCTTCCCTCTCTTACCAAAGAGCTGAGACAGAAATACAATGTTCAGTCCATGCCTGAAAGGATGATGAAGTGCAGGTTGTTCGAGGACAACACAAAAGTCAGCAGATTGACAAAGTAGTCCAGGCTTCCAGGAAGAAATATGTTATCCACACTGAATGGGTATAGTGGGAAACAGGCAAATAGCACAACTGTCCATGGGGGCATTCACCCCAGCAAGGTGGTTATCACTAGACTAAAACTGGACAAAGATCCTTGAAAATAAAGCCAAATCTCACCAAATAGAAAAGGAAAAGGACAAATAAAGAAAATTGAGAAGATGCAGGGATGAAGTAAAAATACATGCAACTTTCAATTAAAACTTAAATGAGGAAAAAAAACAGAAATGGAGGTCTTGGACATCACAGGAGAGATGACCAGTTATCACTGGATATACTGGTATAAAGTTACACAGAAAGAGTTGGGCTGGGCCACACATCTGGAATCATCAGCAAGGTGAAACATGAGCGTGAATACTGTTATCAGAGAGGTTTTGTGTAAAAGGATAAAAAGATGGTGGCAGAATATTTAGATGCCATTTTGGACTTTGAGGGATGATGGAACCATGAGCCCAATGAGCCTGGGGCCCTGAGGATTTATTGAAGCAGAAAGAAAAATAATATTCTTTCTTGCTAAAGGCACTATTACTTTGTGTTTTCTGTTCTTTGAGGCAGAATCTAATGTTAACGGATGAAAGAACTAAGGTGAAAACAATCATTCAGCCTTTCAGTCAGACCTTCAGATTCACTCTCAGACACACCCCAACCCAAAGCTCAGATAGCATAATCCCCCGTAGACACTAATTACTTTCTCAGGCACAGATTTGCCCCTCCAGCATACATTAGCCTTTTCAGACACCCTCTGTTACATACTGAGCTCCTTCAATATACCTACCCACCCCTTTCTGCAAAAAATCTACTATCACCTATGTACACACGTTGACCTCATATCCTCATATTCTTACTAGACCTAACACAAAAGCTTGATCCCTTCAATACTCGCTGATACCATCTAGACACACCTGCTTCATTTCTCACTCTAACGCACACTTTACTACCCCTTAAAGTACTCACACTGATCCTTTATTCACACTCATGACTTAAGGTTTAACTACTCATACTCTCAAATCCATAGGTACTCACTGTTGTAAGTACACGCATTGGCCCTGGACACTTGTTACCACATTCACACAGCCATGCTCATTCCCTTATTCAGACATTTGTTCTCTTTTATAATTTTAGAGGAAGTAGGCTGACCAGAAATGTGCTGGTAAATATTTAACAACCACCTCTCCAGTTTGGGAGGGAGAAACTCTGATTTATAGCATTTGCCAATTCCCATGGTGTAAATACTCTACCATGGCCAACTTCAAGCTATTAATGGTTTTACAACCTGCTCATAAAATTCCTGCCATTTTAACAATGGCTCTCATAAGCACTCAGCTCCAGTGTACCCCTGAATGCTGATTATCAAATACCTGTAGTTGCTTTTAAGTGACTCACTGGCCTTGTGGGTAAGAGCATGGGCTTTTACTTCTCTACCTCATGGAGGCAGTAAGTGCATGGTGAACAGAGATCATAAAGTGTGAAGAGGCTCTAAATGACACAAAGTTTATAAAGTACTTTATAAAGTGCTAAGTGCTATGCCCTGCCCACAATAAGAACACTATACAAAAATTTTAAATATAACCCTTTCTGATTCACTGATCTCTGACACATTAAAGATTCCAGAAATACAGATCCAAACTTCTCCCAAGACAGTCAGTTCTATCATGCAGAATCACTAAAATGTATCCTTTTGAGCAAAGGCATGCTCTAAATTGTGTGCTACACACTTTCAGACTCAAGGAGGTTATAGAAACTGGAAGTTCAGAGCTAGAAGACATTGCAAACTGACAACCCTCAGGCAAATTCAGTTCTTAAGAGTTTTGTTTGGTTAGCAGAATGCCTTCAGGCAAGCATGCCTCTTCCATTCTCACAGTCCCCATCCATCCTATTATCTTATAAGCTCCCCACTTTGCTCATCTGTGCTACTGGCTCAGCCCTTCAGCTTGCCACTCCCTGATTTTAAACTAACACACTTTTGTTTTTAAACTGAGGTTTAGGGTGAATAAATAGTAACTACAGTAAACTTTTATTGACCACTTACTTTGTGCTTGGCATTACCTTAATTAATACTTCAACCCTATGAGGTGGGTACTTTTTAATCTTTTTACAGACAAGAAATTGAGGCTTAGAGGGAGGAACTGATTTACCAGGTCATGGAGTGAGTGATTTGAATCGACGTGTGTTGGACTCTGTTCTACTAAAATATGACCAGATCAAGAGGTGAGGGGACATTCCAGGGAAAGATAACCCAAGTGTAGGGGGAGAAGAAGAGACAGCCTTGCCTTCTGTGGCTGCAGGGCATTGCAAGAAGGCTGCTGACTAAGGTGGGAAGGCTTTGCACAGGGAAGACAAAGGTATTGACCTTTGGACAAACCAAGTCTGCCCACTTCCCTTCACCTCCACTACCAGCATCCTAGTAAACCTAGGAATCCTGTAGGAGTCTCTTCCTCTTCCACTTTCATCCCTATTCATCGCAATGTAATCCTTACTATCACCAGCAAGATTGTTTTGGAATGCAAATAGACCTTCCCTGACAAACCCATGATTAAAGTCCTTCAACCAATGACTAGCCCTTGTACTGAGGTTAAAATCCAAAAGCTTTAACAGGGCCCTTAGGTCCTGCCTCTACCCACTTGTCCACCTGTGCTATTCTCCCCATTGCCTGTTCGGCTGCATAATAATAACACTGGCTAATATTGCTTAAGGCTCTGACTCCTTACTCCCTAGGCTTCTCTGTTTCCCCTTCATCGCACCCTAATCTTTCTTCGGGTAACTGAGCATGTTACGTGATTATTAATGAGCTGGTATGTTTAAAGATTAAGGTTTGTCTCCATCACTAGACTCTCAATTCCTCAGGCACAAAGACTGGGTTTGCTTTCTTCATTGCTGTATGCTCAGCATTTAGCACCTTCCTTGCTTATATTAAGTCTCCAATAAGTGTCTGTAGAAAAACATAGATGAATTATCAAATGCAGGTAAGAGCCATATCTCCTTTTCATTGGTTGGCACACAGACAGACAAACACATACTGTTAGTGATCAGTAGACATTTAAGTTTTGACAATTGGCATAAATATTTCAGCTTAAAACTTTATTGGTTTGATTTCTCTTGGGTATTCTGGAGTGGGGCTGACGCATGAGTAACTGGAGGGCAGAGTCCAGTCCTGAGCTGGGTTTGGTCTGAGTCACTGAAACCTGGGGAGAGTGGAGAGAAGAGGGGAAGTGGTGGAGAGGAGAGGAGGGTCATTATCGGCTTGGAGTCAGCAAAGTAAATTTATCCTGGCACTGAGCCATAGTTCAATTGCTCCTACCTCCAAATTACCTTTTTAATTATAAGTACTCAATTCAAAAAAAGCAGAGAGACTGTTACCCACCTTCCTATGGAAATTTTCTGATACTGTCTTCTTCATTGTTCCAGTCACATTCCTCTCTCCCTTCCCACTCTCGTATAGTAGCTGTCCAGCTTCGTTCCCTCAATCCCTTCCTGGATTCCCAGCTTCCAAGTCTGAACATGTTTTGGTTTCTGTGCCTGAGTGTCTGCATCTTGAATGAGTGTCCTGTCTCACCCTCTAGGTGGATGGGTCTCTTCATGGTATTTAGCCATCCCTTACTTCTGGAACATAATAGACTGGAGAACCTGCTAGCTGGTGAGATGAATTCAAGGACCACTGAGAGGAGCAGCAGCTACAGAGACGGGCAACGTGCCTTCACTGATAGGGGTTCCATCTCTGGGAAGGTGCCATGGCACAAAGGTGCAGAGCAAAAGCTGAGAATAGGATGGGCAGCTTAGCTGGGCTGGGCAGGGTGATGAGAAGAGCATCTTACTTGGAGGAAGTTGAGAAAGAATGGTGAGCAATAATAGCTGCCAGCAGTATGGAACTCTTCTGTACCTGCTTTCAGCCCTTTCCTTGTATTATCTTATTTAAACCCCACAATAAGCCCACCATGTGGTTTAAACAGCTGCAATTTTCATGAGAACTCTTAGGTTCAGACAGGCTTAGTAACTTGCCAGTGTGTTGGGATGAACACCTGAACTTGTGCCTGACACCAAAATGCAAGCAAGCTTGTAACCTCTATGCAAGATGCCCAAAGCCACCAGACACCCCGACCTGAGCCTGCAGAGTTCCATCTGGTCCACCAGCCAGGCTAGCAGCTCTTGAATCAGTAAATCCTTTAGCAGATCTTCATCGCCAGGATCCTTGGACAGGGGCCTGTAAAGGAGAAAGCCTGAAGCAGGCCATTCTTAGCCTGGGCCACACCCCAGATAGAGTAAATACAGGGCCTGGGACTGCAGAGGCAGTGGGGGTTGGAGGAAGGAGTCAACACAGCTGCCTCTCAGTTATCTCAGCTTTCAAGGCCCCAGCTAGATCTGGGGTGGGGGAATATGGGTCCCTAAATACCGGCTTCAGGTGGGAGTCATCCCACCCATCTGCTTCTGTGAGTGTCTCTAGGGAAAATGGAAGTTCCATGGCCAGGATCCTTACCTGATACCCAGTGTATATGTGCAGCAATTATGTTAATACTTAGCCTACTGCGCAGGCGCATACTTGTGTACCCGTTGAGGATAATCTGTTGTTGCCTGTGTTGCTGTACAGAGAGCTCTGCCCAGTGCTAGAGCTGAGCCCGAAGCAGAAGCAGAGAGCCTGAAGAGTAGAGCAGAGGGAAGCAGGGGAACCTAGAGAAGAGAGCAGAGCCTGGGGAGCAGAGAGCAGGGATGGAGCTGGAGCAGAGGCAGCGCCTAAGGCAGAGCCTGGAGCAGAGAGAAGAAACTAGGACCAGCTTACTGGGGCAGAGGTGGACATAATTCTAGCACTTGACCTGCCACCATGAGACTAAAGTTTGGTATGAGTCCCTTTTTTAGCCCCAACGTTCCATTGTCATTTTTCGGTCTCACTGAATCCATAGTGAACTTGCCCAGGGTTGAAACCCTCAGGCAAGACAGTATCCTAGAACGCATTCCAAAAACCTGAGAAGTTTCTTTGGGAACATTCACTCTTTAGAATGATTTGCACCACAGATTCCTCAATTTCCTAGAGAGGCAGTAACTGATTTCAGGGGACTGGCCTTGGGAGGGTCCCTGTTCCACAGATGGCCTTCCTGAAGTCCGTCAGGGAGAAGTGAGGAGGCCAGTTCCTGAGGTCTCTTTTGCTGCCAGTCTCCCTGATTTAGTGACTGCACTTGGAATCATCAGTCTTAGAAACTCTGGTGTCCAAACCCCTCCCAGGACCCCAACCCCCCATTCCTTCCAGGCTTCTCCTGGAAGCATGGGGCTGACCTCCAGAGTTCAATGGAGACCCCCCTTTGAACTGGGAGTGGAAGGGGCTGCTTATATGAGGCCTTGCCCTGCTCTGGGGTCTGGGAGAGGGAGCAATGAGATGGGGGTGGGTCTCGAGGCCCTACCCCCACCCCTCCTCCGTGGGCTGACTCACCCCTGCTGTTCCCTTGCCGCCTCCTTCCTGTTAGATTGATGGGCCAGCTCCAGGGTCTGGGCCTCCCTCTGGGTGATGTTATGTTTCCAGCTGGTAAGATAAAGATGAGGGTGTGGGTGGGGCTGGGGAGACTCCAGATGTTCTCCAGTCCAGAGGTTCTCAGCCCGTGGTCTCCTTTCTCTGCTCCACCTCCCCACTGTTTGTCTCCAGCTGCCAATGAGCAACTTTCTGAAGCAAGCATGCTGACCAAACAGAGAAGGTTGGGAAGGAGACTTGGCAGAGGGGAAGAAGGACAAGTTATCCTATTTCTGGAGTCTGAAGCCCCACCAAATAGTCACCACAGAAGCTCAGCCCCGCTGCCTTCCCCGCCTGCCTCCCGGGAATCCTCTGTGTGCCCCACACATCTTCCCTGACCCTTCCCCTGACAAGAAAAGCATTGGAAAATTGCTCTAGTCCTGCCAACAGCCTGGACTGCTGCCCCAGTCAGGGTCCTGGCCGGGGCCACCATGTTGTCCAGGTCCCCACCGTCACCCAAGTGAAAAGGCTGCTGGAGTTGTGGATCACATGGCCCAAGTGGCACACAGGGCACCTAGTCTAAACTAGGAAGGCAGAGCTGGGGAACAGGAGGGGCACGTGCAACAGCTCACTTGTTCTTCTTCCCCTTCTGTGCCAGCAGCCAGTTCACAAAGTCTTGTTGGCGGATCTTGTCCATGGCAATACTGTAGTCACTGATGAAAGTCCCCTCAGAGTACCTGGGGCCTCGGGGTCGGGAGCCTCTGACCCTAGTGTGGAATCTGAGGGCGGGGAGGGGAGAGAGATAGAAACCACATCATTGAAGGAGAAGGGGATGCAGCCAACACAATGCTGGGACCAATGATTGTCAATGACAGGAGGCCAACATCTGAACAAAAACCACCCCTTTTCTTGGGAGTCAGTTTTTATGATGACACTCTCTTGTCCATGTTTTAGCCCTTGAGACTTGATTCTCAGCTCAAGGGCCACTTCCTCTTCATCCTCAGTGTGTGTGGCTCTGTCTTCTGGACAAAGAAGGATCAGGGGTACCCCTTAACCCAAAGGACCGAATCACAGTCCCCTCTACTCTTGCCCTGGCGTACCCAATTAAGTTCTTTGGTTCCCAGTCAATACTCACACAGTGAGCTCATACATAATGGCAGTCACTCTAAGTCAGAGCCTCTATCAGCCCTTTTAAATGAGTACGCAAACTCATGTCAGCCCCCACGACCAGTAAGGGGTGAACACTATTTATAGCCCCTTTTTGTGAATGAGGAAACGAAGGTGCAGAGAGATCAATTCAGCACACAGTGCAGGAGGCAGATCCAGGATTTACCCCCAGGCAGTCTAGGCCTAGGTCTGTGTCTGAACTACTCCATGATGTTGTCTCTCCTTGTAATGTCTCTGACAGCCGTGTGGCAGATTTGCGTAGCCCCATCTACACGGGCATATGGTTTGTCCTTACAGAAGGACTGTATAAAGACCCAACTTTTAACTCAGATGAGTCTCTCTTAGTCCCTCAAAACACAAACGGAGCCTCTGCTATATTCATTCATAATACTCTCTGCTTTTCCCTGCAGTACTCATGACCATTTGCAACTTGCCTACATGGTTCTTTGCCTGTTTTCCCCTGGCACCTCTATGTTCCATGAGGGCAGGAGGCCCTAGTGCATGGCTCTTCACATGTATCCCTCGTGCACAGGACATCCTCTGCAAAATTTGATCAAATGCACACATAAATGAATGGTTAAGGGAGATTTCACTAAGGGAAATGCTGTCATTTACCTCAGACACAACCACTGAGAAGTCCTTTCACAGATCTAACCACAGTCTCTCCTGCTGCAAGAGTAGCTCATAATAAACATTCTCTGGACTGGTCATCACTCTACACTAAGACTGCTGACAGGTTTTCCCCTTGAGCTTCTTTCCTCTTGACCTGGTATTACTCCCTTTCTCATCCCTGGATCCCAAAGCCCAACCTTGAAAACCAGAACCCAGTCATCCCCCAGTCTGCTCCCCGGCCTCTGACCCCTCCCTCCTCAGCCCTACCTGGAGTGACCCTCTTCTTTCTCTCCTAGAACCACTGTCAGGAGTAAGGACACCAGAAGCAAAGAGAAGATCTTCATGGCCACCATCTTCCAAGGGTTATTTCCCGAACCAGGAGAGAAAGGAACCCGGATTAGGTTGAGCACTGCCTGAGGAAGCAGCCAGCAGGCAATGCACTGCTGGTACCTTCATGGTGCATGCTTCCAGAAGCTAGGGGCACCAAGCCCTGGGGGTTGGAGCTTTATTAAGAGGCTAGAGCAACACCTTGGGGAGAGTCGGGGTGCTGGGCATTAGAGTTAGTGACTTTAAAGCACTAGAGCAAGGGACACAGAGCCTGGACAAAAGGTGAGCCCGCTTTTTGTTTTGCTTTGAAGTGGAATCTGTGTGGGGTGGGAGGAGGCAGTGGGGAGAGATCCAGGCAAAGGACCTGTGTGCCTGACCAGTCCCTTCTTGGGTCCAGTGGCTAGACAGACAGGCCTGTGCTCTGGCAAGATTCTCCCCTTGGAGCCCTCTGAAGTTCATAGCAGCAGGCCTTCCAGTCCTCAAACCAGCTGTCCCCTAAATCACTGCAGCCTTCTGGCTCTCAGTGCAAACCACGAAGAGAACCATGCCCTCTCCCCCACTGCTCAGGATTCACTGCGTCAACTCAGGGAGGGCCTTCATGAAGTCAGACCCTGCAGTCTGATGCCATCTTGCAGCCCACACACCTTTAGGTCTAGCTGTGGTTCCCAGGGCTTGGGAGGAGGGTTCCTAACAGCTCCTCATCATTACTGCAGACCCTCTAGATGAAAGTGAGCAATTCCTCGTCTTCCTGCCTTCGTCACCTGGGTGTTAAAGGCCCCATCAGAGCCACCTTCTTATCTCTCATATAGAGGGAAAGCAAGTGGGCTTCAAAGGGCTGAGTGTCTCAGAGATGCCAAGATCTGCCTCTCTCATGCATCCTTCTATCCCCTGTCCCAGCTGCTTTCTTACCTGCTGCCTTTCTGGCTCTTCCAGAGGAAGGAAAGGACAGGGGTCTCTTCTTCTCACCCACTGGCCTCCGGAGACTGTCTCAAGAAAGTCTGCTGTAACCTCTTTTTATACAGGCATCACAGACCCGCTGATTACCCTAAAAGCATCTTATCTCAAGAAATTAAGCCCACAGCTCCCGCCACATTAAGTCTATTATACATTAAGTCCATAATGAAGTTGCCCTTTCCACCTGATTTGTGCTAATTGATGATTAACATTTGGGTATCTGAGCGCTGTCTGGGGCTGCCCATGGATAGGGTACCTGATGTGCCCCTCTCTTCTTCCCCCTCCTCCTCTATGGGCAAGGGGCCCAGTATTCTTCTACCCCCCACTTCCTTTATAAACACCTTCAATTAGAAAGGATCCCCTTGATGAGGGCAGACAGGGTGGCAGTAGCCAGGGCAGGCGGTGGGGGTACTACTGTCATAGGCACTGGCCTACTCCTGTGTCAGAGAGAGCAGGGCCACAGTTGTTTGGACCCCCAGATCTGGATAATGGCCCATGGCTTTGGCAATGTGACAACGTCCCCATCGTGATGTCTAGGGAAGTGTCCCAGGTGGCTGGAGAAAGGGCTGGAGTGAGAGGGTTGCGGGAATGTGAAGGATGGGGGTTTCCTGGTGGGAGCTGGGTGAGCTGTTTTCCATTCAAGCTGTCTTCCTGCTTAGTGGCAGGACAGAGAGGGGAAAAGAAGCACATTTATTTCTTGGGAATTCAGAGGAAGGGGGGATGGCTACAACTCTTTCTGTAAAGATCTATATGAGACCTAAGCTTCTCTCCTCAAAGGGCCTCTCCTGTGGGAGACAAGTGTGTGGTCCTGTCTCTGATATCACACTGGAGTTTCCCGAGGTCAGGAGTGTGGGCCCAGGGCTTTACCTTCCCCATCATGCGGAGGCTTCCTGAAACATGGGCGGGGTCTGCCCCTCAGACTGGAGACTCCTGAAGGTGCCCCTTGCCTTTCTCTAAACACTTAGCACATGGCTCTGTCCACAGGGGCTCCCAGTCTGGAAGGAGAGGGGCACAGACTGCCTTTTTGACAAGTCCCCTAGGCCTCCTTTCCGGGCTTACCCTTCCCCATTTGCCATGGGTACTTTGAACCATAAACAACTCATGCTCTGCCTATTAACTCCAGGGCCTAATAAAGGCCACTCTCCTCTCCAGGTGAACTCCCCAGCCTGGGAGCTGCTCCAGCATGAAATTAAGTGCTGTGTGGGCTGAGAGGTAACTGGACTAGGAGGACAACCCACCTCTGCTCCCTGGAAACCTTGCCTGCCCACTATCCGCTTTTCACCATCTAGGAAGAATTCTCTCTGGGCAAGCTCTCCATTCTGTCTCCCAGCTACCAATGGGCAGATGTTAGACATCAGTTCCCATTTGGCCTCTGAAGGGAATGTGGGGGCTGTTGTGATCCTGCTGAGCAACACAGTTAATGGGCTTAGAAGGGTTGTGTCAAAACTGGGCACTCCTGTTTGCCAGCACAGGGTATCCAAGATGGGTGGTTATCGTTCCCTGGAACCCCAAAGTCTGATGCCAAACCAGAGTCAAGAAAGGTTCTGTGCTGGGTCCAGCAGCCCTGAGCCTCTGCCTGGCACTCTGGGGATTTGTTTTGGGGCTGGGCATCTCTGAAGGCCAGTTGTGCTCTAAGTCCCCGTTGCACTGACTCTTGGAAGCCCCTGTTTCACTTTGATCTTTGGCTCTCATGACGTGCAGCGGGCAGACTAGGGAGAATGTGTCCTGACCTTGGGGGAAGAAAGGATGTGGGGAGGACAACCCCCCCTTGTGGAGGATAGCAGAGAAATTGCCAGACTCCTAGGGGAGCCCACAGGTCCTCCACAGGGCATATTGGAAGGGAGGGAATGGAAAAGATGGCCTTGGGAAGTTTCTGGGAATCAGAAGGGCCTGCTGGACTTGACAAAAATCATTCGATAAATGCAACTAGAAACTCAGCCAGCCTGTCCATGCCACCATGAGAAGTGCCCTGGTGTGCAGAATCCAGGACAGTGCAGTGTGGATGGGGCTGGGAGTTTCTAGATGGCAGAGCCTCAGTCTCCTGCAGAGAATTTCCTGAAAGTGCGGGGTCAGTGAGGATACAGGAGATGGACGGGCAAGTGGACGCCCCCAGCTGGCCAGAAGCCTAGATACAAAGGCTGATGGCCCAGATAGATGGAGAGAGTGTGGAGGTTGGGGGGCGTCTGGAAGTCAAGGAATCAGTGTGGGGAGGGTGACCACAGTACTACTGCTAGAGAACGTAGGGTTCCATTTCCCAGACCCTCTTGGCTTCTAAATTGAGGAGCCAGGACTGGAACAGCAGAACTTCTGGGGCTGGCTGCTCTTCCAGCTTATGGCTGTGACACACTAACCCCCCACCACAGCCTGCAGGGCCATTGCAGACATTCCAGGCCCAGCTCCGCAGCCTGGCCAGGGTGACTCAGAGGCTGGCTGCAACCTTCTCACCACGGACTCCACTTTAGAAGTTCACTTGGCCTTCAAGCTCATGGGCTGATTCAGAAAGCAGACATCCCTCTGGCCTCTCTTACACCAGGTGACAGATGTATTCTCCTTCTGCAGAGGAGACAAGATATGAACCTTGACAAGCTTTGCTGAGTCTTCCGGGCTATGCTGATTCCTAGAAAGACTATCTGCAGCTTTCCTCCTGTCACATCACACAGTCATGGTCCCAAACATTTTTGCTCACACCAGCCCCCAGCACCACTCAGGTCAAGATACTTTCTAGAAGGATCTTCAAGAAAGAATTTACTACCTACAACTGCTCTTGGCTATCTGCTACAAGTGACTAGTTTGGAAGTTCCCTCTCAGTTCTAGCCCCAATCCCTGTTGCTGTTTTCAAAGGCTTTTCTGTCTGCTTTTATTGGTCAAGAAAAGAACTCAGCCCTTAGAAGCTGCAGCCTAATCCACGGGAGAACTGCAAGGAAGAATTAGAACTGGAAGAGGGTGGGCATAAGGTTCTCACTTCCAGGGAGGGAAAGAATTGGTGGTGCCTTTAGGATAAAAGGCCAAAGGGCTGGGGCTCCCAAACAGCAGCATTGCTGAGCTCCTCTCTTTCTAGGTGGGAGCACATCTCAGGGAAAGGGAAAGGGACTGGGAAGGGAGGGCTTTCCCTTTCTTTTTGTTTTTTTTATTGCAAGGGGACATGAAGGATGGAGCATTTTCTGGGGTCCCCAGTGAGACCCCCACTCCCCACATTCCTGCTGTGGGTATGGGGAGGTCCTGCAACTTCAGAAAACAAACTCCGTTAATTCAATTAAGGAGTAGCCTGGGGGAGAGAGGACTAGGAGGATTCAAGAGCCAGGCCACTGCCAGCCACTGCCAAGGTTTTGTTTAGCTTTGGGCAAAGCCCCTATCCACTCTGAGACTTAGCTTGCCCATTTCTAAATTGGAGATAAGAACACAAATCTGCCCTGCCTACCTCATAGGTAAGTGTAAAATTAGTGTCTTGTTAACTTGAAGGCATCTTGAGAGTATTGGCTGGTAATATTCTCTGGAATGATCCCATTCTATGGTGGGAACTAAATAAGATGAAATAATAAAGCCAGGCTAACTCAGCCCAGCACCTGGCCCATGGAAGGCTGTGGAATTCCCTACTAGGGTGAGGCTTTGGTGACAGACTCACCTGTGCTTACTAGTAGGTGATGTAGAGCAACTCATTCTTTCTGTGCCTTTCTGTGAAGGGGGGAATAGTTCCTACCTCAAAGAACTGATTTGGGCAACATGTGTACTGAGAAGATATATGTTTCATTGTATCTTGATATATTAGTTCTTTTGCTTCATTAATAAATAACTCCAAATTTCAGCAGCTTAAAGCAATACATATTTACTGTCTCACAGTTTCTAAGGATCATGGATCTGGGAGTGACTTAGCTGGGTGCTTCTGGCTCAGACTCTCTCTCACGCACTGGGTAGCCGCAATGTCAGAAGACTAGTTGGGCTGTGGATCACCGTGCAAGCTCACTCCTGTGACTGTAAGCTGAAGGTTGCAGTTCTTCATCATGTGTACATCCCCACAGGGCTGCTCATTAGGTGGTTTCTTCCTCCAGAGCCAACGCGTGCACCTAAGATGAAAGCCGAAATATCTTGTAAAGCCTAAATCCAGAAGTGACATTCCACTGCCTCAGCCAGATGCTACTGGTCACACAGACCAGCCCTGGTACAATGTTGGGGGGAGTATACAAAGCTGTGAACACAAGGACGTGAAATCACTGGGGGCCACCTTAGAGGCTGCCTACCATTTATACAATCAGCCCTAAAAAATGTTGACCATCACTGTCATTATTACAGAAGATGTTAGATTACTTAAACACTTCATCTGCATAAACTCCTGCCATTTAATATTGACTCAGTTTTCTCACCCCCTTTTTTCTGCAAGAGTGGGAACTGAGATAATTTTATGTACTGAGGACAGATAAAGCAAGTAATTTCTCTGTTCTACAAAGGCCAGCAGAGCACATCTAATGGAATGAGGTGCATCCCAAGAGGATACTTACTTGCTGGTTAGGCAGCAAATATTGTGTAGCATATACATTAAAAAATGTTTTTAAACTGTTGTTTATCTGAAGTTCAAATTTAACTGAGCGTTCCTGTACTGCTAATTTGCCAAATCTGGCAACCCTAACTGGAAAGTTTTTAAAAATCCCAATACCTCAGTGCCATCCTCAGTGATTGATGTCAGTCATCTGGAGATTTTTAAAACCTTTCATTTTGAAAAATTTCAACTTACAGAGAGGATGCAAAATAATACAGAGAGCTGGAATATACCTGCGGACTTTTAACATTTTGCCACTTTGTTTTGTTCTTCCATTGTTTACCTTTTAAACTTTGGAGAGCAGATTAACATATGCCCTGCTCCTTTACCACTGATAAGTCCATGTAAATTTCCTAAGAAAAAGGATACTCACATAACCACAATTATGAAATACAAGAACTTTAACATTGATATGAAGCATATAGTCTCTATTACAATTTTTTCAATTGTCCCAATGATGTCCTTTTGTCCATTATTTTGTGTATTTAATTATCATGTCTCTTTATTCTCCTTTAATGTTTCTCAGCCTTTTCTTGTCTTTCATGATGCTGACATTTTTGAGAGTATGGACCAGTTATGTTACAGAATGTTTCTCAGTTTGAATTTGCCTGATTTTTTTTTCCAGATTAGATTCAGGTTATGCATCCTGGCCAGAACACTAGAAGAATTAAAAGGTGTCCTTTTCAAGGTACTACATCTGGAGGAACAAGACGTCTATCTGATGATGATTTTGATTGCCCAAGTTTTGTTGGATTTTCCCACTGTATAGTTACTATTTTTCTCCTTATAACTAATAAGCAATCTACAGGGAAGCACTTTAAGACAATGCAATTACCCTCTCTCTTATCAGATTTGCTCCACCCTCAGATTTATTTAACAACCCTTGTGACTCTTGCTTGTATTAATCTTTACAGTGATGGTGGAAAATAGTCATTTTCCAATTCACCACTCCTCCACTGCGTTGGGATATTTAAAAATAGCATTATTATGGTATAACTGACACTTAAGTAACTGCACAGATGTAATTTAAAGTGTAAAATTTGATGTTTTGACATGTCTTCTCCCATGAAACCATCTCTACAGTTAAGGTAACAAGCATACCTACGATCCCCCAAAATTTTCTTGAGCCCCTCTGTCCTGCATTCACTCCCCTCCCAACCACTGATCTGTTTCCTGTCACTGTAGATTGGTTTGCAGTTTCTAGAATTTTATGTAAATGGAATTGTATAATATGTATTATTTTTTTGTCTGGCTCCTTTCATTCAGCATATTTACTTTGAGATCCAATTACATTGTAGCACAATCATAGTCCATTCTTTTTTATTGCTGAGTAGTATTCTTCTATCCTATGGATATGTACAGCTTTATATGTTGCAGATATATCTTCCATTCGCTTGTTAGTGGACATAAAGTTTTTTTCCAGTTTTGGGCTGTTACCAATAAAGCTGATAAGAACATTTGTGGACAAGTTTTTGTATGGATGTATGCTTTTATTTTTCTTGGGTAAATATGTAAAACTGGGATTTGTTTGACTTTTTAAGATATTGCCAAACTATCTTCTGAAGTGGTTGTTACATTGTATATTCCCACCAGTTGTAGGAAAGTTAGAGTTCCTTCACAGCCTAGCCAAAGCTGGATATAGTGAGACTTTTTAGTTTTAGCCATTCTAATTGGTATGTAGTGATATCTTACTGTGATTTTAATTTGCATTTCTCTAATGACTAATGATATTGAGTATCTTTTCATGGGCTTATTTGCCATCTGTACATCTTATTTGGTGAAATGTCTTTAAATCTTTTGTCCATTTTTTTTGAGGGGGGGTTGTTTTCTTGTTACTAAGTTTTCAGAATTCTTTGTATATTTTGGATGCAGGTCCTTTATCAGATATATGATTTATTAATGTTTTCTCCCAGTTTATGGTTTGTCTTTTTATTCTCTTAACAATATCTTTTATGGAGCAGAAGTTTTTAAAATTTTGATGAAGTACAATTTATCAAGCAGCCTTTAATAAATTTTGCTTTTGGTGTCATATCTAAGATATCTCTGCCTAACAACCCAAAGTCACAAAGGTTTTCCCCCTAGAAGTTCTACAGTTTTTGGTTTTACAGTTAGTTACATGGCCTCAATGATTATGTTTAAGTATATGATTTAGTTTTCATATATAGGATAGGGTACAGAAGGTAATTAATTTTTGCATATGCATATTCAATTGTTCCAGCACCATTTGCTGAAAAGATTATCCTTTCTCCATTGAGTTATCATCATACCTTTGTATAAAATAAATTGTGATATATTGTGAGTTGCATTGGGATTTTTAAGTGCTCCGCTGCAATTAAGGTAAGAGCAAGGACTTGGGGTCCAGGAACACTTGGGTTAGAATCCTGGTCTTGCTACCTATCTGGCATAGTTGACTATGAAGTAGAAACAGTGATACTATCCACCTCAGGGTGTTTACAACGTTCTGCTCTCTGTCTCTTTTTTTCTCTTCTGCACTCTTCCCAAGCAAAGTACAGGAACTGGGAAAGCTGGTTCTGAGTAATGCTTCTCAAAGTGTAGAGTTCCCAGATCCAGGGCTCTCAGAAGGAAAGAAGGAAGGTATGATGGGTGTGGTAGTATTCACAAGCTATTTTCAGCCAGTTTGGAGATCTAACACAAACTGGACATTTGCTCCAGGCAAGGCTGTGTGGTCAAATTCCAATGCCAAGTTCCCTTGCTTTTGGTGGAAATAGTATAACCTCTTGCTACTTATGTAGAGCAGAAGCTCTGATTAGTCACTAAATATGAGAACAATTTGTTACTATTTGATCAATGGAGTTTTTTGATGGGGAACATTTTTCAAAACATTGGGCTTATGGAGAAATAATAAAAGAGATCTTAGGTGGTGAAAATAATGGAAACCACTCACTCAGAGAAGGGAAGCACCGTGGATCCTGCTCTGAGGTTTTCAGTGTGTTGAAAGCCCACAGCAAGAAACTCCCAGACTGATGAGAAAGAAATGGGCTTCACCCTTAGAGGTTTCCAGTGAATGCAAATGAAAACGAAAACAGCTCAAGCATGGGATTTGACAAGGGGCAATGTGTCTGCAAGGTCCAGGGCAGACTGGGCAGGTGTGAATCTGAGTACTTTCTTCCTGTTGTTTACCATGCTGGTCCTAAATTTCAGCACATACCATCTCAGTTTATTATGAATACATGTATAATTAATCAGAACTTTAGCTAAAGTCAAGCCACATCCGTGATTGATCAGGGTGAGTTGCAGTTAACCCTGAACCCTAGTTGCTAATGGAAGGAGAATTTCTGGTTGCCTGAACTCTTGAAATAGTGGATGATCCTAAACTATCCCCCGTTTGGCTTGTGAAAGTATTCTGGGATGATTCATTTGAATATCTATTTAACCTCTTTTTTTTAAAGTATGTAACAAAAATACAATAGTCTAGAAATCTTGAAAAATATATAGAGTCAAGAGAGAGAGAAATAGGAACAGAGAAATCCACGAATCTTCTCAAAACTAGTTACTGTTCAGTTTTTTTCAGACATTTTATTTCACTCAATTTCTATTACAAAATAATTATACTTAACATAGATAGTATAAATTGTACATGTAAAGTTTCAAGAATAATAAAACAAACACTTGTGTAGTCACTACTCAGATGAAGAACTAGAACATCCATCCCTATATCTTTGTAGTGCCTTTTATGTCTACAATCATTCCTGTGCCACTTGCCAGAATTAGACACATTCTGGAATTTTATCATTCTCTTTCTTTTCTGGATGCATCCCTAAACTATATATTGTTTAGTTTTGCATATTTTTGAACTTATATAAATGGAACCATAATGTGTATATTTCTTCATCCTCTGGTGCTTAAAACATTTTTTAAAAAATTAGCATTGTGAAATTCACCCACGTTGGTACATGTTGCTAAGTGTATTCATTTGTTATTGATCAAGTTTTCCCATGCAAGTATACCCAGCTTTACTTATGCATTCTCCTGTCGATGAACATTTGTAGGGTTTTTAGGTTTTTATAAACAATGATACTTGGCATATTCTTGTATATGCCTCTGGGTATCCATGTGCAAGAGTTTCCGTAAGGTAATTTCGAGTCTTTGATGCATATGTGGTTTTATTTTATTTTAAGATGGTCCCAGTCATATGGACTATATAAGCACAAATACTCAATTTTGTGATGTACACTTTTGGTAAACTTCCCCCAGTTTTTTTAAACTCTCTCTGAACATAATTTTTAATGGCTACAAAATATTTTACCTAGTGGCTGTTAGAAGTTATTTGAAGATTTTCCTATTTTTAAGCATTTACATCGCTAATGTTTTTTCTTGACAATGATAAATAACACATCTTTGTTCATTAAGGTTTTTCTTGAGATTCTGAAAAAGCTAAAAATTTTTTGCCTTTTAGAATCATGATAAAATACACATAACAAAATTTAGTGTTAACCATTTTAAGTGGCATTAAATACATTTCCACCATTGTGCAGCCATCACATGCTTCATCTCAAGAATGTTCTCATCCTCTGAAGTTGAAACTCTGTGCCTATTAAATACTAACTCTCCATGCCACGCTCTAATCTCAATCCCTGTAACCACTATTCTGCTGTCTCTCTGAATTTGACTATTCTAAGTCTCTCTAAAAGTGGACTCATATATTTGTATTTTTGTGTCTTGGTTATTTTACTTAGCATAATGTTTCTAAGGTTCATCTATGTTGCAGCAGGTATCAGGATTTCATTCCTTTTTAAGGCTCAATAAAATGTTTTATATATAGGATTTTGGTAGAAAAGTTACTCAGAAGTGCAGTTGGTAAGTCAAACTGTATATTTAAAGGTTTTTGTTGCCTTAAAATTGTTCTCTCACACAGCCATGTGGAATGTTCTATTTCACTATATTCTTACTAGTAATTAGTATTATAAATTAAAAACACAACAAAGGACTTTGCTATTTTCATGACCTGCTTCAAATGGGCTTGCCTTTTCCTTGAGAGTTCATAGTTGCATTGATAGCTAGGATATTCAATAAATACCTGTTATGGGCAGGTAGCTCTGCCAGACATCCTGAGAATCACCAAGATTGAAGGCTGTCCTGAGGTGGCATTTTTGTTTGGATGACATACAAAATAACAAATCATTACATGGTTAACTGTGTCTAGCTACATTCCCAGAGGGAAGACCCAAAGAGAGCTCTTAGCAGGAGGTGGGTGTGGACTGTCCATTGAGATCATCTGGGCTGTATGGCATCAAGGGAGCGCAGGATGGCAGAGGATGTGCAACTAACTCCCATGATTGCTGTTGTCTGCCTGAAGCCCAGAGTGGGGAAGAATTCTGAAGCTCTTTGACCAGACACAAGGCAGACGGTGCCTGCTCATCGGCAGATACTGAGTACAGGACTGTCATGGGAGTGACAAGCCTAGAGATGCCCCTTGGTTGCTATTCTTCATGTAGACCAATAAGCCTTTTGAATGACTGCATTTGAATGACCTGTATTTCACCTCATGATTGCAGAGTATTTACAAGTAAAAGAAAAAAGAAAGAAAGAAAGAAAGAAAGAAAAGAGAGAAGGCAAAGGAAAGGGAAGGAAAGAAAAGAGAATGAGTTTACAGGCTGGACATGGCATTTTCTCTGATCACACTTACCATCTCCTTAGTATTAAAATTTACTTGTTTAATATATATTTTTGGACACCTGTTAGCACTGTTTTGGACTCCCTGGTGATATGTAATGTCTGCCCTCAAGGATTTGATACCTAAAATGCTAATAACAAAATCAGTCATAAGCAACATAAGAAACAGAAAAATGATACAAAGAACTAAAAGTGTCTAGTGAGGGTTCAGACAATAAATATGAGGAGGTGTGGGGTCTGAATCACTCTGCCATTTTCCTAAAAAATATAACTTGTTTCTCCCTTTAGTGTATAAAATAATTCAAGCATCTCTGTGTCTGCCACTTACCCAAAAATAAGTTTGAATGATCACAAATTCCTGATGGTGGGAGAGGAAGAAGGGAAAGGAAAGCAGTAAGGAAAAGGATAGAAAATTTGATTCAAAAGAGGGAAGAAAGGGGTTGAGAGGCAGAGGAGTCAGAGAATAATAAAAGGGGAAAGAGAAGTAACAAAGAAAAAAGAAAAATTGAAAAGAGGGTAAAGGTAAAGGGGGAGGGGGAAAGGAATTGACAGTGTCGGGAGGAGGAAGAAAAATGGAGGAACAAAAGGAGGGGGGGAGAGAAAGGGGAGGGGTGGGGGAGGGGCAGGGAGGAAGAGGAAGATAGGGGGCGAGATCCTGAACCTCATTTCAGAGCAATTTAGAAACAACTCTAATATCTGATTCCTACACACTTCATAAGCACATTTTGAAATGAAAAGAAAATCATAAAAATTTATTCAATACTTTATTATATAAATGCTGACCAAATACTTTCAGGTTATATTTAAGAATGCAAGTGAAATTGTGTGAATAATAATTCTTGAAATTTTGAGAATGTTTATGGGAGAAGTGGGTGGATCAAAAAGCTTTCCAGATTGCTAACTCATGAAAAAAAGAAATCACTTTTAGAATTGTATCTCAATATAGTCAAACAACCAGCTTTTAAAAAAATAACATAGTATTAGGCTGGGTCCTTTTTTCTGTAAAACTGGTTTATTTGACAAAGACAGATTGAGTGTTTTTAAGGAGAATTTGGTGATGAAATATGAGGGAAATAGTATATGAATTAATTTTTAAAACTTAAGTAGAAAAAAAACTAACAGCACTCTCTCTTAAGTGCTCTGAAATATCTGAGACAGCTCCTGAAAAAAAAAAAATCCTAACTAGAAACAGGAGTAAAAGAAGTTGATTTTATCATCAGGAGTAATATTTTAAACAAGCAAACAAAAACAATTTGCTTTCCAGATAAAAGAATTCTTAGTTTCAAAAAGCATAGAAAGCTACAATTTAATTAACTCCATGCAGTGTGATGTTCTGATTAATTCTGAATTAAAATAATTTAAATCTTTAGAAGATACATAGATTTCAAGTACAAAATTGACTTACTACTATTCTCACCTTAAACAATACCTAGGTATGGATTCCTTCTCTTTTGTTGCTTTTTGTAATTTGTTCTATTTTGAAAAACATTTATTTCCTTATGTTTTCTTGAAGTGTACAGTTCTCCACCCCACCAGTGAACCAGTGATCTATTTTGCATTTTGTGAAAAATAGGGACTAAACAAAGTTGCTCATTATCTTTTAACCAAATGATTATGGAGTAAAAAAAAATGCCAAAGGCTGTGTGAGGAATGTTACTGGCCATTTCTTTTACATGTGTCAATAGGGGATAGTGTGGTATAAGTTTAATTTATTAACAAATTGAATTTGAAAACACCTATTTTTAAAAAGTTAATGAAATAAACGATTCCCTTCCTTATCTAAAAAGTTTCTACATTGCAAACCTGAGCCAAAACAAAAACTGAGTTTTGCTACACACTCTTTGTGACCCATAGAAAAACAAACAATTGTTCTTAAAGTTCTTTTTTCTCTTGAGTCTCTTCTATCTCTGGGATAAACATATTTCTTTCTAAGTTTTAATTAGAAAGAACACTTCTAAATACTAATTGGAAGGAGGAAATATCTTTTTCTGTTTATAATTCCTTTTCACTTTATGAGTTATGTTAAACACATAATTATCCTTATTTGACAGGAGAAAATGTTGCTTGTGCTTTTAAATTGGGACTAATTTACACTTTTTCAAAGTTTATAGACATTTTAAATAATCACACTAAGACTTTAAGTTGCAAGAAGAAACAAAATATCTCAAGGCAAAAACAATGAAAAAACAGTAACAACAAAATAGATAAAAAACAAGCAAAAAAAAAAATTCCTCCAAAAACTTCGAAGTTAAAGTAGCCATGTCAGATGTGAATTTTTTTTTCTTTATTTTATAGAGACCATTATTTTATTTCAAAATTGATCGATTCATTAGAAAATATTGAAAAACTGTATTTTAACATATTTCCCTGCTTTCCATTTTTGTGTCCTTTTGTAAAAATGCTTATTTTTTTAGTATAGTTGATATACAATATTATATTGGTTTCAAATATACAATATGGTGATTTGTAAAAATGCTAAACTTTAAAAATAGAAAGTCACTGACAAATATTAGATTTAAAATGCAATATGTTTTCTGGAGATTTATCCAAAGGAGTTATTCTAAAAGAGAAATAAAGTTATTGCCCTAAAATACCTATTCAGCACTACTTTCAAAAGTAAAAAATTTGATGTAACATATCTACAAATAATGATTAATGATTAACTTACATCTACTAGACTAAATGTTACAGTTGACTAAAAATTATAGTTATGAAAACTTTGAGGCAGCATGGGCAAACGATTACGGTATAAGAGCAAGTGAAAAATTAAGACAAAACTAAGATGACAAAATATAAAAAAACTATTACAAATGGACACTGAAAAATATTTAAAAATAAAATTAATTTTGTATGACGATGGAATTTTTTTCACTTATAAATTTCTTAGAAAATTGCTTTACTCAAAATTTTCTCTCTACAAATATTTGCCATGTTCACATTGAAGGAAAATGGATCAGAATCCCATCCTTAAAATGGAGTCAAGTTTCAGTGTTTCTGATTTCAGAGAACTGAATTCAGTAACTGGAGCAAACACTTCTCCAGGAAAAATGAAGGAGGAAGAAGGGAACAAAAAGAAGTGTCACAACAATAAGTGTAATAAAATATTGTTAATAATTATTAAAGAAAATTTATCCTGCAGCTTTATTTTTAAACTCTTACAAACTAAATTCTGCATTGAAGATTAATTTTTCTCAAAGAAGCTGTGTAGAAAAAAACTGGTAACAAATACAATGTTTATCAGTCATTTTTATAGTAATAATAAAACAAGACAAAACAAAGAAAAGGAGGATGATAGATTATGGCATTTCAAGTTGGCCCCTTCCTCTCCCTAACCTAGCAATGTTGAGTCTTGACAAGGAATAACCCTTCTCTCAGGTTAATTTTAGTGCTGGGCTCACTCAGAGAGAGATGAAGCACCAATCAGCATCATTCAGTACCCCCAACCCCAGCCTAAAATAGCCAGGTCACTGAGGCAAAACTGATTTGGGGGCTAAAAAGGTTTGCACCTTGCCCTAGCTGCCTCTTCTATCTTGTGTTCTTGCGGCCTCTGACTACACACAGAAGCCCGGGGGGGAGAGGGGAGGGGCACGGCTTAGAATTCTGTGAAACATTTGACTTTTAAAAAGAACTCATCACTTTCAATTTAGCAATTGGTACATTTTTAATTTAATATTTATATTTTCTCCTCTGTCATCTTAAAACATTAAAAAAACTAATCTTAGCTAACATTTAGACTTCTATTACATTTTAAAATGGAAAACATCAACACAAAAGTGAACTAAATTCAGTGATTACTTTTAAAGTTTTTGGTTCCCTTTGAATCTAGGATGGTAAAAGGGGAACTGCATTTCACAGGCATTTAGAGTTTTGGATAGAGATTTTTGTGGGGTGTAACTTGCTTTTGTTTCAGGAATGAAAGGATAGGGTAGTTAGGTATGTTCCCCAGGGAGAAACACTGAGAGGTACTACTATTAATTCCTGGAAATTTAAATTAGATGAAAGAAACAGTATTTGAAAGTTTCTGTGAACTGGTATGCCCTGCCTAGTACCCCCTCTTTTCCCCAATATAACAGAAAAGACTTAAGGAGATTGGGGCTCCTACTTAGGAAAAGACCAAGGCACAGAACAGCCTTTCTGAGACCATCTTTTAGCCCTTTCAAAAGTCCCACACATCATTAGGAAAAGTCCCCGGGCAACAGACAGATATATTCTGGCCAAGATCAAGATAAATTTTTTTTCTTCTGTACTCTTAATTTTCCTTTGAATTCTCTTTGCTCTTGCTCTGCAGTTTGCATTAGCTTGTTTCTTCATCAAAAATTTTTTTTTACTGAATGCCTACTATGTGGCAGGCACCGTTTCCAGCTCTTCGATTTGTGTTAAAATTATGTTTATGGTCAAGAGCTTAAGATTTAACAGTCACAAATGGGGGGAGGGGTCGAAGGAGGTGTAAGGGGTAAGACATGTCTCCCACCTTCTTGGATAGGAAACACTTTTTCCCTTCCTACTCAGCAATAGCCTATAGTATTTTAATTTGTTGTCCCGTGGGAAGGAAAAAAATCACGAAAACAATTCGACAAACACGTGGCTGGCTAGAACAAAACACGGATTTGGAGGGTGGGTTTTGAAGGTAGTGGAGAGAGGGAAACTGAATTGGAAGCCCGCCTGCGCCCCCACACCCGAGCCCCATTTCTTTTCAGCGCGCGGGGGGAACCGGGAGGGGGACAAAGGTGCGGCATGTCCTCTTTTAACTCCCAACTTTTTGAATGGTCTAAGATCGTCTGGCAGCAGAGCGGTGCGCCGAAGTAGGAGTCAGCTCACTGACTCTGCAAACAAAAAATAATAAGAAAAAATCCAAGGCATTTATATCGGTGTAGCCAACACGTGTTGCGGAGTCGGCCCGGGCCGCAGGCGACTGAGACAATGGGGTCGGGGACAGGGAAAGGGAGAGTGACCCCCTTCCTCACCTGCCCTCGTAGCTCGCTTGCCCCCGAATTATTTCTCCCTCCCGCAGAATCCGGCGCAAACCCCGAGCTTCCCCCCAGTTCAGAGACACTGGCATTACTGGGGGTCCACCCCCTATTCCCCAGGTTCCCTGGCCAAGGGCGCTCCAGGGTCCCCGGGGAACTACTCCCTGGCGCTGTCCCAGCCCCCGTCGCTTGAAACTCGTTGGCCTCGCTGGCCACTCGGCCCGGGATCCCGGTTGCGCGCGAACCGCGCGTCCCGCTCTCCGCCGCGTATCCGGGACTCCGAAGCGCGCGGCGAACTGCCCCCTCCCCCACCGCCAAGACGGGGGGGGGTGCGACCGCCCACGTGTCGCCCCTGGCCCAGTCGGGTGCGTCCCCCGGGCTCAGGGCCGAAGGATCCGGAACGAGTTGGTCAAAGGCTGGGAAAGGGACCCGGGCGGATCCGCTTCCCCTCCGCAGGAACGGACGGGGGAGGGGAGGGGCCCCGCCGCCCCCTCCTCTGAGCTCCCGCCCCTCGCTACCCTGAGCGCCGAGCGGAAATTACCCCCTCCCCCCGCGGGTCTGACCTGGGGACGTGGGCGGGGCTTCGCGCTCGGCCCCCAGCCCTCGACCCCTCTCCCGCCTGGATCCAAATCCTGCGCCCTAGACAAAGTTCCGAGACCCGAACCCGGCGCGAGGAAAGCTGCTGTCGCCGTCCTGGGTGGGGCGGGCGGGCGGAGGGGACTCCACCTGTCTGCCAGCGAGTCAGGGAAGGAGGGGATCGTTCAGATCTCCACCCGGTCACTCCCTCCCTGAGACCTCCCCCTTTGCTTCGCCCGGGTCGGCTCGCGCTACCACTCCTCTTCCTTCTCTCCACCCCTCCCTCTCCCCTGGGGTCATTTTGGGCCGGAGACGTGTGTTCTCCCCGGACCCCGAGACGTTCTCATTTAATAGCCAAGTCCCGTGTGTGAGCCACCCTTCTCCCGTGGGAATCCTGAAGCACGATTTCCTGAGGATCCCTCGTTCCCAGCCGTGATCCCCCGTGTTCCCAGCTTCCCGCTTCCGCGCTCGTAGGGCCCCCTCGGTCCTGGATTCCCGGAGGCTGGGGCCGGGAAGGCCGGCCGAGACGCCCCACTTAAAAAATCTAGAGGAAAAGCTCCTTTCTTTTTAAATCGTATGCTCGCGCGACCCCCTCCAGAAGACCCCAGAGTCCTCAGCTTCCCTTTGTCTGTCTCGGCCGTCCCCCGCCTGTCAGTAGCTCGCAATTAACCAGGGTGGGGTGGGCACACTCCCCCCACGCCTGAGTAAAATATAACCGTACGTTTTACCCAGAAAGAGGTGGGAGATTCTGGGCCCGACCACCCTCCCCCGAGCTAGGGCCGGGGTTGGGGGATGGGTGGGGGCGGGGCGCCTCCCTAGGGGTCAGATTCTTGCAATGGGGGAGGGGGCAAGCAGGCTTCGGGACCCCCCACCATCCACCCAGTTTACCCCCCGGGTGGGTTGGTGTGCCCCCCACCCCCAGCGGGAGGTCGGTGGGATGGGCCCGGCCGGAGGGCCTAAGGGCCTAGAGGCGTCGGGGGGTCTTCCCTCGTTCGGTGGGTGGGGGCTTTCACCACGTGGCTTCGCCTTTTTTTTTTTCCGCTCCATTTTTTTTTCAAGTCGATTTTATTTAGAGGCGGCGCCAGGGCGGTCGCGGAGAAACGTGACACACCAGCCCGCTCGAAGGGGATTCGGACTTAAGGGAAGGAGCCGCGCTGCGTCGTCCGCCTCCCAGCGCGCCGCGGGCACTTTTCCCGGGCCTCGCCGAACTCTGCCGCGACCTCCGCGTGCCCTCCCCGCCCCGGGCTGCGGACAACTTCTGGGTGGGGTGCAAAGAAAGTTTGCGGCTGCCGCCGCCCTCCTCCCGCCTCTCGGCCTAGGAGGCTCGCCGCCTGCGCCCGCTCGCTCGGCCTTGCCAGGGATCGCGTCCTGCCCGGAGACCGCCACCATGAACAAGCTTTACATCGGCAACCTCAACGAGAGCGTGACCCCCGCGGACTTGGAGAAAGTGTTTGCGGAGCACAAGATCTCTTACAGCGGCCAGTTCTTGGTCAAGTCCGGCTATGCCTTCGTGGACTGCCCCGACGAGCACTGGGCGATGAAGGCCATCGAAACTTTCTCTGGTAAGAATGCACCCAGCTCCCCGGAAAACCACAACGAAACCCCTGAACAACGGAGACGTGCTCCTCCTCTTTTCCTCGCCCGCCAACTCTCTCCCCGCGGCCTGCGGGGCTCGGCCTCAGTGCCGACCCTCCACCCACCTCCTTCGAGGCCCCCTCCACCCCCCCCCACTCCCCCTTCGCACGGAAATATTCGGCATTGCCTCGCCCCTTCCTTCCAGCCCGAGAAGAGGCTGGGGGCATTCGTGAGGTGACCCCCCCCAAGCCCCACGCCGACGGGGCGGGCGGTCCCCACCGAGGCGACCCCCGTCTGGGCGTTAGTTCCACGTCTGCCGCTCCCTCTCCGAGGCTGGACCCCCGCCCCAGCGCCAACACCCCCAGCCTCCCTTCCTCCGCCCTAGGCCTTTCCAGGCGGGGAAGGGGGTCCCAGCTCCGTTTCCCAGCTCTCGGGTTTCCGCCGGCACTGCCGCCTTCGGGCAGACCTGAGAGGAAGCCTCCCGCCCAGGGCCCGGGGCTTGAGCCATTTTGATTTGAAAGTGGGGCGTGAGCGGGGTGGCGCGGCGGCGGCGCCGGGTCGCCATGCTGCTTCCCGAGACGCCGAGGCTGGGCCGAGAGGCGCGCGCCGCGGCTGCCGGGGACCCTCCCTGCGGGGCCTCTCCTCCCGACCGGCCCCGACAGGTGACCGCCCCGCTGCCCGAAGCGCTTCTCCTCGGCTGGACGGAAAAATAAAGTTTCATTCCACACCTCCCCCCCGCCCCGACACTTTGGGAGAACCGGGGAGTCCATTCTCTCGGCGCATTCTCCTCGCTGCTGGGAGGGGTAGGGGCAGGCCGCCCACATAAACGCCCTCGGACCTCTCCCAAATTGGGGTCCCAGAGCGATCCGCTGCCCTACTAGCTTCTGTGCTAACGAAACAAAAATTAAGAAAACAGTAATAATTTTATAGATTCCACCATTCCTTAAGCGACCTTTTCGCTTCCGGCTGCGGAACCCACTGCCTGGATTCCTAGGAAGATCTAAAATCCCAGTAACTCTTGAATTGCTCTAATGTGTCCTCCTTTTCCCGCCCCCCACCCCTTAACTCTTACTGTTAAAGCTTTCATACTGCCTTTTTTTTTTTTTTTAATCTTTAGGGAAAGTAGAATTGCAAGGAAAACGCCTAGAGATTGAACACTCGGTCCCCAAAAAACAAAGGTAGGAAAGAGCTCATCTGTGGATGTGGGGTGGGGGGAAGCCTGGGGTCGCTAAGAGACTGTGTTCAGGGGTCTATGGTGTCTCCAGTGGAAGAAACCCATTACTGGCCTTCCACCCCCAACTCCGGATGTTGGGGGCAGGGAGGGAAGATTGGCTAAGATCTTGTAATGGGTAGTTTACAGCTTGTAAAAAAAAAAATGCTGAGGCTGGGGTGGGCTTAGAGATGTTACTTGGAGAAGTAAAAGGAAAAAAATCAATAGGGGGGAAACCCTGCAGAGTTTGTTTCAGGTGTGTGGGGAAGCTAACAAATCTTTGGAGTTCTGAGGCATGGACATTTCTGCAACTTCCTAGCAGGCCTCATTTTCTCTTTCCCACTCTTCCCTCACCATAACTCATTAGTGGAATTGGGGAGAAGGGGATCCTGCCCACTCTCTAAGGAGTGGAATGAGTTTCTGCCTCCAAAGTAATTTTTTTGTGCTTTATATTTCTGCAACAGGCAAGGACGTTGTTTTTTTTCACCGACCTCTACCCCTAGTCCCTCACATCACACGTCCTCTGCTCTTAACTGGCTTTTGCTAAGAATATGCTTTGGTTGTACTGTCCTTTCTGAGCCCCCCCACCCCCTTCAACCCATTGTTGCAAGGGGACCATCTGGGGTGAGATCTTTGTGTTCAGACTGAACTGGGACTCTTTGGAGGGTCTAGAACTCCCTGGATGAATGGTGTGTGTGTATGTGTGAGAGAGACACAGTCTGTTTCAATACCTTTCTATCCTCACTTCAGCAAAGTGGATTTATCTCTATCATGTTATCCCCAAATCTATGGTGGATTTCAAATCTTTCATTGAACTCTGGCTGGGAAGTTAAGGACAGAGTCTTCAGCTTTTTGTGACTTTTAAAAACATGTTGGCAGTGCAGAGTTTTTTCATATTGCAGCCCCCAGTAGATCTTTGATCCTCTTGCTTCCCTCCCTTCACTTCACATGGAAACTTGCTACATTTCAGAATAGTCTCTGGCTTTCTGGGTGGGAAGGTGGAGGTGGGTGGGTATACTTTGGAGGCTTTGAAGAGAGAGGTTCTGGAAAGTTTAACCTCAGATAACTGTTGAGAGAGGTTTATTTCGTTTGAGGTATTTTAAGTAACTTGGAACTATTGTATCCATAGATGATCAATATGGCTTGTAACTATGTTTATAGAGCTTGTGATTTAACCTCCAGTGCTTGAAATACTCTTATTGGAAAGGCAATTAGAGTTAGGAGTAGAGGTAATCGGAAGTAGAGGGTCTTATCATTTTGAAACATTTCCTGGAGATGGGAATAAGAAAAAAATGCACACTGACACGAATGGATTTATTGAGAAGATATTTGAACTGAAAGCTGAGTATATGAAACATGTTGATGAGAAATACCTGGAATAGTTGGAATTCTGAAATAAATGGAAATTTTTCTTTTGCCTTCAAGAAGGTTTAAATTTTAAAGGGTAAGAAATGAAAAGCAAAAAACAGCAAAATGTGATGAAATGGAATCCCAAACATTTGTATTTAAATTTTCATGGTCCTCATATTTATGGATCTTTTTCCCTAAGCCATCTGCTTGCTTTCAAGCCATTTTTAGGCTCCTCCTTTTTTCCTTGCAAATGTGTAACTGAGGGCTTTCTTGAGTTGGGAAGGGGTGGGGTTTGTGAGAAGAGTGGGTATAAAATCTTCCACACCCATATTAAATTTGATTTTGTGTGCATTCTCCCCCTTCCTGAAACAATTTTTGAGGACAAACATTGAGTCAGTTATGTGTTTGTGTGGGGTGGCGGTGGTAAGAAGGCACTTACTTTTTCTAGAATGAATCAATTTTTGAAGTTTTAGGATTGAAAAAATTTGTTTTCATGAGGTCAGTTTGCTCTATCATTTTGTGTTCTTTGAAGGGAGCATTTTGTGGTATGTGTTTTTAATCTGAAAAGTATTTCTTTAGTTGGTTTGTTACTGGCTTTTCAGTCTTCTGAATGTATAGAACAGGAACTAGTTAAGTAACTGTGACTAATACATAAGGAAAATGAACAACTGTGCATATATGCTTTGTGTTTTCAGTGGTTAGAAAATAGAACTCTTATTAATTTACACAGTTCCAAATGAATTATGACTTGAAGTGTTTCTAAAAGATTCATAAAAACCTAACCTAAATGGTCCTGTTTTTTTTGGTTTGGTTTTTTTAGAGGGGGAATCAAATAAAAGAGAGCAATTACCTCTGAGCAACCCTGATTTTGAAATATTAATACATTCTATTCTAACTTTGTAACTATTTGATAAATACAATTTGTACCTTTTTAAGAACCCCAGAGACTGAACACTATGCATTTAAACTGGAATCATACTAACCTGAATTTTTAAAATGGATAACATTAAATTTCCTTGCGAGTACCTTCACATACCTACCTCCTCTTAGTGTTGGAATTTTGGTCAACAATTACATCTTTTTGCTGAGAATTTGTAATATATTCACTGTGAAATACTAAAACGAAGGAGAAAAACCAAAAGCATTTTTAAAACAGTTGTGGAAAGGGATTTGTAATTGTTTTATTTTGAGAGACTTAAGAATAGTTAAGGTAAAGAGGTACCATTTTAGTGAGACTTGTTTATTTCGGGAGATGACTTGCTTTTTAATGGAATTAAACTTTGGTTCATTTACCCACTGTGTGCCTTTTTCTAGAGGAATGTGACCTAAAGATTGCATGCCTACTGTCAACTGGTATCATCAAAATAAAAGGTGTTGCTGTTAAGAAAGAAATGAAAGAGATGTCTTGCATTTCTCTGTATGAAATGTGTTCAAGACTTTGATTTCCTTAGGTTAATGGTTTTTCTTTTCTCTAAGCTGACATTAAATGAAGTAGGCTTATATTTACAGTTTCCCTTATATTTCCAACTGTTAAACAACAAATAAAAATTGGTCTCAGTCGTGTGTGAGAACTCTCAAAGAAGGAAGTGTTCAAACTTTTTTCTGATTTTACAGTTTAATTTCCTAAAGTTAGCTTTAAAAATCTCTGAGGAGTATCCTGTAAATGGCAAAAATGTTATTATTTTTAAGAGACTTGCAGAGGCTCTAAAGAAATAATTGGATCACTAAATGTTTTCAAAACAAGCAAGAAAAAAGTTGCCTTCAGATATGGATTTGCCTTTAATGAAAATTGTTCTTAGGAACTAAAAATGAATTAGGGGGGTTAAGGAACCAGGGAAGTCTTTTTAAAAAACAAAAGGTGTAAAAAGTACTGGAGGGGGGAGGATTTTCAAGTGCTTTTACTTGAGTGGTTGCAGTTGAAAGGTACATTAGATAGATCTGTGTTCAACAAGTAATTTTAAAGTAGAAATAGTTTGACACTTTCAATAAAGTTTTCTTATTAATATTAGGTTAGGCTTTTTTTGCCTTTAAGTACATTTAGAAAAATGATTGATAAAATTTTCTGCACTGTTTGGAAGAAAGGTGGAAATCAGTTTACTCTCCCCATTTTGATTTCTACCTAGAAAGTAAATTTTACAAATTCATAAATTTTGTATTCTTCACTGCTAGAGAAATCCTTAACTCGTTATCACTTAGTGCTCAGTATTTCAAGATGACTTTTGTAAGGGCAGTGTATTGGCTATCCTGTGGAAGAGCTGTAGAATTCCAGAAGCCTTTAATTTCTGACCTAAAGTACAAAGATGAAAATTTACTCTAATGATTTCCCAGATGGGGAACTCTTGAATAAAGAATTGTAATTCTTATCACTAATTTATTCAAAGTATAGTTAACTTCCAAATGTAAAGTTTTAATGGCACAGCTTATGGTGGAAAAAGCAAAATATTCTTATAATTATATTTCAGAGATGGAAGTGCATGACATTAGCAATTGGAAGATTCTTGATTTAAAGGTTCTGAGCTTCTGATCTTTTTAAAAAAAAATTACAGATCTGGTTTAGTTGAGTGAAAAGGGGGAAACCAGCAAGTGTTATTTGTTGAAGTTAGGGATTTTGTGTTGAAGAGATATGTATAGGTTATACCTGTGTTGGTTTTTGGGTGAGGGGTAGTAGTGGTGGTGATGTCGTTAGGATAAATGTATGAACCAAAGGCGTCTGAAGAACAGACATTTTGCCAGCTGTTAGAATTTAAATTCAGTCGTGTTCGGCCCCCACTCTCTTAAAAGATTCTTAAAATGTGGCTAATGCTTTCCAGAAAGTGCAGCTTAGATTTTGGGATGGGAGTGTTAGGGTAAGAGAAAAGGGAAGGAAAAAAAAACAGCAGGGGAGACTGGAGAAATCAGAGGAGTTAGTCTTGTGCTGGAAATTCCAGACAGGGAAAAAAAGAGAGGTGGGGGTTGGGTGAGTTTCCCGCTTCCCTTTTAAAGAGAAGCGGCCGGAGGCGCACTGCGACCCGCGCGCGCGAGGGGGGCGATGCAGACACCGGGTTGGGAAGACGGGTGTGGTAGATTCGGCGAAGGGCAAGGCAGTTTTTACTTTCGGAGTTGCCTGCCTTCCCTTCCCTTTTTCAAAAAGCAGAGAAAGTCACGGCGGCGCTGGAGGCGCTTCCTGGAGAGTCCGCGCCGGCCCGGCTGCCCTAACGCTTCCCCGCCCAGCACCATCCTCAGCCCCGCATCCCTGCCCTCCCGGCTTGGGCCCCCGCCTTCTCCTTAGAAAGAGCCCCAGCCAAGGAGCATCCGCAGGCCCGGGCTCCGAGAAGGGCTTCCTTCCCTAGGGTCCCTGAGACCCTTAGTTCGAAGAGCCTCCAGGTCCCAAACATCGCCCACGTGGAGAGTTTCTCCTGCTGCACGGGGCAGACCTTCCCATTGGAAGGCAAAAACAGAACCAGTGGGTAAATCTGAAGATGAGAGAGAGGAGTGTGGGTGGCGAGAAAATGGAGGTGCATGTAGTTATTGCCCTCTCCAAGTAGCTGAGGCCCCTTGGCTATGGAGCGTAGAACTTGAGAGTGAGCAGTGTCAAATAATCTGTGATCCTTAGAAAAATGGACTGTCTCCATGTCCCAAAAGCTGAAACAATAACAAAGGTAGTAATAGTAACCATAGAGTCTGTGATAGATTTTATTCATGTTGTGAAGTAAAGACAGCAGGTCCAACAGTTGACCACTGGATAGCCTTTGAAGATTCTTCTCAGGGTCTCAGCCAGTGTTTGACTCCACATCAGTATAAAACTTGCACACCATTTCCACCTGTGCCCAGCACATTTCTTCTCCTTGCCTACTCCATTTTAATTGCCTGTCGAAAGAAAAGCAAGGTAAAGGTCTTTCAAAAGACATTTCACTCAAGAAAGTGTGTGCTCATCTGTTTATTGATCAAAGTTTGATTTGGCTAGAAAACGTGATAATCTAGGGGGAGCACCTGTTGTAACACAAACCCCTGCGAGGAGGCACTGCCAGCAGTGAGACTGGGAATGCCAGCAGCATTCCCCCTAATTTATTCTAGTAGCAGAACTTGGATATCCCCTCAGATTTTGTTCCAAGGAGGCTGTATAGCATTCAGTGGGTAGAAGGGGTTGTCCTAGTGTTGAACAAGCTGTTGTGAGACCTGCTTCTTACCTTGCAGTGAAATAGCTGAGGAATGAAGGAACAACAGGCTTGAATAAGCTTTCACCCTAAACACAGACACCTGAAATAAAACATGTGTTGATTATGTGTAAATTACAGGAGAAAAGTAGGTCGAGACCTCATTTTAATAATAGTTGGAGAAAACCTTATAGCAAAACACTGAAATGTGACTGTATACAGAGCAAACACCTCCGGAAATGCTGTCCTGTTGCCGAAGTCCACACGTCCAGGATTTGATGTTCTGGTATTGTGATAGAGTGTAGAGCATGACTAACTATCAGTACACTTGTGAATGAAAGAGCAAAAGGCTGGATGATTTTTAAAATGTTTGACCGGGTTGAGCAGGTATTTTCAAGACACCTGACAACACGTTTGGTTATTTACGCAAGTGGCATTTTGGTAGCCAAGGGCATTTAAGAGACCTGTCTGGATGGGTAGGAATTTTGCTCCTAGTTTAGGGGAAGAAAAAATCTAGAGAGGAGATAGCAGAAGTGGAGGTCCTCTCTTCATTTTCTCTTTTCCTCTCATGTCTGTTTCGTGGAGTCTAGTTGAAACTCTCAACATTTCTTTAGGAAAACAGGGTTAAGGGAAACTTCATTTTTGGTTCACTTTTAGTTAGTTTAAGTTAAACTAGACCTTCATCCAGATGTATTATTTATTATTGGCCATAGAAAATGGAAAATGTTAAGTTTGAGTGAAATTTGATAGGATAGTTTAGTTGATTGGATCAAATTAGAATCCTTAATAAAATAAGAGAAGTCAGAAATTAAAAAAAAACCCTTTTGTGTAAAGGCTGTCGGTGGGGTCTCAGTTCTTTCGCGGCAGCTAAGGGAGAACAGGACTCAGTCAGATTTCTTGAAGCTCAAGAAGAGGGAGGAATCTCTATTGGGCCAGAATCTCCTGACCCACCTTAGAATCCCCCTCAGCCCTCCATCCCAGTGTGGAGGAAAGGTGTCCGCAGGACAGCGCAGGGTTTAAAACCAACAGCTTGGGAGTGAGGCATCGACTGGGAAACTGGAAAGGTTATTTAACCCCCTGAAGCATCCATTTCTGTAACTAAACTGGTACTATTCCACATTCGCCATTGTTATTAATACTATTTGTTTCAGGAATACACCTCTCTGCCTTCTGTCTTTGGACAGTATGAGGTGGCTTGGGGCATGTCTAAGGCAGTAGGTAGGTAGGGTGTCTTAGTACATCTGTGAATATGGCATGTAGTTTATGTGGAACAGTGATGAATATTGAAGAGGATTATGTGTAGGGTGTCTGATAACCTGTATGCTGAAAGGAATAGTCACCTTTGGGAGAAGGAGGTGAAGCTCACCAAGGCAGGCCTCCAGATGGGTTAGATTTTGGACTCTACAACTATGTCTCCTGCCCAACCTCTCAGACAAAAGGCTTGGAGAGGTGTTGGAAGCACAGTGGAGAATGCTACTTGTCATTACCTCTTAGCGGGGAGTGTGCATGTATCTTATTATTGTTGATGCCCTGAACCTGGGCCAGGTTCCTAGCTGAAATTTCACTTTGGTGCTGCCATCAAAGGGGCATGTAGGGTTAGGGGCATTGGTGAGAGGGGAACCAGTCTAATTCTGCAAATGGGATAGGTGTAAAGGAATCAGGGTGAGTCCTTCCTCTCGGGAGTCTGAGGACGGTAGAGAGCTGCTTCTCCCATCTGGTGGGAGGGAGATAGGTATGTTTTTTGTCTTAATATTCTGCTCTAGGTTAAGCTAACAAAGTAGGCATTCAGGAACTGGGGATCCCCAGGTGCCCAGGAAGTGGCTGCATACATTGTTCTTCCTGTGCCCTTGAAGAGGGCAAAGCCACAGTGGCCTCACTCCTCCCCTGGACTGGAAACAGTTCCCAAAGATGGGCTCACAACTCCTGTCATGTCCACCCCTCTCTTCATCTCTTTTTGCTCAAAGGGTGCATACACATGCACACACCTACAGCCCCCTTTTGACTTCTTAGTCCAGGCAATGAGGCTTGAACCTTTTCTTAGTGGGGTTGGCTGGGCGTGAGGGGAAGCAGGGGGAAGGGCTTCCATCCTGATGTGGTTTTTGGCCATTTAATAGGCTTGTGACTTTAATAAGTTACTATAAAGGGTTTTACAATTAGTTTATGCAGAATAATGTGTGTGGTGTCTTTTCTGGAGTGGCATCTGGGATTGCTTGGGGCTTGTCAACTTTCCATTAGGTAGTCTGAGGAGGAGAAAATGAGGAGAGACGTCTGTTGGGTGGAGTAAACTTTTCGAGGATATCCAGTGTTAGAAATATTTACTCTGCTTCCTTCTCCAGGTCTGTAAGTTGCTTGGGAGGAGAAGTCCACCTGTAATAGAGATCAGTTGCTTTGGCAGGGTTTGGAGACAGAACCCAAAATTAAAGGGCAAAAATGATCCTTCATAGAGGCTGTTGGTGGCTGTGGCCAGTGTGCTCTGAGCAAGGGTGAGACGAAGGAAGAGATAGCAGGGTTCAGAATATTTTCTGCACTCTTTGAGACAGGGTCCACTCCGGCAACTTTATTCAGTGTAAAAGAAGGGGAAATGTAGCTGACTGAAGTTTTTACCTAGAGGGTTTTCCTCCCCATGTTAATACCATAGGATTCAGAGCTGCCCCCTCCACCTTTTTAGAATAGGGAATAGTGATACCTGTCCAGAATAAGCTGGGGGTAGGCAGGGGTGGAATACTATGATCTTCACAAACCTCATGTATCTCTTGAGATAATCTTTCTTTTACTTTCCTACCCTCACCATTCGCTGAATGAGTAGTTTCCTTTATGAACTTCTAACCTGAGGACGAATGCCGCCTTCTAGCTCAGGCTCCTTTGCTCTCTTCAAACATCTCTGGTCAGCAACTTTAGCCTGGGTGTGTGTGTGTGTCTGTGTTTTTCTGTGTCTTTGCCACTCATTCATTCATCATTTCTTTTGTGGGTAAAAGGAAATTTAAAAAATTTACAACTCATTCCATGTAAGAAAATACTTTAACAATACGGGGTGGATTTTTGTGCATACTCCTGTATTGCTGCAGAGATTGGTACCTCGAATAGTGTATTCATTCCTTCTTGCACATGTGTGCATGCATGCACTTAAATTTATGCAGAGTCTGCTATTGCATGGCTTACTGTCTGTCAGGTACTAGAAATAGAATGAACAAATGAAAGACTGGTTTTAGAGTGGAGGTGGAATGAAATATAATTCATCAAATAATTTTTCTCCAGGAGCGTTTAGATTTTTCACTTTACCCTTGGTATTAAAAAAAATGAAATAAGGAACTTAAATTCTAATTAAAAATTAAAATAATTTAAAACTAACACTTTAAAATTTATGTGGTAAAGTACACATAAAATTTGCCATCACAGCCATTTTTAAGTGCGTTTCAGTGGCGTTCAGAATATTCACATTGTTGTGCAACCTTCCATTCATCTCTAGAACTCTTTTACTCTTGCAGGACTGAAACTGTACCCGGTAAATAACCCTGATCCCCCATTTCCATTCCGTCCAGTCATATTTAAACCATTGTCAGGATTGCTTTTCTCTTCATAGTGGTCACCTCGTCATCCTATGTAACATGGGAGTCTTTGCCTGATTCCACTCCTGAATTAAATATGTACTTATTGGGTTTTTATCATTATGGGGTCTGGGTCAGGGTGGGGAAGGGAGACAGGTTGAGAAAGGGAGCCACCCACACAAAGGAGGTACAAACCTGTGTCCTCCAGCATTTTCACTTTAGATCCAGAGAAAGCTGTGGGATGGCAGAGGCTGAGATTGTACTCAAATGGGAGGCACATGGCCTTAATAACTAAAATAGAAGAGGGAGGCTTTGAGTGAGCTAAACTGTGTTTTGGAGGATAGGCAGAAAAAATGGGAGTGGATTAAGGAGAGTGACAGGAAGAGGTTTGGACACTTCATGCAGACATGGCGGATGGCATTCCAGTGGGGAGAGGCCCTCAGGTAGGTAGGGCAGATAACCCTTATTTCCCTTTTTGGGCATCTTTACCTCACAGCTCTGTGCAAAGAGTTGTGGGACAAAAGATGAGTTCCATCTACAATTACAGGGAGCATTTATTGAGTGTCTGCTAAGCTAGGCATTGTTTTTTTTTATTTTTAACTTTTTTTTATTAAAGTAACATTGATATACAATCTTACAAAGGTTTCATATGAACAATATTGTGGTTTCAACATTCACCCATATTATCAAGTCCTCACCCCCCCTCCCCACTGCAGTCACTATCAGAGTAGTAAGACGCTATAGTCATTACTTCTCAGTTAAGCTAGGCATTATTACTTCACCAAATCCTTCTGAAAACCCTGCAGGTAGTATTATTTCCATTCTACAGAAGCTGAAGCACTGAGCCAGGGTCACATCTTGAATTAAGTAGTAGTTGGGGATTCAAACCTCTTCCTACTTCCCAGGCTTAGCTCTCTTTAAAGGTGGGAACAGGTGATCCTTTAACACTCAGGGAAGTTGAGTCTTGAGCTTTTCTAGGGGGAAAAGCATAGGGATAACAAAAACATGCCCAACATGAATTCCTCCCTGCTCTGAGCCACCTCCTCCCCTAGGCGTCATGCACTGAGCTGCGCTCTTATCCTTGGGATCTTCAGGCAATCCTGAGTGGTTGAGAAAAGTGAGGAAATTCTCCCCTTGCCTAGGGACCTAAGACAGGAAATGGGAATGCTGCTCCTGTGCTGAAAAACCCATGGAGAGAAGGAACTGAACCAAGTGGAGAATTTGAGTGGGATTAGAAATATCAGTTTCAGTTTGCCCTTTGCCTCAGAAGTCTCGCCTGTGGGACCAGAGGTCAGTATATTTTCTTGGGGCTCGTTTCCTCATCTAAAACCTCTCCATCTCCAGAAACTCCATGAAATAAGCTGGGGGTTAGGTATTTTGAGTTCCTAAGAGCCTACATCTGGCATTCTGGTAACACTAGGGCAGGAGGAGCCTTTGGTTGATTCTGCCTCCCCACTCCCTTCCTTTTGTTGGGTTCAACCCTGGGGGAAAATAGAGGGGGAAGGGCAGGGATTGAGATGCTTCCCCTCCCACTCCCCTCCTCCTAGCAGGAAGGGACAAAGAGTTGACCTTTGTTACATGCCTACTGAATCACAATTCATAGTTCATATCTGTTTTTGAGCAAGAACCCAGTTCCCTTTTCTTCCCTGACAAGCAGGAGCAGGTTTCGTAGTGTAGTGACACTTGCTGGCCAGTGTCACCTTGGGCTAGTCACTTAACCTCTGAGCCTGTTTTTGTGAACTGCAGAATGGAAATAAAGACGTTCTCAATCTCCTGTGGTTGCTTGGAGGCTCAAATCAATGTCTTGCCCCAGTGTTCTAGGTTCATAGCAGAGTGTGGGTGTAAAGTACCTTCTAAAGTGCCATGCAAATATGAGTTATTAAGTTTATCATTAATTAACACCCCAAGAGAGCAGACTAAGAAGGCCGTTCTCACCCACTGACAAACGCCCTGCTCTGTATGGGGCGGGGAGTGGTGACTCCTCTAACTTTTATGTAGTGGCTCCCAGAACGCCCTGGGAAGAAGGTCTTTTCTCCCCCGCCCGGAAGGCCCCTTCCCACCGGGTCCCCATCCCGGCCCATCCCACCCCACTTCAGGCCTCAGTTCCTGCCTTCTCAGTGGGAGGCCTCCCTGCCGGTCCTGCCTCCTCCCGCAGCCCAGCCGAGGTCTCTAAGGAATGCCGCCTCCCGGGCCATTTTCTCCCCTCCAGCTTCTGCGGCCCCACTTCCAGCCCCTTCCCCCAGCCGCTTCCCACTTAAATGCTTGCAGGCGGGAAGCCCCTCCCCCACAGGACCACCTCAGTCACAGCCCTGACCACAGGGAGGTCGGGTCTGGACTTAGTAAAGGACTCCAGAGGGGGAGCCTGCCCCTCGCTGGCTGCCTGGCTCGCTGATGGGGTCGGGTTTCGGCCGGTCGCTCTGGAGAGAGAGAGAGACAAAGGGCAAAGTCCCGTCCCCACCCCCACCCGACAGTCCCCGGCGCGTGTCCCCTCCCCCTCCGGGCCCTGCGCTGGTAGCCGAGGGCCGCCTGGGTCGGACCGGCGTGGAGCGAGTCGGGGTCCCTAGGGGGTTCTGGCGGCCGCGCGTGCTAGACTGCCTAGATCCGCTAGAGAGGGAGCCCCGCCCCGGGGGACATCCTGTCCCCCTCCTCGTGCTCTGCTCGGCCCACCCAGCGACCGGGGTGGGACGGTGAGTGCCCAGCTTTCCCTGGGTTAGGTGAGAGCGGCTGGGGGAAGGGGCCGGCTCACGTGGGGCACAGGCGTTGGCCTCTCAGCTGCTCAGACCTCCTCAGTTGCCGGTTCATCAGGACTCCCCGCCTCCCCCCCAGCTGCTGCCAGCCCTCTCCCCACCCTCAGCTGCTGCCGCCCTTCCCAAGCACCTCTTTCTCCTCAGTTGCCCTGCTTGCTCCGGCTTTCCACGTCCTCCGCAGTGAAAAGCTGTGCACGACACCCTTGGTCTCCTCAGCCAATAGTAGAGACCTTGCCCCGTGCAGAATTCTGGCCAAGGGTGGCTGAGAATCGAGGCTGAGCTCCAGGGCAGAATACCTGCACTGGGGAGAAAGACCTGTACAGAGAGGGCATTTTGCTACCCGCCCAAGCCAGGGCAGAACTCAAGCTGTATATCCCTGTCAGAGGAGAGTTGTTCTGGTTAAGAACCACCCGCTAGGAAGAAACAAACAGCAGTTTCCTGAACTTTCTGACCACCAACAGGTTCTTTGTTGGCAAGGTGGGAGAGAGTGCATCTCTAGAGTTTATTACTTTCATGTTGGAGGGACACAATTAGAGCTCCTTTCTACTAAGAGAATAAATTATTTAAAAAATGTATACTGGGGTACATTCTTAACCCTCGCTGGGGGGACACTAACAATTCCAAGCAGTAGTCTAATTCCTGTAGGGTCTTTTTTATCAGTGTGGCATTGTGAATGGCAGGAGACTGATTTCTCTTGAGCCTGGTCTAGATTCCTTTTCCTTTATCGTGAGTGTTCCCGCTCAAAGTCCCAGTCTTGATCTGGTCTTTCCAAGCTCATCATTCCTTCCTGAGGGACTCAGCTTTGTGTTTCTGAGGCATGTCCCCTGATACTTTCACTGAGCAACAGGTCCATCCTCAGCCAGTTTTCTGGGCCCCAGAGGACCAGACCTTTTGGCTCTGAGCATCAGTCTTCTGCAGCTCACAACTTCCTGGAGAGATGCTAACATCTCCACTGTGGGGGGTAAGGGCTAAACTAGCATCTCTGGTGAGGGTGGAGCAGGAAAAGGTTTTTCTAGCCTTCCTCCCCCTCTTCTTCTGTCAGAGCATGTGAGCCTTCCCCACACCTAGACAAGATCCTGAAAGCACTTCTTACTGCCAGCCGGAGAAGGATGGTGAGCAACATGCCCCATGGTTAACTGCTTACCCACCCCATCACTGCTGCCACCAGGAAGGACACACCGCGCACACTGGGTCACCTCTTTATCATTTGTCCCTGCACGTGAGCTTTATTCTCATGGTTTCTTCTCCACTACACCCTATACCCACATTCTCCTCCCACTTCCCATTGTGGGAACTCCTGCTCCAGGAACCACCCAGGTAAAAGCAGGTTTCTAGGCAGAGAGCAAGGTGAGGGGGAGAGGCAGTTGGCCCAGGCTGACTTGGAATGTGTATGGGAAGAGCTCTGCTGTCTCAGCTTCTGTTTTGGCTTCATCTAGCACTGTCCAAATGGGCAAGAAAAAAATGTGGGCTCTCTTGTCAAACCGTTTATTTCAAATATGAGGGAATTGAATGAAATATTCCTCCTAAGGCTTGCTTGCTAACATCAGTTAGCACCTTCCCACTCCTGCCACACCTTTGCTTCTTGCATACCCCTGGACCTCAGTGGAATTTTGTGAGAGGAGGATTCCTGGTGACTATCCTTTTACCCTGTTAACAAATTCTGACAGTCATCCAGCCATATTGTAGTTAGCTCTCCTGCAAGTTAATTCCTGTGCCCAAATTAGAGCTGCATTCAGTAAAAGCCAGTTGGCACTCACTTAGCCATACAGAATATGGGCATTTTTCCTGCTGCTGACATCAGGGCTATACAAGCTTCTGCTGTGTTAACACTTGTCAGAAAGAAAGCATCTAGGGAGGAGAGCTGAGTTCTAGTCTTACCTCAAAGTTGCTAACTCCTTTTAAGGAGCTTCAATTTCTCCATCCATAAAATAAGGGTAACTCTTCAAGCACCCTGTCAGGCTTTTGAGAGGCCTACTTACCCCTTTTCCACCTCATTGTGTGAATCTGATTTCGTTAATGTGTGAATTTCCTTCAGCTGGAACTTTGTGTATGTGTGTTTGGTATGTGTGTGTCTGTCTGTCCTTGATCACGTAAGAAACCTAGTGAACCCTCCTTCCCTGACATCATGTAGGTCAGGAGCATAATAAACCCAGGGTATAAGTGTCTTTCAAAGAAGGGATAGGGTTCATTCCAAGTCTATCCTGGAGACTGGCTTTTCCTTTCTGTTTGTCTCCAACATTAGCATAGGAGTCAGAGCACATGTGGCACAGTGCATGTGTGCCACCTACGTTTAAAATTTTGACCATGTAGGGGAGTACAGATAAACTCCAGTGGTGTCTCTGCCTTCCAGGCCCTCCATACAACCTGGCATTCTTTATGTTGTGGTCACTGCTCTGTCTGGTCCTGCACCTTGCAGTAGGTCAGTGTTTTCCTTTCCAGCTTCTGCCCTGCCCATCAGCCTGCCTGCCCGCCTGCCCTGCCTCTGAATCGGCCTGGCACAGAGCCCTGGGCATTGGGCCAGCTTCTCCTCCCCTCTCCAGCCCCACCTCCTTTCTCAGCTACTGCCATGCCTGGAGCGTGCCGGGTCCGCCCCTTTTCAGAAGAGTTCCTGGACAATTTTTTTATTGTCCACCCTGTAGGGATAAGGAGGCAGGGTGGGGAGGAAGGACTAGGTCAGTGGTGATCTTACGGGAAAGGAAGAGGTTGACACTTGAGGACGTCTTTATGCGTGCCTTCCAGCTGGGCAAGACAACTGGGAGGAGAGCCAGCTTTGGCAGGGCACTGCTCCTATGTCAGCTGCATGGGATTCTCTTGTTGAGGAGTCAGCAGGACCACCCACTCCTGAAGGGATCCAGTGGACAGCCCTCTTCTACCTTCAGTTACTCATTTGTTCTCTTCTCCCATCCCAAACCAAAACTAGAGTCCCCACTGGACTATTAACTCCATGAGCGCAAACCTCCTGTCTTTACTCCTTGCCCTGTGCTCTCACAGCGCTATCTGATAGAAATGCAGTGGCAGCCACGTATGTAAGTGTAAAGTTTTACACTTAGAGCCCATCTCAATTCAGATGCAGAATTTTTATTGGAAACATTTGTCTGTTTATACTTCGTAAAATCTGCAGAAGAAAAAGTTTATATAATAAACACTTCAGTAAAAAATTGAGTTCCTCAGTAGCATTTCAAGTGTTCGATAGCTGCACATGAAGTGGCTATTGTAGTGTGGGGAGCACATGCCAGTGCAGAGCGGGTACCAAGACACTGAAACGAATGGCCCCAGCTGGACCACAGGAACCTTGAGGAGAGATGGGGTGGTGAGCTTCTTGATCGCTATTAACATTTTAAGTGAGCTCGGTGTCTGCAGGTTTGAACATCTTTGCTTACCCCTTTCCAACATCTGATAACTTGAATGCCATCCCCAGTCAAGCTTAGCTTCTGATTTCTTTGCCCTAGTTTCTTCCCAGCTTTTTGAGGAGATGCCTGCAGACTTGAGTCAAGACCTGCATATCACTGGGGGGTAGTTAAATGTGTGGATTTGTGGAGAGGTGTTAACTTTGGGTATGGATGGATTCCAGATTTGGAGTTGTGGACGGATTCCAAAGTCTAACTCCTGAAATCTTGAAATTGTGTGCAAAGTATTTATATTTGTTGTCTCCATTCTTAATGGGAACCAAGTCTCCAAAAAAAGGTTAAGATCATTTAGACCATGAGGGCACATAAAATCCCTCAAATTAAAGTGTTTCCCTATAGGTAGACAGGACTGATGCCTGTCCAGGGACACCTGACCCTGTAAAATAACTAATCCTAGTCCTTGTTTCCCAGATGAGAGAAACTGAGGTCCGACGAGCCTAAGGCCAGATTGCCCAAGACCACATGGCCCCCTAGTCAGAGAAGCACAGCCTGGGGGGGAGGGGAGGGGAAGAGGGGAAGGATCCTAGTAAGGTCAGGCTTTAATCAGAGTTGTCTGTGCAGATGAAAGTTCAGGTTTGATACATGGTAGGGGCCTCTGGGGATTGGGGTTCCAAACTTGAAGATTGCCCTAACCTGGCTGTTTCCCTCCTCACTTCCTCCCTCCCTACCTTCCACTGGCTTGCCCCACCCTGGTGTAAAGGAACTCCTCCCTCTAGCAGTGGTGAAGTCATCTACCTGGTGGAAGATGGGACCTTCCCCTCTGGGCATGGGGGTGAAAGGGAAGGAGCACGTTTGCAGAGGATTAGAGGCACTCCCTGGACTGGGCAGTTTCTGTCCCCCTCCAGGGAAGCCCCATTCTGAGAAAAGGGTCCCATTTATGCACCTCTCCACTGGACCCCAGACGTATACTCCCTGCCCTCCAGCAGGGTCCTCACCAAGGCCTGCATTTTTGCCTTTAAAACATTTGGAAAGCATTATTAGTTTAGACCGATTAATTTGGAAGTTGCAGTGACTTCAAAACTGGATGAGCTAGAATAACATTTTTTTTTTCTTTTTTGAAAAAGAACCTTTTTGTTACAGGAAAAAAAAGAGAATTGTGTAATAAATCCATGTACCCATCACCTCCTAGTTTTAAAAATTACCAACTCATCATTACTCTGTTTTCTCAACCCTGATTATTTTGAAAGAAAGCTTACATACATCATTTATCTGTAGTTATTTCAGTATCTACTTCTAAAATATAAGAACTTAAAAAATGACTTCTTAAAAATTAACATTTATTTTACCGAATATCTAGTCAATGTTCAATATGCCATAGATTCGCTTTGCAACTAGGTTTGGAAATCTGTGCTGGAGAGAGAAGTTACTAGCCTAAGGAATTACAGGTGGGGTGTTTTGAATTACTGATGAGCAGCGCCCACTCATCAGGCCCACTGTTCGCTATGTCGTATAAAGTGAATGTATTTGTCCTCTAGCCTAAATGGACTGTACTTTGGCAAAGGCTGTTTGTCACCTTTCTGCCATCAAAAGGCAGCCTGTGGGACAGTGCAAAGAGGCTGGAGTCACGGGCTTTACATTGAACTCCTGGCTCTGGCCCATAGTCGCCAGTTGTCGTGTGACTTGGCAGGGATACTTAATCTCCCAAACTCAGGGCCCTGGTATGTAACACAGAGCCTTCGATATCCTCGTGTGTAGTGGGAGACATATAGGAGGTCCTGATCTCAGAGCCTGGCATCTGGTATGCATACCTCAAATGTCATTCCCTTTCCTAATTGACCTCTTTTCCTTCTCATGAGGTCTAAGTCAGTGATGCTCTTCTGAAAAGGTGAAATTAGGATGAGTACTTACTGCCCAGGGAGAACTCCCAACTATGTCCCCTTCCTGTACTTCCTTCTCTTTGTTTCCTACCTAACTCCTTGTGCTGTAGTATTGACCTCTCCACCGGAATCTCCCAGGGGTTTGAGAAGAGTAGTCATTGTGGTTTTGTGGCCTGCATGACCCCTATGTGTCCCTTGCAGCTTTGGAGAGATAGGTGGTTGCTCTGTATTTGGGGAGCTTCCCCAGGGCCTGGTTACTGCCCTGCAGGCTGGGGCAGGCAGAGGTCAGAAGCCACAGGATGTTGGCACCCAGGGAAATAAGTAGGCTGGGGTCATCATTGCCTTTGTTGCCAGAGGCTAGTGGCTTCCTTCTTTCACTCAACAGGTGTATCAGCTGTGGGGTAAGTAGGTGATTGTTTATGAACCTCTGGGAGTTCTCTTGCCTTTGGGAACAAAGGATGTTGAGGTTTAGGCATGGCAGGCTCTGCTCAGACTATAGTGCCCTATTACCTGTATGGTAAAGGAACTACTCAACCCTAGAGGAGGCTGATCCGCTGGAGTGCTGGAGTGGGTTCCTGGGCCAGACCAGGACCCTTTATTTGTCATGGGAAGGTTGGGGGGGAAGGGAGTGGACCTCTAATCAGTGCTATTTCCTACTGTTTTCCCTGGCAGTGCAAGAGTAAGCGTTTTCAAGACTGTTACCATCTTATGGAGTGCTCCTTGTCAGTGCTGCTGCCTGGTTCTTCCTGTGCTTGTCTGCACACCTGCAGGCTCCTAAGGACTGGGGCAGGGATTGAGTGCTTACTGCTTACTCCAAGGCAGGCACCCTGACTCACGTGCCTTACCTGTTGAGCGCCTCACAAAAGCCATATCAATTTTCCACAGGAGGAAACTAAGGCACAGAGCAAGTAACCAGCCAGGGTGCTCTTAGCTTCCATCTGGACTTCCCAAGCCCTCAGCACACTGCCCTAGGCCAGCCTGTGCTGGCCTTCCATAGTGCGTGGCATGAGTGAGTTCCCCAGGGGTTTCTGGGGAAGGGAGTACTGTGTATAGTTTCCAGCATTGCCCCTTGTGCTTTGACTTGACAGACATTAGCACCGTATTTAATAAAAACCCAGCCAAGGGCTTAAAAGAGAAAGGTTCTTCGAGGCCCAATGTGTCTTTTTTACGTGGTTTTGGGGCTTTGCTGAAAGGTTTAGAGGGGCCTGAAGTGGGCTGGCCTGGGTTCCCAAGGTTGGGTGTGCCCTAGAGGGGTGAGTGTCTCTGCCTGTTGGGGGTTGGGGAGATCTGCCAGGATGTCTTTTATTTCATTGGTTTTGTGGCCCTGCCTTCCTCCCCCCCCCTCCTCCTGAAACATTCCAGACATTCCAGACGGTCATTGCTTTCAGGATATGGATTAACCTCCCAAACTGAGATTTGATTTCACCACCCCATCTCCTTCCCAACTCCTCCTTGCCCTAAAAAAAAGCCTCTAAAACAGAGTTGGAAGAAGGAGGGTATTTTTGATCTTTGACCTGAGATTATACCAAGGGACCACCTTGAAAGATCAAGGGCTTTTCAAACTGACCACCTGCACAGAAATTGCTGTAGGTCTTTCTTGTCTGAACTCCAAGGCAGCAGCAGCCCCCAGCATTCTCCACCTGCCCTCCATCCGGGAGAGCTGGATTGAGGGAGCCCCACCCTCAGCTTGGGTGACCGAGTTACTGGCTTCTAGCTAGTGTTCTCAACTTTCCAGTGCTGTGATAGTCTTGTTTCTCCAACAGTTACTCTGATTGTGAGGGTTCCTGCATTTTCTCTGCTTATTTGTCATAAAGTGAGCTGTGTGGGAAATCCCTCCCAAAGGCAGATGACATGGGGCTCCCTTTTGGCCAGTGATTTCACCACAAGGTGGCGCCTGGTATCGGATCCATGGCTCCTGGAACGAGACTCGTTTCTGATCCTTTAGTCTTTTGTCCTGTAATAATATGACATCCTTAGTTCAGGTTCATGAACCAGTCGGAGTAGAAAGCCATACACTGGTTCTTTAACACTCCTTTCCCCCTCAGTTATTTCATCCCAGGAGGAGATTTCCTTAATGTATATCACTGATGAAGACTCAAAGTCCCAGACCTAGAAGGGGGATCATGGAGTTCATTTTACAGCCGAAGACATTTGAGGTCACGGGATGAAGTGAGTGAGCTGGCTCAGGGCAGAGCCAGGATGGATGTGTTTGCACTTAGAACTCAGTTACCATCCCTTCTCATGCTCCCATGTGTATTCAGCACCCCTTCCCCTCTAGCTTGGCAAGAGCTGTCATGGGGCTCATTGTATAACATAAAGCAATAGAGGCCTGAAACTTTAAGTGTTTTAGTAAGACAGAACACCCAACCAGGGGCAGTTTAAGAGCTAGAATTTAATTTTCTTGCTTCTTAGCTCAGTTTTCCCTCTTGCCAGTAGAAATACCACATCCCTAAACTAAGAGTTTGTGATCAAGGGTATGCAAAAACATAAATGACAATTGACCAACATGGATCAAGTCAGTTGCAGTGTTTTAAGCCTAGGGATTGGGGTATTGATTGGGGTGGTGAGCAGTTAATTGCCTTGGGAGCCTTGCTTAGGGAAAATTACATTTTTAAGAGGCATTTGAAGCATGGTAGGAGAGGGTGTAGTAAACTGGGAGGAGGGAAGGTGGCAGCCCTGATGCTGGTTTGTGTGTGTGAAGTACTTCCACCTTATTCACATAGGCGTCTATTATTACACTTTAAGTACTTACTCCAAAGCCTTTTGCTAAGCTCTTTATATTATTATCTAACACACCTTATACCACCGTTGAGTAGGTATTATCCCTGATTTACAAAGGAGGAAACTGAACCTCAAAGAAGTTAAATAACCTTTGTAAGATCAGTGTTATTAAGTGGAGCACAGATTTAAATCCATATCTGTACAAAGCACTTAACTGCTGTGCCATTATCCTGCTGTAAATTGTTTGCACATATGTCCTCCTGTAATAAATTGTGAGCACCTTGAGGCCAGGTACTTTGTTTTGTTTATTGCTGTGTGACCCCAGCGTGTAGAATAAAGTTCAGTATGAAGTAGGCACCAATTCAGTAGGTATTAGGTTAATGAAACAAAGTATGTAGCTTTGTTTCCTAGTGTATGAAACACAGTGAGTGGTAATTAAGATAGTTACTGAATAAAAGAACTAGCGAAAAGAAACCCCAGTAGGGAGATGTGATTTTTAGGGAATTATGTTACCCTTGGGCTCAGGGCATCTAAGGTTCAGATATTTTTTGCTCTCTAAAGTGAGGCATACTTACACTAGACCTCCATACCCAGTAGATATCATTCTTAGACTCCAAGACTTTGCTGTTGAGCAAAAGGTGGGAAGATCAAGACTGGGACAAGAATTAAAAACTGCAAGGTCATAGGCCCCTAAGATATCCAGAGCTGCCACTAATCCTGTTCCCTTTCATTTCAGGAGTCGGAAAATTCAGATCCGAAATATTCCACCTCAGCTTCGATGGGAAGTAAGTGACTGGGGGAAACTCAGTGGTACAGGGTAGTGGAGACTGCAAAGGAAGTCTGGATCACTTGAGTTGGCAGAAATGACTAGGAAGGTCCCCTGGTGGTTAGGGTCGGCCAGTGCTGAGGGGAGGCTGGTGGGTCCTCATTCTTAACCCATGACAACTAGTGTTAGGCTTTTGGACTCCTCCTCTGGTGAGAGGCAATAGGGAGGTGGGAAGGGTGTTCCCTGAGCCTCAAGTGATGGCAGAAGTTGATTTAGTGACCCAGGTGGTCCAGTTCTACTTGCAAAAAGGCCCTTAAATAAATGTCTTTTTGAGCTCAAGTACATTTCTGCAAAGATACCCTAACATTTTACCACTAGCATTTGCCCTTTCTGGGTCACTAACTAAACCACGAATAATGCTCAGTCCCCACCAAAGGCTCTACCTGTGGCTCTGTGCCTTGGGGTGAGGGGAGTCCAGTGGCTGGCTGGCTTTGTGACAGTTTCTGGGGTGCTCAGAGTAGCCTTCCTCCCTTCTCCCTGCTCCTAGGTACTAGACAGCCTACTTGCTCAGTACGGTACAGTGGAGAACTGCGAGCAAGGTAAGTGGGCAGAGACGGTGGGGTGGGAGTTGGGGAGGGGGTTGTAGGGGATCTGTTTTGGCTCGCTTTCTATTACCAAATCTCTCTGGCATAGCAAGAGAAGACAATGTGGTCTGACGGAAGAAACACTGGTCTGGGGACCTGGACGTGTGCTACCAGCTTTGGCTGTGCTGCCCATCTCTGGAAAAGGTTTCTCCTATTTAATGAGAGACTCAAAGTCACTCATTCCTAACCTGGGGAGCCCAGGCTCCTAGGTGTTCAGCCAAGGTAGAGGTAAAGGTTCCAAGATTTTAGAAATAGTTTAAAATTGGAAATTGAGTATTCAGCCTGAGTAACTCTGTAGCCCTTTTACTTTAAAAAGCTTCATGATTCTTTGTTATTGGATGGAATAATCAACTGGTTGCCTCGTTTTTTGTTAGAAGATCTGATTGTCAGTTACATGACTTTGTTTTGTTCTTTTAATTGAAGAATAGTTGACATACAATATTATTTGGTTTAAAGTGTACTGTATAGTGATTCAACAATTATCTGTCTACATTATTAAATGCTTATCACAGTAAGTAAGTTACCATCTCAGCTACATATCTTTGGTCAGTTAAAAAGCAGCGGATTTATTATTTCGTACATATTGATGGGCAGGTAAAACTTTTCAAGAGTGGGGTCCGCAGGAGGAGAAATAATAAATTTCTAGATTAGAAAACATTTGCTGTTATTTTTGAGGTTTCTCTACTGCTTATGATTATAAATTATTTTTCAGAGGAAATGAGCTGAAATGAAATAGAGAGCCTTTGGTTGGACATTAGGTAGACAAAATACAATTTGAGTTTGTAGATTTTTAGGAATACTCGATAATTACTTGGTCAAGATCTGAAATACTTATCTCCATGGTCTTTGTGGAAAGGGGCAATGTGTAACTCATTATAAATGATTAAAGTTTGCACAAAAGTAAAGTGCTGAATTAAACAGGTTCTTTCCTGCTCTAATCTGGTAGCTTGCCTTTTACCATAAGTTCAGGATATAGCTGGACGCACTGATAACCATTGCTCAGTACTGCTCACAGCTCAAACTAATGACTGAGGGTACTTCAGGACAAACAGCAAGAGTGAGCAGTGGCTTTGGGAGAACATGGTGAGCCTCATTAGGAGGCTCAGCAGGAGTCAACAGCAGTTGAAATCTATGCAGGGCTTACCAGGGAGCTGTAACATACCATATCAGGAGGGGGATACCTGTTACCCAGAGAGAACAGAATGGGAAACGTTTGATTTTGCTGGACAACAACAATCTTTAGTCTGCTCAAATGTCCCTTTCTAAGTGAGGTCCTTTTCTGTCTACCTATTTAAAGTTGCATCCCTTAGCACCAGTGATTCACCCAATTCATATTTCTCCACAGCATTCATCACCTAATTCTATAGAATTTGTATTTATAGTATCTATTGTGTCCTTCTAGAATGTAAGCTTCACAGAGGCAGAGGTTTTGTTGTTTTCGTTCACTACTGTATTTCCATTTAACTGGAAGATGATTCCTGCAGAATCTTCCTTGCCAGTGGAGTTCTCCTGCTGAAGACCAGAAGGGTGAAGAGTGGCCAGCCTTGAGGTTTTATGGCCAAGTGCCTTATCCTCAGTGTGGTGGGGGTAGAGACTTGATTCCTGCACTCGAGGGCTGAGTGGGCCAAGGGGACCCCAGATCACAAGATGATGCATAAGACAGAGGCTAATTGCATTAATTTGGAATGAGAAGTAAATGCCCAGATGGCCTGGAATTTTAATAGCCGGCCCAGTCTCCTCCCATAGGAAAGAGTATGTATGTATGATAATCAAAACAGAAAAGGTTGCTCATGATTAGAGCCAAGGACGTTGATGAGAATTAATGGCTGGTGTCATGAATCTGGGATGGCCTGAATGTGTGCATTTCCACTGCCAGATTGTTTAGAATACTCAGTCAGGAAATATTTTCCCCCTGGACTCCACAGCAGCCACTTCTGTCAGCCCATTGAGCTAAGTCACAATACACTTAACATTTGATGAGTGTATCCTTGTGGATTCTGTGTCCCCAAGTCATTTGGCCATATCCTAACAGACCATTTCTTGGGGTGTGTACTTCTAGAAATTGCTAATCTTACTCAGTGTGTGTTGATTTTTAACTAGTTTAACTTCCCAAGAGTAAATTTACCTCTCAGGGCAGTGTGTGTGCACTGCCTGTGTGTGTTCTCCTTGCTGCGTAACTCCTGAAGGTGACTACACCCTTTTGCTGCCCAGCTTGCTTGGAGGCTGCTTAGGGAAAATCTAAGGAAGACAGAAAAATGCAAGGAAGAGTGGTGGAATTTTCTAGTTCTGGTGAAAGGGTCCTAAAGGAGCATAAGGGGGAATATTTTGTCTGTCATTCAAGTATTTCCTAAGTTCATTTAAGTATTTCCCCCATCCTCATAAGCTGGAAGGACGAGCTTTTAGCACTGGGATTCATCCATGGCATCTCGAGATGTCTGCTCTAACTGTGGCCTCTGTTTTGCTTCCCCAGTGAACACTGAGAGTGAAACTGCCGTGGTGAACGTCACCTATTCCAACCGGGAACAGACCAGGCAGTGAGTGGGTTGGAATGTGGGGTAGGGAGGGTCTTTTTGGGGTATTGGGATGCTGAACCCCCTGCTTCTAAAGGGTTGAGGTCCAGGCAGGCAGGAGTTCCCACCTGGGCTGATACTGTGTAAGACAATCTCAGGTCAACTTGTGCTTTGGTTCAGGGATCTCAAAGGATAGCAAATTAGGGGGAGGGTCCCTAAGACTTCCCGGGAAACATGGGAAGTCCTTTAGGAGCAAAAGGTCGGTTTATGATAGGTCTCTAGTTGCGTTAGAATTGCAAGGTCTTTTGCTGTGTTGATGGCGCCATCTAGTGATAGTGAGGGGAACTGTGAGACCTGAGTGGGTATTAACATTAGGATGTGGCTGGGGCAGACATTTTACTGCGGGATTGCCATGAGCCCAGTTTATGCTTTCATAGTGTCCTCTTAGCCCCACTGCAGCCACATGTTCTACCTCCGTAGCCCTTTGGTTGAGCAGTTACACTTCTCACCCACTGGTACTGGCAGACCTGTGCAATTTATGCATTTCCTTGTTTACATCCACATCCTGCACTATTAGAACTTTTGCCACAGTTTGCTGTTAATGGCTGGCTGTCTTGTTTTTTCAGTGTGCTGCCTCTATCTCTTGTTGCCTCCAACGTAGTGACAACGTTGTAAAATCCCACCACGTTCACTAATACCGTTTTCTTTTAGGTGCCTCCTGGGTTCAGAAAATTCTGGAGGTCCTTGCTGTCCCCTGTGACCAATCTTTTGTCCTTAGCCTGGCTTTAAACATCATATCCACACCTGCTTAATCCCCACTGCCTGTTGTTGCCTTGTTGACATTTCTAGTGAGTGTCAGCCTCGGGGTCAGCCTTGAGAATGGACCATGCTTACCCCGTCCCTTCACTGCCAGTCAGTCATGTTTTGCAGACACCACAGATGTAAGCTCATGCTTTCAAGTAGTAAGCCCACTGTTTTGTCTCCAACTCTTAACTTCTTTTTCCATGGAGTTTCCTTAAACATGGAGGGCACTAGACTGAATAGGTGCAGAACCAACCAGTCTCTTTTCTTATCATGTTCTGTTTATTGTATTTACTCATTTATCATGAATCACATGGGATTCTTACATGAATAGTGATAGGTAGTTCTGGCTAAACTTAACAAGCAAATCCCAAAATTCAGTGGAAATAACTTAATGTTTCCCTTCTATGGCTTATGCCATTTAGAGTGGAACCTTCTGTAAGGCAGAGGGCGGGACAGGTTGCAGGGGATCATCTCCTTTTCTCTTAGTGTGTTCACATTGCAATGCAGTAGAATGCTTTCACATGGAAGGCATTTGGTGTGGTTGTCCTGGAATGACCAGTAGGTTCTTCTTCTGTCCTCAGAGCTATCATGAAGCTAAACGGCCACCAGCTGGAGAACCACGCCTTGAAGGTCTCCTACATTCCTGACGAGCAGATAGCACAGGGTCCTGAGAATGGGCGCCGAGGAGGCTTTGGCTCTCGGGGTCAGCCCCGCCAGGGTTCCCCTGTGGCAGCGGGAGCCCCAGCCAAGCAGCAACAAGTGGACATTCCCCTGCGGCTCCTGGTCCCCACCCAGTATGTGGGCGCCATCATTGGCAAAGAGGGTGCCACCATCCGCAACATCACAAAACAGACCCAGTCCAAGTGAGTCTTGGCTGCTGGGGGATGGGGGCAGGTGCCATGAAACACAGGCTGGTACCTGGGGAGGCCAGTACCTCCTGGAACACACTAAAGAGCTTCAACATTTACTTTGAGAAATGCTGCCTGGAATGTGTTCCCTTCTCTTCATTCAGGGGTCACTGCTTCCAGCTGCAGCCTCCTAGGAAGGTGGAATGAGCCTGAGGTGCACCATTTGGTCGTAGTGACTGGGCTGTGCACCTTGATTAGTAAGAAGGATTCTGTGATTTCTTGTAGAAAGTTTTATCAAGCAAACCTATCTTGGTGAGTCAGCCACTCTTTAGTGCTCTTTGAATTCAGCACCACTTACTGGTAACAACAGCGCTGTCCAGCCTGACCAAAGTCAGGTCCTTAGTGAGAGGTCAGGATTTCTCCCATTCATCACAACAGGCTTCTTTGCTAATCTTTACAGCTGATCAGGGTATTCTGTGGGAAAGAACTGGTCACATTATGTCCTTGTTCATAATACATCCTTATATTATTTCAATTTGGGCTAATGTGCCTTTCTTTTATAGTTGTTTCAAGGGTGAGATCCAGAATTCCTGGGGAAATGAAGCTGTAGAGCTGTGTGGGCTGTTCCCAACCCTACAGTCTTGTGATAGACACCATCATTCTCAACCACCACTTCCTGATTGAGACAGTTCAGTATAACAGGCTGGCCATATTTCCCTGTCCTTTCTCTGCCCTTCCCAATTCGATACTCGGCCTTGCTCCAAGAAGAGTAGGTTCTATGTCTGGCTGAGGAGTCGAGTTGTGCGGGCAGTGTGAAGTAGAGCATCCTGGTCTCATCAGGGACAGCTCACCTTCCTCGTCCTGTGGTCCCCAGGATAGACGTGCACAGGAAGGAGAATGCAGGCGCTGCAGAGAAGGCCATCAGCGTCCACTCAACCCCCGAGGGCTGCTCCTCTGCTTGTAAGATGATCTTGGAGATCATGCATAAGGAGGCAAAGGACACCAAAACGTAAGACTTCGGTTTTTCTTGGGACTTGGGGACTGCCGCCTTCCTCACCCTAACACAAACTTTTATTAGCAAGAAAACAAGATTAATAGGAGACATAGTTAAAAATTGTACAAAAGGATATAAACTGAGAAACAAAGTCCTCCTTCCTCCAAGTAGCACCTTGTATGTCCTGGCAATTCTGTGCACTCCCGGTGTGTGTATATATGTACACTGTGTATGTTTTAGCACAAGCAGGATCATGAACCTGCTGCCAGGACATACTGAGCTGACTTGTTTTTAGAGCTGAATCAAATAATATAGTATGTCCATTTTAAAGTATTCAAGTGGGATGAGTTTTACTATGCATATACCTTTAAAATAATCACAGTTAAGATAAGAACATACCCATCATCATTGTTCTTCGGTCCCTAAGCAGCCACTGAGCTGCTGATTTTTGCAATCTTGTAAAATGTAATGTTTTCCTGTGCTTTGTCCTGGGAGCCCCATGTCTGCGGTGGCATGAGGACCGAGTTGCAATGTGGTCCACTGTTTAAGGAGCTCTTGTTCCCGCTTCTTTCTAAGGGCTGACGAAGTTCCCCTGAAGATCCTGGCCCATAATAACTTTGTGGGGCGTCTCATTGGCAAGGAAGGGCGCAACCTGAAGAAAGTGGAGCAGGACACAGAGACCAAAATCACCATCTCCTCGTAAGACTCGCTCACACTTCCCTCTTGATGTGTGGGCCTTCTGGGGGGTCCAGGTTGGCAGTATTTCATTATTAAGCCTTAGTACTTGCCCCTTAAATTGGATGCAGTTTCTGTCTGAGAAGAAAAATCACAGAAGCTGCAGAGCATTTATCTCTTTAAGGGCTAGAGAGCTGCTGTTGAGGGTGCTGCCCTGAGCATCCTTCCCTGCTGGGCATCTACAGGAGAGGGTCTGCAGCAAGGAGCTGGGGTTTCGGGGCTTCAGGCATATGTACCAGGCTGTGAGAAGTGGACCAACCTAAGTCCTTACTGAGGGTAGAGCAAATATGCCTGATGTGGTAGCCTTGCTTCTCTGGGAGGGACTGAAGCTAAGGAGGTGGATTAACTCTTCTGCAGTTGCCATGCCTCCTCGTTTCATCAGAGATGGGCCTGTGAGCTAAGTAGCTGCTCTGTTCCAAAGAGGCGCAGAAAGTGCATTGCCTAGACCACTGGGGAAACTTCTGGTCCTGAGTGTCCTTGCTTCACCCCGTTGATGAAAACCAGTCTTGATTAGTTGCATTACAAATAGAGGGGTTTTGGTTGCATATTCTCATCTCCCTGCACCTTGTTCCCTGCCCTGGTCACAAACAAAAAGCCAGAGACCAAGAGCTATTGGCCAAAAGTTAAATAATTTGGAGAAAAGGTGTTGGTTCATCCTGGTGCTCCTCTGTCAGTGAAAGGTTGACTGCTTTTCTCCCCCAGGCTGCAGGACCTTACCCTCTACAACCCCGAGAGGACCATCACTGTGAAGGGGGCCATTGAGAACTGCTGCAGGGCTGAGCAGGAGATCATGAAGAAAGTTCGGGAGGCCTATGAGAATGATGTGGCTGCCATGAGTGTGAGTGCACAGCCTTCTCTGAGTCGGAGCCACAGCAGAAGTGGGTCTCCATGAGGGGCGGGCAAGCCACATCCTCTGTGGTCTGGTAGCACTTAACTTTGTTGTTGGATTTCTAGTCATCAAAATTTCTAAAATTTAACTAATGGGAGACTTCATCTGATTCTTGGGATGGGGATGGGGGTTTAATCTGGGGCTTCAGGGTCTGTGGTCTTCCTGTAAAATTTGTGTTTGTGTGCACGTTAGTGGAAAGGGAGGGGGTCTGCAATTTTCATCTGATTTTTAAACAGGAGTGAGGATGTGGGGTGTGAAACCAAAAAGGCGAGTCCAAGAAGTCAAACAGATCTGTCTCTGCCACTTCTCATAGCAATGTTCCAGTTCAGGGCCATGAGTCTGTCACCTCCTGTCTCTTACCAGTGGATAAACAACCAGACAGGAAGGACATTTGAGGCATAAAACTGTTGGCTTTTCTGGTTCGAGTTAGTTGCTAGTTCTTGGTCCAGTGAGAGTATAACATCACAACTCCACACCTGGAGCGTGTGTATGTGTGTGAGCGTGTGTATGTGTATGAGCGTGTTTGAAGACCAGAGGGCAGGTGGGTTTTACATAAAAGCATGTATTTCTGTCTTTGGCCCATCTCCCTGGGGGCGCTTGCCCTCTGGGTTTTTGCCTGGGGCCGCCCCAGGTCCCATCAGGATGAGCCAACCTCCCTCTTTCCTTTCTTCCCCAGCTGCAGTCTCATCTCATCCCTGGCCTAAACTTGGCAGCTGTAGGGCTTTTCCCAGCCTCATCTAGTGCAGTTCCGCCACCTCCCAGCAGCGTCACTGGAGCTGCTCCCTACAGCTCCTTTATGGTAGGTGCAAGGTCTCCCTACAGTGGACCCAGCCCGACAGTGCCGCCTTTTGCATCCAACTTCCTGTGGGAGCCTGATGCTGGGGAATTTGCAGGGAAAGGGAAGGGAGGGCTGGGGATGGCCCTTCAGTGCTCCCAGCCCCCGGCACCCACCCTTCAGAACGTTAGCCCCTGGATGGCAGCCTGTGCTGTCCAGTTTCTTTGCTTTATTCCTGCCGGGAACAGGGAGAGCTGGAGAGGTGTAGTCCAGGTCGGCTGCTGGCTGCCACACCTCTTTGTCCTGGAGGGGTTTGGGGCATGCCCGTTGGTAACACACCTGTCTTGGCAGCAGGCTCCAGAGCAGGAGATGGTGCAGGTGTTCATCCCCGCTCAGGCAGTGGGCGCCATCATCGGCAAGAAGGGACAGCACATCAAACAGCTTTCCCGCTTCGCCAGTGCCTCCATCAAGGTGACTTGCTCTGCCTTCTTCCAGTTTCTGGGGGAGGAAGGGTGCTCTGCTTCCATCACCCTCTGCATTTGTTCCCAGATGCTCCATCTGCAGGTGTTGGGACCTTTCCCCTGTGGGATGACAGTCTCTTAGTTTCTGGCCCCGTGTGGCCCTCTGTGGAATGCCTCCTGAATTCCTGGGCTGTCAGGCTAGGGAAGAGGTAGTGTTGTAGCATACAGACCATAGGTGCAGGCATAAACTCAACCTGGGGCCAGTCCCAGCCCCTCAGCTATAGGACCCAGGCCTCAGTTTCCTCCTTAGTACAATAGTCATCACAGTGCTATGAAGCCATGCAGCCAGAGCCCCTGCCCTGCCAATGCTTGGTGCATAGTGACTTTCACCTTTGCTGGCCAGGGTCCGGAGTGGGGAGAGAGGAGAGTCTGTTGTAGGGAACAAAGGTGCTACATTTCCCAGTGCTAAGTCTGTTTTTGTGCTCGTGAAGGGGCAGCGAGTGCTCTTTGGTGTGCTCACTGCCCCAGCCCCACGCCCCTCCCATAGCATGGCTTACCTGAGACCCCAGGAGATTGGGCAGGGAGATGGGCGGGGAGGCCCTCCTGAGAAAATGGCACTGGAACAAACCTGCAGGTGCCCTCATAGCCGTGTTGGTGCAGGAGCAGTGACCTGGGGTGTTCAGGGCGTCTGTTCTCCCTTCCCTAGCCCTCAGACGCGGTAGTGCAAGTAGGGGCGTGTGTGAGGGGTCTGGAGGGGGTGGAAGTAAAGGGCATCCCTTTGACCAGCTATTTGCTTTGTAGATTGCTCCTCCTGAAACTCCTGACTCCAAAGTTCGTATGGTCATCATCACTGGACCCCCAGAGGCCCAATTCAAGGTTCTGATTTTTATTTTCCCAGGCTGCAGAGGGGAATTGAGGTTGGGTGGGATCGCAAATCTCCATCACATTTTTAAGCTTCCCTGCAAGATACAGGGCTGCAAGGTTGCTTTCAAATTGGCATCAAAGTTAATTTCTGTTGACTGAGACTTACTCCTTCTTTCCTGGCAGTGAGCAGGAATATGGTGGAGAAGCAAGTCTGAGGGCTTCTTCCTTCCTCTATTATGAGTTACTAATGAAGGCCTTTGCCAAATTCCCTTCTCTCCTTTATGCTCCCACTACATCCTTAGGTTCTTAAACTTGTAGTCAGAAAGCCACAGGGGTAACAGTTTATCTGACAGAAGCAGGGATGGAGAACGGACAGCTCCCTAGGCTCTGCAGTGTCCAACAGCCTGCCTCTGAGTGACTCAGTCAGCTGCCTGCTCCTTAGCTTTATTGCTTGAATTGCTAGTCACTTCTGTGTCTGAATAAACGCAATCATCCCAGTCCCATAGGTCAGGTTTGTAGCTTATGAATTATGTTCCTCTGGAAAGTAGTGTTCAGTTAGCCCACCCAGGTTCTTTAGTTATTATACGTAAGCAGACTGAGCACTGACAGGGCAACACTGTTGACCTAGTCATACCCCCCGGTGTAGATGATTGATCCACCCTGGGGTGGGCCTGTGAGCTAGATGAGGACGGGGTGGAGCTTGGGGGCCATGTTCCCCCTTTGGCAGACATGCCTGGCCTGCCGATTAACAATGACCTTTTCTTCTCAGGCTCAGGGAAGAATTTATGGAAAACTCAAGGAGGAGAACTTCTTTGGTCCCAAGGAGGAAGTAAAGCTGGAGACCCATATCCGGGTCCCAGCATCAGCAGCTGGCCGGGTCATTGGCAAGGGCGGCAAAACGGTGAGCTGTGAGGGCCAGACTGGGAGCTCTGGACGTTAGTCCCAAGGCCAGCAGCTTTGACCTGACCTTCCGCTCTCCCACCGTGCTCACTCTTAGGGCTGAACCTTAGGACTCCTAATTTGCCCATTTACTTTATTCTACTCCTGATCTAGTGACCCACCTCTTTTCCCTCCTTCCAATCCCATCCATGCTTTCTTGATGGCACAGTGAGCTCCTCTTTGCCCCATCTCCCACCTCCCCAGGTGAATGAGTTGCAGAATTTAACAGCAGCTGAGGTGGTGGTGCCAAGAGACCAGACACCAGATGAGAATGACCAGGTCATCGTCAAGATCATCGGGCATTTTTATGCCAGCCAGGTACATACGGTGCTCCCCAGTCCTGGGAGGGCAATAGGAGCCCAGGGTCAGAGAAGCAAGCCTCCCGAGGTTGTCCCACCTGACCACGACAAGGCACTCTTCTTGAGGGTGTTAGGAGCATGGTGTGTACATGTTCAGTTGTCTTCTGAGACTGTAGGAATGGTTTGATAACTTTGATGCATAGTATATTTTACATATAGTAACTGATTTATTATATATTAATAGTGTTATCTATTGTCTACCCGTAGTCTTTCCGTAACACCTTTTGCACTGAATAAGAAAGGAAATTGGTATTATTCACCACCCAAGCCAGTCATGTTCATGGAATAATTATAACAGTAATAATTTTTTATAATCTTTTTCCAAAGCCAGAATGACTGCTCTGTCCCGGCTCCAGCTCTTCTCTCTGCCCCCACCCCCTTCTCATTCCAGAACCCACCTTCCATGCACTGCTTCCAGCAAGCCTGGCAGCACTGCCTTGCTTTGGGACTGACCCCAGAGTCTGGTAGGAAAGGCAGATGCCAGGTCAAATGTCTGAGCCTCAAGAAGTTTAAGAAAGTATTATGATTGAAAGCTATTCTTAAAACACCCTAGTGTTGGAATTAGAAGGGATGTGAGACATAACCTCTTCCATTCACAGAGGATAAGAATGTCACAGCTCACCTGTGGCCCACCTGATGCTGCTCAAGCAGTCAAGGGCAAAGCAGGACCCCAGAACCTGGGCTGTTGGCTTTCAGTGGACTGTGACTGTGTAGTGCCAGGAACATGGGTTTTAGAGTCCAAGGGCTCCCCGGGTGGCCTTTCTGCTGCATGACCTTGGATATAAAGCAACTTTCCTTACAACCCTTTGAGAAGCATTAATAAGAGGCACAGTAACAGCTAAGATTTATGGATGCTGCTTCTGATACACACCAAGCACTGTTCTATGTAGTTTACCTATATTTAACCGTCTGATCCCACAACGACCTCATTTTACAAATGAGAAGTATGAGATTTAAGAGGGTAGATGATACATCCAAGGAGGCACAGAGCCAGGATGTGTTAAATACTGAAGTGGGAACATTGTTAGAATGAAAATTAAGTGAAAACAGAACATGTAGTGGAGTTGTGATTTGTGATGATGCCCCTTCATTTATGGCCCCCTGGTGGCACTGTCTCTGGAAACTCTAGTAGGAGGTCCATTTTGGGACCTCAAATCAGTGATAGGTGTGCCAACTTTGTCAGGTTTTAAATTATGATGAAGGAGTTTATATAATTTCTCCTTCCTTCCCAACTCCCCTACTTCTATTGTCCATTAGGTGCTCAGACTCCGGAGGCAGACAAACAAGATCAGGCTAACCCACAGTCTTACTCTTTCTTCTCAATCAATCCCTTCTGACCTACTGTGTTTGTTGCTGTGTCGAGATCTCGATGGCCTCTTCCCACGTAAGGCTGTCTCCTCACCTTTGGAGGTCCTCATTCTTGCCTCTTAATTCTGCAGATGGCTCAGCGGAAGATTCGAGACATCCTGGCCCAAGTTAAACAGCTGCACCAAAAGGGACAGAGTAACCAAGCCCAGGCTCGGAGGAAGTGACCAACCCCTTCCTCCTATGTCAATGCAAGGGCAACGGGCTGAAATTGAGAGCGCGTTCTCCCCAGCAGGCCTGAGAATGTGGGAATCAGGGACACTTGGGCTGGGATATAGATCAGGTTTTCCCACTTGCTTGAGAAAGATGCTCCAGTGAGGAACCCTGATCTCTTGGCCCCAAACACCCAACCAATTGGCCAAACACTGCCCAGTCCTCAGGGTGTCACCATGGAAATTCTAGCTCAGGGTGCTTTTAAATGTGGATTGTGTAGTTCTCCAGGTCCCACTGAGAAGGGTGGGTCAGGTCCCAGTGAGAAGAGGAATTTCCTTCAGGTTTTTAAAACATGCAGAGGGGTGTTTTAATCATCCTCAAAGGATGAATGGTTTACTACTTGAGCCTAAAGTCCTAGCCTTTTCCTGCTTGGTTTATTGATTAAAACACCTACCTCCGTTCTCGTGTCCTGATACAGCCTCTTCCTATATTCACACTAACTGCTTTATCTTTACTGCTACCAGAAAAAGTGGGGACCAGTGCATTCCTCTGCTTACATTGATTTAAAGGGAGAAGACAAGTCAACCTCTGAGTTTTATTCTAATCCCTCCCTAACCAGACAGTAGGAATAGCAAGGAGTAAAGAATGAGGGAGAAATATTAAAATACATAGTAATCCACGTTTAAAAGGAGTGCCCTTGTGGCTGATCTATTCCACCATCTTGAAAAATTGGCAAAATTAAAAATTTCCCCAGTCTGTTGGGGCTTCCCCACCATGATTCTGAGCTCCATTCATGTCCCTCTAACCATATGGGTCCCACGTCATATCCAGGTGTACATGAGGGGCTGACCACTGTACTGTCCCTGATTCCCATCATTCTCAGGCAGATTTTATATTTTTTTAAAGTCTATTTTAATGATTGGATATGAGCACTGGGAAGGGGACACTAACTCCCCTTGATAAAGTCTCAGTTCCATGGAGGACTTGAGTGGCCCCAAAGGCTGCCACTGTGCCCTCCCCCCAGCCCATGTGCTCCTGTCAGGGCTGGTTCCCAGAGGCGGGTTGCGGGGCACTCCCCCCCCACGGCACTGTTCCCTTGGTGGTGGTGGGATGTGGAACCCAACCCTGAGCTCCCGATAAAGCTTAAGTCCATCATCTGGCATATATTAATGAGTATTCAGTAAATTGGAGAGTATCTTCTTCTGTTTTATTCTAGTGTCATATATAACTGATGGCTTCTGCCTCCACGAATCATTGGCATGATGAAAGGTGTGCCTAGAAAACAATTCAAAATGTCAGCAACATTATGCACAAAGGGTAAATAAGCTTAATTTATTAATTCACCAGGCTCATGGAGATTCTGTTTGAAGTGCAGCAGCCATCAGTTAAATGAGGTTAGGCCTCCCCTCCTAATCTCCTGATTGTCAGTACATATTGGCCAGGCGGTGCACTTTAGCTACCGTGGACAATGCTTTCAAGTGTGCTGGGAAGGGAGGAAGGCCTCTCTGCATGTGGAGAAGCCCATGCATGGGGTCCCCTCCTTCAGACATTGCAACAGTAAGGACTAGACAACAGTGACCCGTGGGCGGAGTCAGTCAGGTGATGCTGTGCGCCAAACAAACTACCTCAAGGTATGAAGTTACCTCAGCAATTACTTTCCTTTTTGTTCCCCCAACCTCATATTTTTTTTAATCTTTTTTTTTCTTTGCGGCTTGCTGATATTTTATATAAAAAGAAAAGCAAAGCTAAAGAGAAGCTGATAGTCTTGAATATTTTATTTTTTTAATGAAAAGTAAAAAAATGAGAAAGTTATGTTTCATAATTTCTTACAACGTGAGCCAGCATAACCCTTGAGGAACTCTCTATGGAGAACAGGCCCTGTGTGTGGGAAAGGCAGCGGGGGCCGGCTCCTTGGGAGGAGGCTGGGCTGGGAGGGAAGGCCGCGGCCCGGGAGAGCTCAGTGGGGCCCTCATCTCTGACTTGCAGGTTCCCAAGCTGCCGGCCTCCTTCTGGAAATCCTGCCTGATGGGATTAAGAGGCCTAGCAAAGCAGAGGGCCCCGTGGTTAAAGACAGTCTGAACAACGGGCCCGTGGGCTTCCCTCTCCCTTTGGTTAAAAGGGCATCCCGGCTGGTTTTTTCCACCAGTGGTGCTGTTGAGTATTTTAATCTATTGCCTCCGTTTTATCGAGGAGAGAAATGATAACTAAAGAACATATCCCTTTAAAAAGCTCTATTTCTCTGTCAAAAAAAATGGGAGTCAAGATACCCTTGGTGGGAGAGACAGCCACCCTGTCACCTTTAGAGAGGCCCACCTGGTTTGTCATTGCAATGCCTTTTTTTGTGTTGCTTCATTTCAACCCCAGCTTGCTATTCTCAGTCTGTATCATAGACCAAGGAACAGACAGATAACTGTCCCCTCTGTCTCCCATGTTCTGGAGGTTGAGCTGATTGATTGTAAGGGAGGACCCATGGTAAAGGAATTCTTGACTTAAAAGTGGTGGGTGGCAAGGAGGGAGAAGTAGGGAATGTGGGGGTGTGACCGGGGACAGGTTCCTGTCTTACTCCTCCCTCCCTATGACAGTCCTCTCTAGGCCCCAGAGCTGTCTTATACCCAGAGAGAGGTGGAAGCAGGAAATCTTTGAGGGACAATAGCAGGCCAGTATAATTGAGCTTCCCATCTGTTCTAACCACAAAAAAGGGTAGGCTCTCTCAACTTCCAACTCTGGCTCTATATGCTTTATCCCAAAACAAAGCAGATAATGTTCAGACATCGGCCATTTAGTGATTTAAAGCAAATTTCCAGCAGCAAGCATGCTTTGATATCTGGTTGAAACTCTACCATCAAAGGAAAAATACCCACACAGTACCTGAAATGTGATTGTTGCAGTGTCCGCTTTCCTTGGGGTCCTGCTCCCTTCACACTGTCAGCCCACATCCTTTTCTTTGGCTGATTGAGCTCCCCAAAGAGACCAGGAAGTGTGGCAGAGAGGTGGTCACACACAACATGGATTAGGCACGGCTGCCTTCCCTGCTCACATTAGCCCGGCAGGAAAATTGTGAAAGTTAAAACTAGCAGAAAGCAAAAGGAATATGGTTTGGTGGTTAAGGGTTAGCAGGATAAAGGGCCAGTTCTGGTGGGTTCACCTTTGACCCGTAGGCTAGGTCTAGGCAGCGTTTCCTTGCTCTCCTGCATATCACCTCCACTTCCCATCCTCGGTGAGATAACAAGCTAACGTGAAAGGCACTTGGGAGATTCGGATAATCTGAGAAAAGCGACTTTTAAAAGACTGCTTCTGTACTCTAAGATATATATGTGTGTGTGTGTGCTACATATATATTTTTAAGAAAGGACCATCTTTAGGATATATTTTTTAACTCTGTGGAACACAAAAACCAAAATGGTTTGATCCACTGACTTTGAAGCTGCATCTGACAGTTACACCCCGATGGCTTTAATCCCTTCTAGGGGCGTTTCCGTTTGCAGTTTGGGTTGTGGACTGGGCTCCTGGGAGGGGTGTGGGTGGGAGAGAGCCACGTGTAGGGACAGGGAGTCTGTCACCTTCTACCCTTTCTTCCCCTCCTCACGGTCCTTCTCAGTCTTTTTTCCTTTCCCCTGAGCTCTCCACTTCTGGGGGCAGTTGGGAGCTATGCTATTAGTTATGCCTCCCTATTGGCAGTAAAGACCCCATGTAAAACCCAGAGAACACTGGAGGGGAATACTCCAGGAGGTTCTACGTGTCCGTTTTCCTCTGTGCCAAAGACAGACAGAGGCTGAGAGAGGCCATTTCTGAATCAAAGCAGCAGCCATCTTCTGACACACACCTGGGCTGTCTGAGAGGAGGAGGGCTCCCGGAAACCGTGCGAGCCGAGGACAAGGTCCTTCCCTTCTGAGGCTCCTGGGGGATGTGGGGGCAGTACTTGCCAGGGGGTCAGGAGCTGAGAAAAGGGGTCTGTTGGCTCCTGGTTGCACTTTGGGGAAGGAGGGGAAGTTGGGGCTTCTCCGTGTGGGACCGCTCTCTGTCCCCTGCCCCCACTGCAGAGATAGCACGCAAGTTCCCTTCAGGCCTGGCAGACTGGCAGTGAGGAGGGGCCTCAGTTAGCTCTCAAGGGTGCCTTCCCCTCCTCCCACCCCAGACATACTCTGCCAAACTGGGAACCAGCAGTGCTGTAACTACCTCAGAGCCCCGAGGCACCGCCTGAGCTTTCCAAGCCAGCGCCCCTCCCGGTCCCCCTCCTCCCACCCCTCCTCCAGGGGTGGGGGGTCTCCTCCTCCTCTCATTCTCCTGAAGTGTTTGCGGGGAGATCCAAGTGGCTCTAACATTCAAACTATTCAACTGTTTTGCCTGTTTGTTGAAAACTGGTGGAAGGAAAACAGCACAGCCTGACAACAGTGATGGCAGGAAAATGGAAGAAAAATCCTCAGTGCCTGGGGACAGAAAGCCGTTTCCCTTCCAAACAGTTGATGACTTAGATGCAGAACATTTCTCCTGTATTCAGACTTAGAGTAACACCAGCTGAAAACTTCAGTTCCCTTCCTTTGAGTACATAAGGCTTCTGTATGGGGGTACAGGATGGGGACGAGGCCTCATGACCGAAGGTGGGTTTAAAGGGCCCTGTGCACCTCCTGGGGGCACAGCCTGATGGCACCGCTATGGGTGCCTTAGTGTGGTTGAATCTGGACTGACAAGACAAAAGAAATTGTTTTTCTTAAATGGAATAGCAGGAAGCTCCTTGGGAGCACGAGTTTGGAGTAACTACAGGTAATACATGTTACGAGTGTAAATGGAGTAACTACCTCAATCCTTACAGTAAGATTGGACGCAAGGGCAGGGACTCGCACGAGGGTGAGAATCCCAGCCAGGAGACGTGCGTGGAGGCTTGTGCCACAGCAGGCCATTCTTGAGGAACAGGCCTGCCAGAGCCCCGGCCGAGAGGGCTGGCCCTTAGGTCCCTCTTTCTGCCTTCCTTGCCCTGGAGTTCCATGCTTCACCCCTTTTCCCCTCCAGCTTGTCCCCCGTCTCGCCAGCTATATCTTGTTGGACCAGAGGGTAAGGAGAGGAATTGCCTCCTTTTCCTCCCAGAGGGGACTGGCTGGAGGTGGTGTCCTGGGGCTTGGCCATGACCCGTCACTCAGCCCCTAAGTTAGGAAGCCTGGGGAAGCCAGAGCCCAGACCTCTTCAACAGGGTTTCTTTGAGATGCTCCACCTCCACTCTGCCCCCCTGTCAGCCTTCATGGGGACAGCTGGCTCCAGGAGAAGAGGTGGTGCCGACTCCTTTGTCCTGAGAGTCTGAGGCCCAGGCTGCTCAGGCGTCTTTGTAGTCGGGAGCTCCACCGAGCATCCCGGCCCCTCCCCGCCCTCTAAAGGACCTCCTCATAGAAGCCCCATTTCACTTTTGTTTTATCTACCTCTTAGCAAGACAATAGAGATAAATTAGGTAGTGGCAGCTCCACTTGTTTAGGTTAGGGGGGGGAAAAGATTTCTTTTTCCAAAGGAAAAAAAAAATATTACCTTAAAAATGCTTTCCAAAAAATTTAAAAAACCAAAAAAAATTTTTAAAAAAAGGCATTTTCCAGTGATCACTGGATTGTTTTAATTCCCCAGACTTTTCTCTTTTTTTTCCCCCGTAAATAAGTTTCACTCTTTGGTGAGTCCACTAAGAGACAGTGCTGTTCTGACAGGTACAGCTTGCAAGCCCCCCCCCTGCTCACCCTTCCCCCGCACCTCCTGCCAGTGTCCTGCCTGTGCATCCTTCCCTGTTCCCCCGTCAGCCAGGTGACCGGCTGCCACCCCAACCAAGAACAAAGGCTTTGTGTGGGTTGGGTGCTTAAGTCTTGACTCACCATTTTACCCTGGGGAATGGGGCTTGGGAGGGGGGGCGCTTTTCACACTTGATGTAAATTTTATGGAATCCCCTGCAATGTTGTGAAAGTGTTCAAAATGAATTTCAGCAGATACAAGTGAGTTAGCATAAGGAAGAAACATCCTCTACCACCATTTGGATTCTCCCCATTCTCCAGCATCTTGAACTTGGTCTCAAGAACCAGAGTAAGAAGAGCCCCTCGCCTGAGGCAAAATGAAGCGGTATTCTGAGATACAATGAGACGTGTATTGTTATGAGTGTGAATCCTGGTGGGGTCTGGAGCTCCTGCTTGTGAATGCGCTACCCTATTCTGTAATTGCAGCCACTTTGAAAATTGTACTTTGCTGGAAATCTGCCAGCCATCATCACCCAGATTTCGATTGTACCCTCTCTCCCACCTTTAATCTGTTCTTTCCTTTGCCTGGGTGGGTGAGCCAGCTGGCTCAGACTTTTGGAGTTTGCTCTTCTGGTGGGTGAGCACTCTAGTTTTCCTTCCCATGAAGGCTTTTTCAGCCACAAACCACTTCATTTCGTTCGCTGTTTGATTTTCAAAATAAAAGGAAACTTATATTGAAAGCTGAGTGTGTCTGTGTCTCAGGGTTTCTGGGGGTCTGGTAGCTGAGATACTCAGACCTTCAGGGGTTAACCTCCCATGTGACAGCCCTCGTTACCAGGGGCCAGTCACTCAAGTGCAAAGGGAGGCATTTTTCTTATATTTACAGGACAGCTAACGGAGTGCTTTTAAATGGTGCCTTGGTCTTAATTTCCTCTGCATATTGGAATAAGGCCTCCACCACTAAAGATGTTGCAAATCACTGCAGCAGTCACAATTGCCCTGGAAGTTGCTCTTCCTGACACCTACCCTGAGAAACGCTACACAAACATCTTTTTCTTTCTGGGTTTCCTAGAAAGGTAGCTTAGGTCACCAGCTACTGTGGCCCTGTTGTGTCCTATTTTTTTCCTTTTTGAAGGCCAGATTGGTGGAGCAACAGCCTCAGGACATCCTGGACTTCTAGCCTGGCTCTCCTGATTCTTGGTCCAGCCCTTGGCACTGTATCAGATATCTGTCTTTCAAAGATGATATGATAGTACTGGGCAACATCATGTGTAAAAGAATGTTCCAGGTTATCTTTCAAGTGAATAGATGTACCTAGCATCAGTTGTCATGTTCTGAAGTCTGGTGTAAAAGGAACTGAGAATGGGCTCTCCCTCCATTTTCTGGTTGCCCTGAGTATCGAGCAGATCAGTGAAATCTTAACTTCCACAGGGGACAGTGGGGAATATTTGCCAAGTATGGTTACACTAGTCTCTCTTCCCTTCCTACCCTTTCCCTCTGCATCACTTTTTTTCCCTGTTTAACCCAGTCTTGTTTGAAAAAGTTTTGAAGTGAATCTGGGTAGGTTGAGGTCATTAGGCTAGATTTAGTATTGCTGTTAATTGTATCTCTCAAATAGGTGGATAATTATTGGGACATGATTTTTCAAGTCCAGTGGAAGCTTTATAGAGGAGATGAATATTTATTTGTTCCCTGCTTTGTTTCAGAAATAAAGGTGGCTTCACATGGGAATGAAACCCTGTGGATACCTTCCTAATAATTGCCAATATTTGTTGAGATACTGTGCTGCTTACACGCATGTAAGGCGTTAAATAAGGCCTTACATGATGGAGTATTTAGCCCTCATACCAATCCTAGAGTGAATATTACTCCCATTTTGTAGATGGAGGAACTGATGACCAGAGGTTGTGTTAATAAAGTAACACGTTGAATTCTAGAACCTGTATGTTTACCAAATAGCTAACCAATGTCTGCAAGACCAGGCTTCATTGGTGCATGTGAGACAAGAGGAAAAAACTCCCATTGCAGCTGAAGGTTTACTAGAACACCTTACTTTTCATCATCTATGTAAGTAAGAAACTAAGTCTGGAAGTAGCTTTTTGTATATTTACTGGTCAGATCAGCCAGGCCATGGCCTTGCCCTTGTCAAGGTGTGGGTGAGCTTCACAAATTTGGCACCTACTGTCGGGCTTGTAAAGTTACAGAGTCCTCAGAAGACCAGGCTATCTGGGCCCCAGGATCAGCCCTCACTTGAGTGGTGGATGTGAGGGGAGGTCTACCTATTCAGGAGCTATGTCTTAGGTTAGGGGGATTGGACTGTGGGATTTGATAAAAAGTGAATTTGGGGCTGAGTTGATGGCCACTTAAACCAAGTGCGAAGTAGTGCTTACTGTTTCGTGCAGTTGCTTCCTTGGCTTCGAGCTACTGCATAGCTCTTGTGGTGCCTATGTTAGACTCCTTCGTCTGTGTTTCTATAAAAAAGCATCACAGTTTGGGCAAAATACTTGAAGTAAAGAGGAGAAAAAAAGTGACTTTGTAAGTGAAGGATTTAGCCCATTGTATGAACTGCTGTAAAGATGTGTAATTGGTACTGCGATGTGTCCCATGTTTGAACTGTGAACATGCAAGAATTGTTAGAAAATCCCTCTGGTGTCCCAAATTTTCACTCTAGAATGATCTTCCCAAAGAAATTGCTACATGGGAAGATTTTTATTTTTTTCATTATGCACTTTATGTGTTCCAGTTGTCTACAATAAACATGAATACTTTTTTAATCTTTATTTTTCAAATTGTTTATTGTGATAAAATTGGTATGTAACATTAGTTTCAGGTGTACAACTTAATAATTTGGCATTTGTATACATATGTTAAAAAAGATCACAGTAAGTCTAGTTACCATCTGTCACCATACAGTTGACCCCCTTTTTGCCCACTACACCAACGTCCTTCTCCGGTAACACCAATCTCTCTTCTGTATGAGTTTTATTTTGGGTTGCTTGTTCATCTGTTTTGTTTTTTAGATTCCACGTACAAGTAGAAATACTTTATTTTTCTGTGACTAATTTCACTTAGCCTAATACCCTCAAGGATCCACCATATTGTCACAAATGGCAAGGTTTCCTTTTTATGGCTGAGTAGTAGTCCATTGTGTGTGTGTATGTATACCAACAGGCATTCATATTTTGTTTCTATATTTTGGCTATTGTAAATGATGCTGCAGTGAACATGGGAGTACAGAAATCTTCAGATTACTGGTTTCATTTTCTTTGGGTAAATAGCCAGAAGTGGAATAGCTGGATCATAGGGTTCTATTTTTAATTTTTGAGAAACCACCATACTGCTTTCTGTAGTGGCTGTACTAGTTGACATTCCCACCAACATGGATTCCATTTCCTCCACATTCTTGTCAGCACTTAATACATCTTGTCTTCATAGTGCTGTCTAGTTGCTTGGCAAAGTAAGGATCTAATTCTTCGTGGCCCTGGCTGCCTGCGAGAGGAGTGACCACAACCAGTAAGCCCCAGTAAAACTCTCACCATGCTTGTGAAATAAAGTGTCTTAAAACAATGAAATTCTCTTGACAGTTGAGGAAAAACTGCTATTTTTTACAAAGTAAGAAACTATGTTCCTAATTCAAACTTGAAATTCTGACTTGCTATAAAAAGAGGTTTTATTAGTTTCCTAGGGCTCCTTGGAACAAAGTACCCCAAAGTTGGTAGCTTAAAGCAATTCTGTAGGCCAGAAGTCTAAAATCAGTGTCAGTAGCTTGGCTTCTTCTGGGAGCCCTTAGGGACATCCATTCCCTGCTTCTGCTCACTTCTGGGGGTTAATGGCAATCCTTGGCTAGTAGATAAGTCACTTCAATCTCTTCCTGTATGTTCACAAGGCCTTCCTATGTGGCTGTTTCTCTGTCTCCTATAAACGCAGTCATCTTTGGATTTAGGGCCCACCCTTGCCCAGGATCTCATCTTGAGATGCTTACATCTGCGAAGGCCCTTATTCCAAATAAGGTCACATTCTAAGATTCAGGGTGGGCATATTTTTTGGGGGGGACACCGACCCACTGTGGAGACCATACTCTTGGGGTTTGGGCCTTCCTTCCCAAGAGGTTGGCTACATTGGAGTTAGCCCTCCTCCTGGAGGGTTGTTAGGATCACAATACCCTTTTGGAAAAAGGTGAGACACTGCAGCTATTCTATCCAGCTACAGATTAGGATGCTTGCATGGCAGTGACTGGTTGCTGAAGCATTTGGTGACAAGGGGGACAAGTGGTACTTAACAGTTGCTGCAAGATCTCTATTGGTTTGGATTGATGATTAGAGATAAAGGGGAGAGGACTCCTAAAGCTAAGAAAACTAGCATGGCTTGTTTACTGTTTTGCACTACTGGGAAAGCAAACTGGTTCTCTCCAACCAGTGGCCATGACCACAGAAAAAATACCTCCTGGTGGCCAAGGACAGTCATTTATGCAGAGATGTACCAAGGTCTCTGAATAATTACCAGGGAAGGAGGATCATCAGAGATGGTGTCTTGCCTATGGGTTTCATTATGGATTCAGTGAGACCTAGGAATGACAATGGAATGGTCTGGGGGTGAAAGGGTTTATTACCCAGCTTGTTCTCCCAGTGATAGGTCGAGTACTGGAATTGCATATGCATACAATGGTCTGCAGGTCTTTAATCCTCCATCTCTGCCTCTGCCCAGAATACTGGGCAGAGCTCTTATATAGTGATTTAGTCAATAATAGCTTATTGCTTACAGGTGTGAAAGCAGTAGCCTAGCAGCAGGCCAGTTACATAATCAAGTAGTTTAGGGTCAGGTGAGGATCCTGGCTGTAGGAACTGTCACTTTATCCACACTCCACCCCTCCAGGATTCTTGCCTCATAATCTATACACTCTCAATCTTCTGCAATGTTCCCTGTGTGAGAAAGCTGGAGCACTGTAACCAGATTCTATAACAGCAAGAGAAAATAGTAACAACATAGAGATAATAGCAAAGTTAAGATACAACAAAATTTTGATACAGGTGTGAGGACATTGGGGTTCCTATGGCCAGGATTTTTACTGAACTTAAATCACCTGATGATGTAACTGGCCTGTTGCTAGGCTACCACTTTCACGCCTTTAGACAATAAGCTATTACTGTGCTATATAGTGAGCTTGGCCCAGTGCTCTGAGTGGAGGCAGAGAGGCTAGTGCTCGACCTACTGCCGGGAGAACAAGCAAGGTAATAAACCGTTTCACCCCAAAGAATGTTTTGCTGTCAATTTCTTTGGTCACATTGATCCGTAGCGAACTTGCCTGGGGCTGAAACCCATTGGCAAGATAATTGGCGAAAGTCGGCAGGGTTCATTGCTGACCAAGGAAAAGGACAGGCTGCCCTTATGGGAGGGGTGCTTCAGCAAGCTGCCCCTGTGAATGGGAAAACAGTGGATCATCCCCCAATGGGTATGTGATCTGAGGTGGCTTTCCTCCTAGAGGATTGGGCCCCACCCCAGGACTGGAGGCAAGTGGAGGTGACACCTGAGACAGTAGGGGTGGCCCTTAGTATAATAAGTAGATCCTTTGAGCAGCAGAGTGCCTGTGAGGCAGTGGGGACTGTGGGTTGGCTGCTTCTCACAGTACTAAAAAAGTCTACAGAGTAGACCCAAGAAATGGCATGAGAATGCGAGCTGCAAACTTCTGTGGATTCCTGAAGAAGGAAATGGCCTTGATGCGAGAGGAGGCGGCATGAGGCCGGCAGCAAGGTGCCACTGGAGAGGTAAACAATTCCTTACCGGATGAGAGGGCAGCACTGCCAGGTGGTCTGAAGGAGAAAGAGGCCATCAAGGAAAAAGACGAACTCCTGAGGGAAGCCCAGGCAGAGGTGGCACAAGAACATCAGCTGTGAAGCATTGAGGTGAAGGTAAGAGAGCTTCTGAGGACTGAGCTAGCATTGCTGTGAGGCACAGTAGAAAAGGTAAAGATTGTAGCAGAGGAGGCACTTGGGGGAGGGGAGAGAAAGGTGCCATCAGCCCCAGAAATGGGGGAGCAGGGGAAGGATGAAGGTGTGGTGCTGGAGGCACTGGCACCTCCTGTATTGAAAGCACACCCAGTGGTTGTAAAGAAAATAAAGACCCAGCAGCTGAAACTTCCCCAAGGAGAGGAGCAGCCCCCTCCCCAGGTCGTGGCGCACCATATGGTCTGCCCCTATACTCAGCCTGAGCTGGTGGATTTGGGCTCCTGGTTTAGGCAGAAGCCCTCAGAGTCTATCTCAGCTTGGCTCCTGCGTCTGTGGGACTTAGGGGTGGATGGAATTGTTCTGTCATGATCAGAGATGGGAAAGCTGTCTTCCCTGACAGTGCAGCCTGCCTTGAGGCAGCAATTACAAAATGCACGTCAGACCCCAGGGAGTCACTCCCTCCTTGATTGGCTTATGGCTGCACTTCGTGCTATGTGGCCCAATCCGGGTGATCTACCATCCTCTCCTGTTAGATTGCAGACATATGCTGAACTCCCAACAGGTGCTATGAGAGCTAGGCATAAGAAATGCCATCTATAGTCCAGAGAATTATGGCCCAGATGAAGAGACTTTCACTACTGGGATGAGAAATACTGTACTTCAAATGGCTGCTACATCCCTCTTTAGGTCTCTTGTGGCCATTCTTTCCCCTCACTTAGGGCAGCCCGTAAACGAGGTGACATGTACAGTAGCAGACTTAGGAGAGGCTGAGGCAATGAGATCCCAGAAAGAAATAAGACTTGTTACTCACAAGAAGAATTTACAGGGCCCCATGAAGGTTACAAGGACCCAGATGTGGGTTGATCTAATACGGGCAAGAGCAGATGGAAGGAAATTAGATGGGAAGTCAAATAGGATCTTACTAGAGGCATGGCAACAACTGAAACCAGAGCAGCAGTTCCAGCCATTAAGACCAAAGAGGCAGAGGTCAGAGACAGAGTCACGAGTCTGGCCTGTGTATTTGCAAGACTTCTAGCTGGAGAGCGAGCCAACCTCACTTGAGCCCACACAGGAAGGTGATTAGGGAACATGGTTTGATTGAGAGGAAGGTCAAGGTATCTGCCCTGAGGGACCAGGGGAAGACTGGAGGCCACATGTTGAAATAGCTATCCATTGGTCCCCAGTGAACATACAACGTGTCCTGGCTCTGGTGGACACAGGGGCTGAATGTTCACTGATTCATGGTAACCCTGAGTGGTTCACTGGGATCCCTACTATCATAGATGAATATGGGGGTAGGGCTATCAGAGAGAAAAGAGCCCAAATCCCTTTGGGAATAGGGCATCTACCCCCAAAAGAGTATACTGTGTATGTATATCCTGTTCCTGTGTATATTTTGGGGATTGATATCCTGCAGGGTCTATGGCTGCAGACCACTGCAGGTGAGTTCAGACTGAGTACATGTGCTGAAGGCCGTTCTGAGGGGACCTGCTAGGCACCCGCCCATAGCTTTGCCTGTGCCTCAGCAGGTGACTAATACCAAACAATACAAACTGCCTGGAGGGCATAAAGAGATTGGAGAAATTCTCCAGGAGCTGGAAAAGGTGGGTATTATAAAGCCCACCCTTAGTCCTTTCAATTCCCCAGTGTGGCCAGTAAAAAAGCCAGATGGCTCCTGGCGTATGACTGGATTACAGAGAACTGAATAAAGTCATACTCTCTATGCATGCTGCTGTCCCCTCTATTGCAAGCTTGATGGATACCCTCAGCTATGAACTAGGAACATATCATGTGGTAGATCTTGCTAATGCCTTCTTTTCCATTGACATTGAACAGGAAAGTCAGGAACAGTTTGCCTTCACGTGGGAAGGACAGCAATGGACTTTCACTGTCCTTCCACAGGGATACCTCCACAGCCCCACCATCTGTCATGGACTGGTTGCCCAGCACTTGGCTACATGGGAGAAACTGCCAATGGTGCGGCTGTACCATTATATTGAATTCATGCTCACGTCCAATTCTCTTTCAGATCTAGAAGATGCAGCACCTAGACTGCTGCAACATCTACAGGAGAAAGGATGGGCTGTGAACAGCACCAAGTTTCAGGGACCTGGTTTGTCTGTCAAATTCTTGGGGGTCGTCTGGTTGGGTAAGACCAAAGTTATACCAGAAGCATTTATAGATAAAGTTCAGGCCTTTCCTACCCCCACAACTGTAGCATTGCTACAGGAGTTTCTGGGTCTTCTAGGCTACTGGAGAGTGTTTATCCTGCACTTGGCACAAATTCTGAAGCCCTTATACTGGTTGGTATGAAAGGGCATCAGTGGGACTGGGATGAGACATGTGCATCTGCCTTTACTACAGCAAAATGGGCAGTGAAGGCCGTGCAGTCTTTGAGTGTGACAGACCTATCAAGGCCCTGTGAGCTGGATGTTCATGTGACCGAAGACAATTATGACTGGGATCTCTGGCAGCAGCTTGAATGAACTCGCCAACCCGTTGGATTCTGGTCACAACTCTGGAAAGGGGCAGAGGTACAATACCCTTTGGTAGAAAAACAACTGACTGCCTTGTATCACACCTTGCTGTCTACAGAACCCATCACTGGAATGGCCCCAATAAAGGTAATAATCACCTATTCCATCTTGGGGTGGGTACAAGACTGGACCCAAAAGCCAAGGAGTGGTGTGGCACAAACACCCACACTAGCCAAGTGGGGTGCTTACCTACAGCAGCGTAGTGCCCTCTCTAGTAGCCCCTTGAGTGAACAAGTCCAATGCTTATTGGGGCCGGTGACATATACTAGTGAAAAGCAGGAAGAACTTGCTTTTGAACCATTAGTAGCAGAGAGTTCCTATCGGGAGGGAAGAGCCCCTATACTCGAAGAAGCATGGTACACAGATGGCTCCAGCCATGGCAGCCCCCCAAAAAATGGAGGGCCATAGCTTTCCATCCTAAGACTGAGACAATATGGATGGAAGATGGTGAGGGGAAGAGCAGCCAATGGGCTGTGTGGCTTGTGATCAGCCAGGAGCCCTCCCCTATAGTTGTCTGCACTGACAGCTGGGCTGTCTATTGGGGCTTGACCCTGGAGTAACAGCAGAGTGGTCCCCAAAGATCACAGTACCCCAACCTGGTACCATGCCAATGGGCTGGTTGGTCACCGACCCCTTTGGGGACAAGAACTGTGGCAAGACTTATGGGCCTATGATCAGACTAAAATAATTACAGTATACCATGTGACAGGTCATTTGCCACTGGCATCCCCAGGAAATGATGAAACAGATAAATTGGCCCAGATATGTTGGTTAGAAGGAAAGCCTGCCTCTGATGTAGCCCAATGGTTACATCAGTGTTTGTTGCATGTGGGGCAAAAGACAATGTGGGCTGTAGCCCATTGGTGGGGCTTACTTTTGACCTTTGAAGAAGTTAGTAGAGCCCAGCAGGAGTGAGTCATGTGCTCCAAAAGGGACTTACACCAAGTTCCACAGCAACATGGGACAATAGTTAAGGGCTTATACCCCTTGTCAGGTGGCAGATAAACTATATTGGGCCTCTCCCTGTGTCAGAAGGATATCAGTATGCGATGACTTGTATGGACACACCTACTGGACTTCAGTTGCTTTTCCTACCTGTTGTGCAGACGAACAGATGACCAAAAGAGGCCTGGAGCATCTCTTTGCTGCCTATGGCTGACCACAGGTAATTGAGAGTGATCAGGGCACCCATTTTACTGGACATACACTGCAAGAATGGGTGAGAAAGCTGGGAATCAAATGGAAGTTTCATGTGCCATTCAATCCTACCACAGCAGGCATGATAGAGAGGCACAATGGCTTGTTAAAATCTGGACTGAAGTCAGACACCAATGGTCTGCAGGGATGGTCAGTCCGCTTATGGACCGTGCTACAATGTTTGAACGAGAGACCCTGAAGGGAGCCCTGAGCCCCATAGACATGCTAACACACATGGCTGCCTCCCCTATACAACTGCAAGTACAAACCAAGGAAGAATCACTGAAGCCAAGGTTCAGCCACCAGAATAACATCTTGCTGTCAGCACCAACTGCACTGAACCCTGGAGACTCCATTGAGTGGATGTGGCCTTGGACCTTTCAACACATGGACCAATGATGGCTGGCTCTCCTGGAACTTTGGGGACAAGGCCTGGAAGCTGGCCTGTATATTCCTGGAATAACAGCACAGTGGCCGCCAAAGATCACAGTAGTATATCCTGAACGGCCAGAAGGTAGGAGCATCTTACTGGGGAGTTTTGTTTTATCGTTATGGCCAGTGCATGCACCTCCAGTAGCACTATATATAGACCCTTCAGTAACCTCCATGGGGAAAGGAGTAAAAGTATGGTATGCTAGACCTGGAAGGGACCCCTTCCTGCTACAGTCCTATCACAGGACCACTCTCTTGCATGAATCCTACCTGATGGACAGTATCTGCCTATGCTGGTGTCATTAAAACATGTCTTATCACCCCTAAAGTCTTTGAGGATTGGGAACTTCCTCTGGCTTAAGAATTATTATAAATTTTTTGTTATTAGGAACCTCCTCTGGCTTGAGGATTATAATTTTTGTTACTTATATCAAAATCTTGCTGTCTCTTAATTTTTATTATCTCCAAGTTGTTGTTATCCTCTGTTGCGATTGTGGAATCTGGTTACAGTGCTCCAGCTTTCTCACACTGGGACCATTGTGGAAGATTGAAAGCATATAGATTGTAAGGTGAGAATCCTGGATGGGTGGAGTGTGGGGATGTTAGGGTTCCTATGGCCAGGATCCTCACTGAACTTAAACCACCTGATGATGTAACTGGCCTGTTGCTAGGCTACTGCTTCCACACCTTTAGGCAATAAGCTATTATTGCGCTATATAGAGAGCTCGGCCCAGTGCTCTGGGCAGAGGCAGACACGCTAGTGCTTGACCTACCACCGGGAGAACAAGCCAGGTAATAAACCCTTTCACCCCAAAGAGCATTTTGCTGTCAATTTCTTTGGTCACATTGAAGCCATAGTGAACTTTCCAGGGGCTGAAACCCATTGGCAAAACAGGTAACAAAAATTATAAGAATCCTCTAGCTTGAGGAGGTTATTTCAGCTATATTCAGAAGCAGTTATACTCAGATGAGTTCATGACTCAGTAGTGGTACTGATAGGGAGCTCCATGCACCCCAGGGAGTAGCACCTTTTTGCTAGGGTGTGTTCCCAATCCACAGAGGCCATAAGAGTGATAAGACATGTTTTAATGACACCAACATAGGCAGATCTTGTCCATCAGGTAGGATGTATGCAATAGAGTGGTCCTCAGATAGGACTGTAGCAGGAAGGGGGTCCCTTCCAGGTCTAGTATACCATGCCTTTATCCCTCTGTGGGAGCTATGGAGCAGTCTATATATAGTGCTATTGGAGTACTGGAGGTGCATGCACTGGCCATAATGATAGAACTCCCCAGTAAGATGCTCCTACATTATGGCCATTCAGGATATACTACTGTGATCTTTGGGGGCCACTCTGCTGTTACTCCAGGAATTCATAGGAGGCCAGCTTCCAGACCTTGTCCCCAAGGTCCCCAGCCATCATTGGTCCATGTATAGAAATGTCCAAGGCCACATCCACTCAATGGAGTCTCCAGGGTTCAGTGCAGTTAGTCCTGGTAGATAGATATTCTGGTGGCCAAACCTTGGCTACAACGATTCTTCCTTGGTTTGTGCTTGCAGTTTTATAGGGGAGGCAGCAATATGTGTTAACATGTCTATGGTGTTCAAGACTCCCTTTAGGGGTTTCTTGTTCAAATGCTGTAGGACTGTCCATAAGCAGACTGACCATCCTTGCAGACCATTGGTGTCTGACTTCAGTCCAGATTTTAACAAGCCATTGTGCCTCTCTATCATGCCTGCTGTGGTAGGATTGAATGGCACATGAAACTTCCATTTGATTCCCAACTGTTGCACCCATTCTTGTAGTGCATGTCCAGTAAAGTGGGTGTCTTGATCACTCTCAATTACCTGTGGTCAGCCACAGGCTGCAAAAAGATGCTCCAGGCCTCTTTTGGTCATCTGCTGGTTCTGCACAATATGTAGGAAAAGTAACTAGAAGTCCAGTAGCTGTGTCCACACAAGTCATGGCATATTGGTACCCTTCTGACATGGACAGAGGCCCAGTATAGTCTGTGTGCCTGATGAGAGGTATCAGCCCCTTAGGAATTGTCCCATGTTTCTGTGAAACTCAGTGTAAGTCCCTTTTAGAGTATATGGTGTACTCCTGCTGGGCTCTGCTGACTTCTTCAAAGGTCAAAAGCAAGTCCCACCAACAGGCTACAGTCCTCATTGTCTTTTGTCCTGCATGCAACAAATGCTGATGTAACCATTGGGCCACATTATAGGCAGGCTTTCCTTCTAGCCAACATACCTGGGCCAATGTGTCTGCTTCATCATTCCCTGGGGATGCCAAAGGCAAATGACCAGTCATGATATATGGTAATTGTCTTAGTCTGACCAGAGGCCTATAGGTCTTGCCACAGTTCTTGTCCCCAAAGGGGTTAGTGACTGACCAACCGGTTGGCATGATACCATGTCAGTAACCACAGGGTCAAGCCCTGATAGACAGCCCAGCTGTCAGTGCAGACAACTATAGGGGAGGGCTCCTGGCTGATCACAGACGACACTGCCCACAACTCTGCCCTTGACTGCTCTTCTCCTCACCATCTTCCATCCATATTGTCTCAGTCTTAGGATGGAAAGCTATGGCCCTCCATTTTGGGGGCTGCCCATGGCTGGAGCTGTCTGTGTACCATGCATCTTCGGGTATAGGGGCTCTTCCTTCCTGATAAGGACTCTCTGCTACTAATGGATCTAAAGTAAATTCTTCCTGCTTCTCACTAGTATATGTCACTGGCCTGAAAATGTGTTGCAGTTCTTCACTCAAGGGGCTACTAGAGAGGGCACTACACTGCTGTAGGTATACACCTCACTTGGCCAGTGTAGGCGTTTGTGCTACACCACTCCTTAGCTTTTGGGTGCGGTCTCATACCCACTCCATGATGGGATAGGTGGTTATTACCTTTATAGGGCCCATTCCAGTGAATGGGTTCTTGTAGCCAGCAAGGCATGACACCCCTGAGCCAACTGTTTTTCTATCAAGGTGTATCATACCTCTGCTCCTTTCCAGAATTGCAACCAGAAGCCAGTAGGTTGGTGAGTTTGTTCAAGCTGCTTCCAGAGAACGCACCCATAACCATCTTCAGTCACATGAACATCCAGCTCACAGGGCCTTGATGGGTCTATCACACTCAAGGCCAGCATGGCCTTGACTGCCAGTTTTGCTATAGTAAAGGCAGATGGACATGTCTCATCCCAGTCCCACCTGACTCCGTTTCATACCAACCAGTAGAAGCTCTAGAATTTGTGCCAAGTGTGGGATAAACACTCATCAGTAGCCTAGAAGTCCCCAAAACTCTTGTAACAATACTACAGTTACAGGGGTAGGAAGGCCTGGACTTTATGACTGTTTCTGGTATATAGCTTTAGTTTTACCCAACCAGATGACCCCCTAGAATTTGACAAACCAGGTCTCTGAACCTTGGTGCTGTTCACAGCCCATCCTTTCTCCTGTAGATGTTGCAGCAGTCTAGGTACTGTACCTTTTAGATCTGAAAGAGAATCAGATTGTGAGCACGATATCATCAATATAATGGTACAGCCACACCGTTGGCAGTTTCTCCCATTTCTCCCATGCTGCCAAGTCCTGAGCTACCAGCCCATGACAGATAGTGGGGTTGTGAAGGTATATCCCTGTGGAAGGATGGTAAAAGTCCATTGCCATCCTTCCTGTGTGAAGGCAAACTGTTCCTGACTTTCCTGTTCAATGTCAGTGAAAAAGAAGGCAGTAGCCAGATCTGCAACATAATGGTGTGTTCCTAGTTTGTGACTGAGAGTATACATCATATCTGCCATAGAGGGGACAGCAGCATGCATAGGGGGTATGACTTAATTCAATTCTCTGTAATCCATGGTCATATGCCGGGAGCCATCTGGCTTTTTTACTGGCCACACCAGGGAATTGAAAAGGCTTTATAATACCCACCTTATCCAATTCCTGGAGGGTTTCTCCAATTTCTTTATGCCCTCCAGGCAATTTGTATTGTTTAGTATTAGTCACCTGCCAATGCACAGGCAAAGGTATGGGCGGGTGCTTAGCATGTCCCCTCAGAACTGCGTTCACCACACGTATCCTCAGTCTGAACTCACCTGCAGTAGTCTGCAACCATAGACCCTGCAGGATATCTATCCCCAAAATATATTTGGGGATGGGAGAGATATATACACAGTATATCTTTGGGGGCAGACACCCTATTCCCAAAGAGATTGGGGCTTGTTTCACTCTGATAACCTTACCCTTGTATCCATCTATAATAGCAGGGGTCCCAGGAAAGCACTCAGGGTTGCCATAAATCAGTGAACATTCAGCCCTTGTGTCCACGACAGCCAGGACATATTGTATGTTCACTGGGGACCAATGGATAGCTATTTCAACATGTGGCCTCTGGTCACCCCCAGTCCCTCAGGGCAGGTACCTCGACCTTCCCCTCAAACTGTGGTACTCGATCATCTTTCTGAGTGGGTTTAAGTGAGGTTGGCTCATTCTCCACCAGGAAGTCTTGCAAGCACGTAGGCGAGACTTGTAGCTCTGTCTCTGGCCTCTGGATCTTTACTCTTAATGGCTGGAACTGTTGTTCTGTTTTCAGTTGCTACCACAGCTCCAATAAGATTCTATGTGACTTCCCATCTAAATTCCTTCTGTCTGCTCCTGCCCATATTAAATCAACCCACATCTGGGTCCAACCTTCAAGGGTCCCTTTAAATTATTCCTCTGAGTAGCAGACCTTATTTCTTTCCATGCTGTCATTGCTTCAGCCTCTCCTGAGTCTGCTATTGTATGGGTAACCTCACATATGGGATGTCCTAGTGAGGGGCAAGAATGGCCACTAGAGACCCAAAGAGGGATGTGGGAGCCATTTGAAGTACAACATTTCTCATCCCTGCAGTAAAAGGCTCCTCATCTGGGCCATAATTCTCTGGAGTATAGATGACATTTTTCATGCCTAGCTCCCATAACACCTGTTGGAGCTCAGCATACATCTGCCATCTAGCAGGGGAGGATGGTAAATCACCCTGATTGGGCCACACAGCACTAAGTGCAGCCACAAGCCAATCGAGGAGGAAGTGATTTCCTGGGGTCTGATGTGTGTTTTGTAATCGCTGCCTCAAGGCAGGCTGAACTGTCAGAGAAGCCAGCTTTCCCATCTCTGATCCAGACAGAACAATTCCATCTACCCCTAAATCCCACAGACACAGGAGCCAAGCTGATATTGACTCTGAGGGCTTCTGCTGAAACTGGGAGCCCAAATCCACCAGCTCAGCCTGAGTATAGGGTTGGAGCATAGAGTGCTCCACGACCTGGGGAGAGGACTGCACCTCTCCTGGAGGAAGCCTTGATTGTTGTGTCTCTTTTTCCTTACAACCACTGGGCATGCTTTCAATAGAGGCCATTTCAATGGGCAATAAATGACAGCTCCTCCATTTCTGGGGCTGATGGTACCTTTCTCTCCCCTTCCCCAAGTACCTCCTCTGCTACATCTTCTATGTTTTCTACGGTTCCTTGCAGCAATGCTAGCTCATTGATGATAAAGATCACAAATACAAGGTGACAACTTCTGAAGTGGTCCTGGCATAGCTTGTAGGGTGGCATAGCTCGTACAGGGGGTGGGAGATATCCTAGGATGGTACAAGGTATATAAGAAATTGCTAAGCCAGCTAGGCATGAGGCTGGGTATAGTGTGGGAAAGATGGGGAGGACCAGAGAAAGGGCAGAACGATCGCTCGAGAGACTGGCTCTACAATCATGAAGCTGTGGAAGAGGTGAAGATCTCTCGCTGGTGGGGAGAGAAAATCTTAGACCTGGAAGGTAGCTAATGAGGCTAAGTCAGGCAATATGACAAAGCAGAGTGATGTAAGCACTGGAGAGCAATTCGTGGGGCTGGGTAGGG